>NC_082618.1:8020251-8335720 GCF_030936135.1 Gavia stellata
TAAAGAGCCATACACAGAGAAGTTGGAGACCTGGAACTGCAGCTGATAATCTTTTATCATTCATGAGCAATACTATTACACATGACAAGGAACAAGGACATAGAGCAGCCACAGCAGACATGCAACACCAGCGTTAGGTCAATAAGCCAGTTTCCCATTGAAATGAACAAACATTACATGTGCTTTTAGAAGAGGAAAATATTTGGTATTCGCTCCTCATGCTGAAGGGCTATTTTAGGAGGAGGAGGGTGGAAGGAAGGGAGGTACACGGCAAAGGGAAGGGTCTTTGTCTTGCAATCAGTCATCTTCCTGTTAGCATCTAGTTTACCTTGGTGCACACTCACAGCAGCCTCATTTGTATCCCTGCCACAGTTACCTCCATTAAAAACCAGGGAGTTATTCTAGGGCTCTGTGCAGGCGTAGTTCAAGTTACAACTCCAGAGCTTTGACTTTTCCCCGAATGTATAGTAGGGTCACTAAAGCAATGCTGATTCACCTGCAACATATATGAAAAATATTATTCCCACAGTGGGGCAAGAATAAAGCTATCTGGACACCATTCCTATTTATGTCATAGCTGCGTCCACAGAATGAAGCTATGCCAGCACAGCTCTCTTAGTTAAAAGTCTAATTCCTGGTCAGCAGCAGCGTAGCCAGGCGTGGGCTTTTCATTTCGACAGCCTGCCTTAAACTACACAGAGGAAAGCACATGCAGCCACGTATGAGACATTTAAGCTGCATCTTCACCCCATACCAGCTCGGCAGTACGCTCTTAAAGCCGAGTGGCTGGCTGTAACACGCAAGCATCTTTCTCCCTGCCCAGAACATTAGAAGAGACTCTCACCCACTCAGCTCCTCCGCGATCCAATCCCTGCAAATCTCCCCTTGACGTAACGGATGTACGACATAGGGGATGAATTAGGAGCGGTGCAGATATCTTCATGACCTACCTGAACTATAAGCACCAGCAGCCGGGCCACTTAGGGCCCTTGGCCTACTGCATCCATAATTAAAGGATCGTTTTCTGGATGAAAAAATTTCTCAAAGTGGGAAGTTATTTAACACTTAAGAAGGTGAAATAAAGGCTCTGAAAAGGGAGCAGAGCAACACTCAATCTTTTCAAATTCCGTGATACTCAAGCTCTAAAAAAAAGCAATACGGAGGGGAAGTAATTAATATTTCAAATTCTTAACATTGCTTAACCTGAATCTGTGCTCAATGGTACAATTATAAGTTGCAAATTGTTACCTAGCACTTTTGAGGGGGGGAAAAAAAAAAAAAAAAAGAGGTATCCAAGCAACTACATTGTACAGTGTGTCTGGATGCAGCAGCATCTGCGTTGGCACTTGCAAACTGCTATTGCGTAACCCTGGATTCAAGCAAGAGCACAGCCGGGGAGTCTCTGCTCTGTTGCAGTGACAGATCTAGAGCAGAAGCGGCTGGTAGAGGTTTAACAGCAGGAGTTTAGACTCTGTATCAGAAGAGGAATTGGCAGCAAAGTCTCTTCACCTCTAGCCTCTGTTTGGGTAGGGAAAAAACCCCAAGTGTTTCAGGCAAAACTTCAAAAGGACTTGCTGGGACAGCTTTCTGTACACGCAGGACACAAAGCAGAGTCTTTGGAGAGCAGAGGGAAAGGAACGCCTGAAGATATTCCGTGGCAAGACACTGCAGAGAGAATGGCAAGGTACAAAGCGTACTCCCTGTTCACATCCTCCGTCCCCAGGGCACAGAACAGCCTCCCAGCTGCCCCACTTGTGGCAGGGGACCACCGCTAGTAGAACTGGAACATAACGGTTATAAACTACTCAGAATCACTCACTTCTTTAAAAAATACATGCAGGTATTAGTCTCATGCTGTTGGAACTTAAGCCAACACACTGAGCCATTTTATTGCCCAATACAAGCTGGTTCATAGGCTCTTGTACACCGTTTCTCCACAGTAGAGTTCTGCCTACACTCTTCCAGCACTGCATGCCTACAGCTAACTGGAGATACAAGGGTCTAAACAGTTTCCGAGGGACCAAAAGCAAGGCAGCAAATATAATGACACCTCCTCCAACAGGGGTTGAAGAAAAAAGAAAAAAAGAGAAAGGAAAATGAAGCTGAGGAGTAGAACAGGGTTTTCTGGATACGTCAAATATGAGCAGAACAAAGTTGCATAATGAGTGCCCCTTGACTTTTGTTATTTCTCCCAGCCAGCTCCTCCAAAAATCTATTTGTTATTGTTTATTTGGGTATCAGTCCAAATTGCTGTGGGAGGAGAGAAAAGGAAAAAAGGAAGTGCTGTCAAGCTATTAAATTCTACTACTGTAGTCATCTAGCACTCTCCATCTATTACCGAATCAGTGTCCTGTTTACTGCAACACTCTCTAGAGCCTGAAAGTTAAATACAAGAAAAACAGACTCTCGCAAAAGCGACTCCAGCACTGTTTCTCGTTGGCCAGGATGAATTCTGCCTTCACTTATTCACTCACTGCTCAGTCCAGAACAGCGGTGTCATTTCATGTCTCTCTCCAGAGAGAGCAGGCAGCAGAGGGGAAGCAGGCGCCCGGCGAGCAGCACACAGCTGGGAGCATCACTCCTGAAATTTAAGCCTCTGCGAAACATTATATCGCAATAAAGGCCAGGCTGCATCAAAAACCAGGAGTGTCTGTGGCTACCACCCGTCCCCCCATTCTCCCGGGATAGAAAAGAAATCACATTCCTACACGTGTACATCAGTAACAGAAGAAAAAGCTGTACTAAACCAGAACGCAGTGTTATGTTTGGTTGTTTTGCCTTCTCAGGATGCCCCTGGAAGTGGGTACAGTCTCACCTGTCAGAAAGGGACACATTTCCATACAGCCACTTGCCCTCACTCTCTCCATGCCAAACCTGGCTATTCCCAGGAGCGGGAAAAGCTCATGCATAAGCCCACTGTCCGGAACAGCCTTTAATGACAGAAGGACAGAAACATTGTGCCAAAGGCAAAGGAACCACATTAGTCTTGGCACAAGACTGGATTTGCCTGACCCCTGGAAGTTCAATAGATGTATCAGATTTGTGGCCCTGCAGTACTTGTCTATATAATCCCAGCCTCCTTTGTACCATCTGTTTCCCCTTCGGCAGACCGGCCATTAGAGACACAATGCTAAAACTCATGTCTCCTTAGTAACAGGTTTTTGTTGATCTCTCCCGCGCCTCCCAGTCTTTCTATCAATCCTGTAATCTACTAGGATTTTCCCTGCAGGGGATGCATAACAACATCAGTGGGAATGAAAAAAAAGGGATGATAGAAACACTTTAGGGCAAGGGTAGAAGGTGTAAAAGGAGAGTCCATGAAGTTAGAAGAGCTACAAGTCTATCCAAACCAGATGTTCTCATAATATCACAGCAAGCCACCAACACACCTTCTGAGTGCCAGGTTTAAGATCTCATCTAAGCACTTGGTGCTTCAACAGTTTTTCTTAAAGAGGTGCCAGTTATGAACAGTTTCCAATCAATACACAAGTCTTAAAACACCCTATACACACCCTGCATCCCTAAGACTATCTTCTCTAATACCTCAAAGGTAAAAACGCTGCCAATCTCAGGTAAGGAAGGACTGTATTTCCAGTCTACAGAGACTGGGTCTCTTACAGCTGGTTTTAAGTCAGTGATTGCTGGCTGCCTTTGGCTCCTTAATCCCCAAATCCCCACACTCTCTTCTTGAGGTTAATCCAGTTAAAGCTCTCCCTTCCCTTTGGCTGGTGCCTTGCATAAATAACCACCTGAAGAGCTGAGCTGCAGAAGCCAATGGTCAGAATATGGCACTTCCCAGAACTCTGTCCTGCTGCAAGGGACAGCACAGAGTAAGTACTTACTGCCTATGCCAGAAAAGGAAATTAAGATTAGCTAGGTAAGGGCAAAAGGCACTCCTTATGGATTGTTTAAGTCAGCAGGAATCAATCATCCAGTCCCATCCAAATCCCCCAGTTGCCTTCTGCGTTAAGATAACGAGAAACAGGTTTATGCTATACTAAGATAAAGCAGCCTTAAACCAGTGTAAGCCCTTATGTGAAAATCCCCCTTTTTGGGAGGAGAGGAGAGCTTGCCTTTGAGGTCAGCTCTAAGTGAGATGGCTATACAATTATAGTCACAGAGGCCGTGCGGTATTTGGAAAAGCAACGCTGGTCAGCAAAAGAAAATTGCTTCTTTAGACTTTGCCTGGCTGATCTGGCTCAGCCAGCTCCCTTAGCCCCGAACCCCCACGGGCAGGAGAGGGAAGGCAGCACTAGAAGCAGGCAGCCAGTCCTCAGCGCTCAGCCTGCCAGGAGAGGCCAGGGCAATATATAATCTGGCACATGCAGACCACGGGGACTGTCTTATTACGCATGAGGCATCAATAGTCTAAGCCAGTGAAGATGTACATTTGCCCCACAGAAAAACCAAGACACACCCAGGGAAGATGCAGAGGAATCCTGAGAAGTGTCTTGCCCATTCCCTCCTATAGCACAGAGAAAGCAAGGACAAGTGGCTGTATGAAAGCATGTCCCTCTCTGACAGGTAAGATCGTACCCACTTCCAATGGCACTTATGCCCTGGGAGGGAGCCCCGTGTAACCTCGCACCATCTCCCTGCGCAGGCAGCAAGCAGTTCCAAGAGAAATGCGTAAGCTAGGACAGGCTTTAGGTCAGTGACCTGACAGACCACATGGATGCTGGTCCCACAGTGTATCTGCATGTCTTATTCTCATTGTGAAGCTGGGACGGAGGCTCTGGAGCAGCACACATTGCTGTGGAGCAGTCTGTCAGAGAAAAAACACTGCACACGGGCTCCCTGGTGCTTGCCAAGCTCTTCAAGCTATGCACTAGCGCCAGGACTCGGACCATAAGCTCTTTGTGTTCCTGGTCGTTCACAACCAAGAGAAGCAGAAATGTGGGTTTGAGGCCTGTTTATCAGGCTAGTCTTTCGTCTCAGGGGTAGTGAGAATGAACAACCCCATCAGCTTGCCTCCCTAGCCAAAGAGATTGCAAGCAGAATATGTATCCTGCTTCCCAGGTTAGAAGCAGTTACACTGAGATAAGCAGGTGTGGGGTAAGAGGACAAAACAAGGAGCAAGATGCCTGCACAGCTCCGAGCTGCAATACGTTCCTAACTCCATTCACGCAGATATGGAAAGCTGCCGCTCAGTCTCTGGTGCGTATTTAAACGCTCATTCTGAATGGCCGATTAGTCAGAAGTGAAATGTTTCTGCATTCATGGAGTAGCTATTTTAAGACTACATTATGCACTCTGCTGCCATTAATAGGTACACTTATAAAAAAAAAAAAGGAAAAGCGTTACACCCAGCGATGCATTTGCCTCGGCAGACTTGAGTGCTGCATGTACAAACACCCAGCGCAAGCAGAGGAAAGCTAATGAGTTCTGTGATTGACAAGTCACATTCTTCTTCCCAGCTCCAGAGATCACCTAGTCATTAGGCTTGCCAAATCTTGATGGAACAAGTCAAATCACTGTGATCACTGGCCACCTCCGCTATAGGCCTGTCAGCCCGCATCTTCCATGGAGATTTACCACAGCCACAGAAGTCACCAAACTGAAAGAAGTTAAGCCAGACTACTGCAGCATCTCACGAGTCCTGCAGCTCTGGAGGAGACTGACCCAGATACTCTCATTCCAGACACCAGTTTCCCTGCTCGTGTTGCCCAAGCTCTCCAGCTCTTCACTCAATGACAACGTGCACATCTATACCCCTCCAGTACCGCTGGATCCCCTTTGAGCCTTGAGGTCCCACAGTTACTTGACAAGCTGAAAATTCACAGGAACTTGTTTTGGAGCAAGTTGAGAACTCTCAGGTTTAAGCTAACAAAACTCAAATTATTAAATGCTGTCAAGCTTTTATGAAAGCCAAGGGCAATTTTAGGAAAAAATATATACTTGCATTTGGCCAAGACTGCTCCCCCCCAGCCCACAATCACTCCTGCATGTAGTAGGATTGCAGCTGTATCCATAAAATTCACACACAATCACCCATCAACTGTAACATCCAGATTTGTTTCTTCCACCCTCTCCAAGCCTGAGCTGTGATATCAGGGTTTGATCAATGTGGTTTTCTGAGAGGGAGGATTGGAGGAGCTAAGAAAGAAAGCACAAACACTTTGCCAAACACCACAGATAAGTTGCACGCTAATGGCACAAGCGATATTATTTTAACTGCAAAAATGAATAATCTTAACACAGGGCAGATTCAGTATAAAGAATTGGTTTTCTGTCAACAGTTTTGCTTTACTAATGGGTTTATACAGATTGTTTTAAAGATCAAAGCTGAAGAATCCAAAAGGTACATGTATAATAAATCTCATTAAAACTAGAGCAGGTAAGCCCTCTGATGAACTTAAGCTGTAGAGCTTTCTAATGCTCTTGAAGAAAGCTCAGGTGACCAGCCAAATGAGGATTCCCTCAGCTCACAAATCCGCATCTTCTGAGCCACGTGGAAATACTGTATGAGCTAAGCAAAACAGAGTTGTGTGTGTGGGTTGTTTTGTTTTTCTTTTTTTTTAAAACCATGTGAAGAGCAAGCAAAAAGCCCTGTATTATGAAGCAAAGAATACTAAAATCAGAGCTGAAAACAAAATCCAACTTGGAGGAAAAAGGGTGATACAAAAAACATTGTATTAAACCAATGTTACTTTGATGTTGGATTCAAATCTAAGGAAATTTATTAGCCCATGCAGACATGAAAAGTACAAAAAAGTCTAATAGTATGTGAACTCTAGAGCACAGCCCATCTGCTGTAGAACGAAAGCTACTAAAGATGGACAGCTTTACCATCAGGGTATCCACATGCAGAGATTTCAGGGCACTGAACAACTTTACCTGGCAGTCATGTCTCCTGTACAGCCTTGATCTCAAATATATATGTATATATATGAAAAACAGTATTCCGTGGTGTCAAGGAAGTAAAGTAAAGCTACACAGAAGGATGCCCAAATGCTTGAAAGCACTGCTCAAAACAAACCTAACACGAAGTCTGACCTCGTCAGTCTTCAGCCCTGGGAGGGCCCAGCTTCTACTGTGCAGAGGCGGAATGGAGGCAGACCTCACGCTGGCAGTGGGACCAGGAGCTGTACGCACGTTCAGTGCTCAAAGACTTTGGCCATTGTGGAGAAACTGTAAACTCTTGGCACAGATACGGTCATTTCAACTTTGTTCATTTTACTGCAGTAATAAAGATATTGCTTTACAGATGCCACAGTTGATATATGCAAAAATATGGAACAGAGTAGATGATAACCAAGAAAGTTGGAAATTAAAGCACACACCCCTCACCAAGGTTTAAAAAAAAATAATTAGAAAATCTCTTCACCCAAGATTTCATGATATTTCTTTTACCAAGCCATGGGGTTTCCCCCCCCCCTGTTTCTTTAAAGAGGATAGTAAGAAGAAAACCCCAGCTTCTAATGCAGAAAATATTTCTGTGAAAACATGGAAGACGTAGAAAATCCTGGATTGTATTTAACTAGTGAACAGGGTCACAAATTAAGTAGTCTGAGAATTTCTGGTAGCTTAGCCCTGAAATAGTCCCCCTTTTTTCCACCCCCCACCCCCTTCACTACTTAGCTCAAAATGCAAGACCAACAAGAACACATGATACAGCCTCCACTGGTGCGGACAAATACACGGCTGAAGTCATAGGAGCACATTCTTCGGGGCTCATGAACCATCACATGACAAACATCACAAGAAACCAATTTACTAAACACAATTTAAACTTGAAGAAGTTAAGAAAAATAATAAAAAACATTATGGAAACAGCTCTTAGCAAGGGAGGAGCTACACTTGGAAAGACAGCAGGAAACAACAAAGCAACCTGAAACTTCGGATTTCTAGTGCTGTACATATAAGCTAGTATTGCTGAGAAGTCCCTAATATATACTTCTAGTTACATAGCTTAGAGCCCATAAAAAAGTTGACCAGCAGTCAGTGAAGACCTTATCAAAAAGCCTCTCACAAACATACAAATATTTGAATTTAATTGCATAGGTTTGAGCTAAAACTTTTCTGATTCTGCATGTTTGAAAACTAGCAGACTGTTCATTTGCTATAAAGCTTATAGGTAAGAGCGACTTCGTTTTTAAAAAGAAGTAAGAGGACATGCAACCCACAATCCTTCTCCTTAGCTGTCAAGAAGTACTGACAGCTATTCAGAACACATACAAGGTCTGCTTCCAACTCCAACCAGATAAAGGGAAATAAAAGCAGAACTGCCTCTTAACAAGACAGCACTGTACAAACTGATCTTCACACTTCTACTGTTTGTATTGATCTCGGTACCAGGACAAAGGAACTTGTTTTTTATTTCATAAGAGCCATGTTCATTGGAAAAGTCTCAAAGCTGTACTAACATTTTATCCTGACAATTTAATTAGGGACTGGTCCAATCCTGGAGTAGTGCTCAACATTCAGGGATGCTGAAGGCTCTTAACTGTTTAAAAAGGTTACGATGATCTGCAGGGCCACTATCAAATAGATCACTGTAGACTCATCCTTGGGATTAAGTCATCTCTATTTGTGAGCCCTTATGTGATGATCTGTCTATTACAGAGCGTAAGTACTGCATGAAAGCCTCTTCAAGGCCTTTACCACCATCTGTGAATTACATTATTAACAATGGTATGAACTTCCTAAGAGCATCTGGTTCTCTCCCCACCCCCTTCTCAAATCACTGGAAAGAGCTCTTCAGCATCAAAACAGGCATGGGCGAAGCTGCTTTCCTCCTTTCCCTCTCTCCCCACCTCCTCCTGCCCTCCAACAGCAGAGGATAGATGGGGCTCGGTTCTCCGTCTCCATGTCCTACATGTGTTCTGCACAACTCTTGCTGCTGTTAAATAAAGATGAACTAAAACAAGTAAGTGACGTGTGTACCACAGGCCTTTTACCGGGAAAAGGGGAAGTTTATCTCATCGTTTTGCAGAGGCAGCATCTGAAGCACGCTACTGAACTGCTGCTGCAGAACGCGTGTGCTGAGGCATAAGAGGGACTGCACAGTCCTACCCCAAGACCTCGCGTCTCGGCAGCGCAATTCCTGACGTTAAGCAAAACCAGGCAGCAGCCATTAAGCCAACTTGAATAGTTACTGCTGTAGCTAACTTTCTAGATGCAAGTTAAGTATTTTGTCATCCCAATCCTCCTCCCCACCAAGGATGTTTCAGAAGCTTATTCTGAAAACATGCCAGCTTCTTGTAAACAAGAAGTCGGAAGAGGCAGTATCACCCGGGACATCAGAGCACACTCTCATCTGAACTTTGCACAGAGTTCACATCAACCACCCTCCCTGGCCACTCTAAGGGATCATTTACTCTTACAGGAACAGAGCTGTTCTTATCTCATTTTCTACTGCTTGCTCTTCAAACCTAGCTTCTTTTCTTGCTCTATACATAGGGCTTTTAAGGGCTTCTCGTCACCTCAACTTTCTATATACAGCAGCAACAGCTTTTCCATTCTGTTTTTCACAGTGTAATTCTTTAGTTGCATTACAGATCACAATTCAGGCAACACTGCTCCAGCCCTGTAAGATCCAGCACCTTCCTCTGTCTTAAGTTAGCAGCAGTATTTCTTGAAAGAAAAGAGCAATGTTATGGCCAGCTCAATAAAGACTTCTATTCAGCAAGAAACAGCATCCAAAACAAACAGTCCTGTAATGTGCAATAACAGACAGAAAATACTGGGCGGGGGGAGGGAGACGACAGTGTTTCTGCACAAATTCACATGAACCCTTCCTCTAACATACTGTTTCTCTTATGCCCATGTTTCAAATAAATAAATATTCAGGCATATGTTGAGATGCTGGGCCACTAGCATCTAGAACATACTCCTACTGAAATTACAGGTAAAAACAGACTTTCAAGTCTACGAAATAACAGGCAAGTATGTTTATTCGAGGTCACCATCACTCTGATGTGCTGTCTGAACGCAGGCTCTTTGTGCGGGTCGTAAGAGGAAGTATGCAGTCACTGTTGACCTCAAGCTACAAGAGGGGAGGAAGCTAGATGCACACAGCAGCTAGCCTCCAGGATGGTTCTGCCAGGGTTTAATTTTATTTCAGTCACGACTAGTCATTCTGCTTTGGACGGCAGGTCAGACTGAAGATGAACCACTACCCAGACTCCTGGGAAAGGACAGAGCTGTGTTTTTATGTAGCCATTTAAACAAGTCAAGAGAGCCGTAAGAAAATGAAGCAAGTTTTATGAGTGGCTTTAGAGGGACAGCTTAATAACAGAATCCCAAACTCTTATTCCCTATAGCTTACTGGGAGGGGTACAGGAAGAAGAAAAGCAAAGAAACCGGCAAGTCTTGGAGCAAATTAGTGGCAATTAGAGATGGGCTCTGCCAAGCTCAGCTCCCAACATACAGTGGGAGCACAGCATCCTATCAAAAGGATCTTAGGATTATAACATTGATATCTGGAATGACAGCAGCTAAAATTGGAATGAATTCCCACCTTTCAAACAATATGTACAGGTGACCATGTAATCGAATTAGCTAATATTTTTGCTAAATTGGTGCATTGAATATCACCCAGTGAGCTCATTTTTGGAGACAGTTCAATGCCTCACTTCTAGGACTGATGTCAGTGTCACATGCTTGGAGAGGATCAGTCTGCAGCTGGATATTTTAAAGCCTTCTATTAGGAGTACAGAAAAGTCAGCGGATTTCAACAGCATCAACTAATGAATTTGTGTGTTATCATAACAATTTAGTCGCCACACCCAGCTGTCAATATCTCTGTGAGAATATCAGGCCATTTCAGACAATTCCCCTTCCCTTTGCTTTAAGTCACTAGATGGAAACTGAAGAGTGCAGCAACTAAGTTGTTTCAACAGAGAAAGTTGTGTTTCAACAGAAAAGGAAATCAACAGAAAGACAAGGAAACAGGAAACTCTCACTGATTCTGACTGGCCCGTGATAAAATGATTAACCATCGAGAGACTAAACTCAGCAGTTGTAAAAATAAACAAACAAACAATAGCAGGGCAAAAGGTGTTGAGCATCAGTAGCACAAAAGCTTCAGCCAGTAACATTCAACCCTACAGTTCAAATCCCATTCACTCACAGACCAACTGTGAAGTCACGTTTTATGTTGACATAATACAGAGATGTCACTGAAGTTCAGTGCAAGCGTTCATGCAGTATCTGTGAAGCCTCCCGCACTTCGATGCTCCCTGCTCGCACTTTGTACCAACAAGTAGGAATAGGTTTTTGCATTACACAAATAAGCAGTGTCTTCATTGTGCAACTGCATGCGACTTTTTCAGAGAAAAACAATGCTCAAATACAAGGAGTGTTGTGTGCATCAGGCTACAGAGTGGGTTGTAGTGATGTTGTCAGAAAGCACTCAGCGCTGCTTACCTCCACGCCCATTGACTTCAGTAGAAGGCTACATACGAAAAGTCTCTGAAGATGTTGAAGTATTCCCTAACCCGTGGCGCTGTCCATACACTATACTTAAGAAAGAGACAAAACAAAAAAACCACAGAAGTGAAGCAGCATGAAATTGTAGGACTTTTTTTCTTTTGAAGACTCTTTTTTTTCATTTGAAGACTCAGTCCCCATTCCAATTAAGAAATCAGACTATACACCCATCGGTTCTGAGCAAGCCCTTCACCACACTGCCTGAACCTTTTTGCATCTCTAGAGCGTAGGATGAGAACAATGGTAATTTACTGCATGCTTACATTGCTCCCAGAAGACCTTGGATGAAGATGCCTTAAAGCTTCATGTTCTGCTTGTTCTGTTAAATTGTTCAGTGAGAATAGCTAGTTTAGTCAGGAAACACACAGCCCTCATGCGTGGCACAGGGCAGGGCCCCTTTTAAAGAACCTTGTGAGCTTCTCTCAAAGAAGTTCCCAAGCTCTGAATCTCTATCAAGGGCAATTCAGTTCACCCTCATCCAGGCTACAAGTTTCATTTGTAATAGTTCTCAGAACAGGAGAGTCAAAGGCAAGAAGCACTAAACTGCCAAGAAGGTGAAGCCCCGTACACAGGACTGCCAGAGCAATGAGCAGCTCGGGTACCTCCAGAGGAGCTGGCAGTGAGACCGGGCACTTGGACTTCAGCGTGCGTGACAGGCACCCTGCTTGCACTGCGTGAACCTACAGGTGGATAAATACGTTTGGTGTACAGACTGCAGCTGGGGCCAGGGAAGGTTATTATAATGGAGACAAACTACCTCACGGTATTGTTCCAGAGGCTGATGACTTATTTTCAGACTCTAGTTTTTATCCTGGGCATTCAGTCGAAGGAAGAAGAGACTAAAGGAAATAACTAGATCCTTACACGTGTAAGTTCTTATTTAGCTGCTTGTGGTTCAGCAAGACATCCCCTCTCGTTTTAAAATGAGGCTTATAAATTCAGTGTACCTCAAAGGTTTTAAAGTGAGCAGAATGCACCCTTAACTCCAAACTATCCCATTTTCAGCCAGAACTCCTCTATACAGAGCTCCATTTTTTCAGAGGTTCGAAGCTATTTGGCAGTTGTATGCAGCCCGGACCAGCCTGCACATTTTTCTTTTTTTTTTTTTTAATTTTAGACTTAATGTAGCATGTACTCTCAGAAAGGTTTACAATGCAGCCTTTTTAGTTAACTTGCTCCAAGCTGGGCCACTGCCAGGTTGTTATCAACGACATTTTAAAGCAGATGAATGAAGTTCTTATGTACGGTGACAAGCAGAATTGTGATATGGCACATGCATACACTGGAAGAAGAGAGCTTGCTATTAGTTTGTCAGGTTAATAAATAAACAGTGATTTCATTAATAAAAGCCTTTTATCAGGAAACAAAAGAAAAAATTAATATTTATAAAGCTTTAGTGGTTTAGAGCACCCTTTAAAATAAGATTATTCCATTTCAGTCAGAGCCACCATCATGGATTAGAGATTCTTGAACACAGCTTCCCCTCCTAATTCTCTTATCACAGCAGCGCAACGCAGAAAGCAAAGCTTTGCCTCCTGAACTGGTTCAGGCCAGGCTCAGGCCTGTTCCACTACTCCTCCATGAGTAAGCTACTTAGTTTGAGATTGACAACACTGAAGGCCCATGGCAGCAAACATTTCTG
The DNA here is from genome assembly GCF_030936135.1 of Gavia stellata. Lineage (NCBI taxonomy): Eukaryota > Metazoa > Chordata > Aves > Gaviiformes > Gaviidae > Gavia > Gavia stellata. Next base: position 8,033,327 of record NC_082618.1, read on the forward strand.
TAACGTCTTCAGGACCGCAGCTAAAGGCTGTGCCTGTTGGAAGAGCTGTTGGTTCCTTATCACAGCAGGAAGTTCTCACGTTTTACACAGCGTGCTTCCACACCGCACAGAGGAACTGAAGCCAAGCCAAGAAGAGTGACGCTACGCGTTAGCAAAACCGACTGCTATCAGAAGTCAGCTGGCAAATCACTTCCCATCCTCTGCCCCCAGAAAGGATTCTTCACTAATACCCTGTTGATAGCTCTCAACTGCTTCAGGGTTCTTCAGCATTTCCCACAGCATGTGCAAAGAAATGTTCACCATCAAAGCAAAGGTTAAAAAGAGTGAAGTATGGCCAGGATGTCCTGCTTCATAACAAGCAAATTAAATTCTGACAAATACAGATTGCTTCTCCCCTCAAGCTATCTTTGCGCTAACCCCCTTTGGCCCACGGCATTCGGCACTCATCTGTCCTAAAACTAAACTTGCAAGTTTAAACTTTAAACAAGCTACGTAGTTTTGGTTTGGGTTTTGTTTTGGGGTTGGTTTTAAGGGTGTTAGTTTGTTTGGAGTTTGTTATTCTTGTTGTTTTGGGTTTTTTTAATTATTTTTTTAAAGTGAGGCACATCAAGTTTAGGATCAAGAAGTACGCAATTACTCAAGCTTAAAAATTTATTTTGGCTCACGCCATCTTCTCCCCAAATACTAAAAAGATGTAAAACTTTTCCCTTCTCCTCAAGGGAAAGTCAAGTTTGAACTTCCTCACTCATAAGAAAACCAGATAGAAACTGCACCAAAATAACCGTCTCAGCCATCTACAGTCAACGTGAACAGATCTAAGTTAAATAGAGCTTCCTCCAGACAAGAGCAGTTTCTGGTATATGTGTAGAAGAGAAAAATTCCACTTCAAAGACCAGAAGTGTGGGTTGCAGAAGCCTGTGGCACAGTTGTTATCTTTAGAGAATGAAGCACAAGTTGAGATCAGGGATCTGTAAAGTACATGTGAAAAATATTCATTTCACCCACTGAGACTATGCAAACTCTGTTCCAGTCATACTATAAACGTTAACTGGTAATGTCTCCCTTGCCTTAGAGTTTATGTAACCATGCCCAACTTTTGGGAAAGCATCTGAAAATATGCTATGTTCATATTGTTTTGCCCTGATTCAGGAGCAGAGCAGAAGCTGCACAGGACAATTCACTCCCAGCGTATCACTGAGGCAGTCACCTCCAGCAAAGTGCTGAGGGACGCAGGGGCAGGCTGACACAAAAAGCAAGAGATAACGTATTAATATTTGATTTCCCTCTGCAACCATACTGACAAGTTTACGCAATATTAGACTTGACCCACACTACAGGGGTAGCAGCTGTCTGGAGATTCATTTAAATGCTGAAATTCAGGATTACACATTCTATTAACTGCTGTGCAACTAAAATACCACCAAGAAGGAAGAAATGCCAAAAAGAACAAGAAAGACTAAGTTGTCCTGTTTCACTTCACTTTTTGAAGTCACAAGCTTGCTACCCCACATAAGCACAACTCAGCTGAAAACAAAAACAGAGGAAACTCCCAGTAACGAAACTCACTAGATGTTACATAAGAAAAACACTCATTCAGAAAGTGAATTAAGTCTTCATCGACCATTCTGCAATTTTAAAAAAGAAAAGGCTGTCATTTCAAGGTTTACACTTCACCCAGGAAGACAATATAATATGGCAGCTAGTTAACTGTTTAAGACCACATTTTGAAGCACTGTATTTAAATACAGTGGTTACAGCACCATCTGAAGAACATGCCCAGAGCTGTTTGTCCTTAAACTATTTTAAACTATTGAGGAGGACTGTGGAAGGGCAAACAAAACCAAAAGGGCAACAACAAAAACAAAGAACAACAACAAAAAAAGAATCAATCCTTATTCCAGAAACACCTTTATCTCGTCACCTCGTATTTCCTCTTACAACTAGGTTTAGCTCCTGTCTGTAGGTCAGAGAGTTGAGTCACTTCCCCGCTTGCCCCACAGCTACTTATGAGCTAAATTTTCAGTATGACACCCTGTTTCCTACAGAAGATGTTCCAGAACTCAGGACTACTGCAAAGAAACAGCAGACTCAAAAGGATACCTGCTACTGTACAAGAAGCGGGCCATCTCACAGACAACTAATGACCCTCTGCTCCTACGCACTGACATTCGCATACAGAAGTTTGTTTTCTTAATTACAGTTTGCTAAGGACTGGCCCCTTCCTGGCTGAGCAAGACCTTGCAAATTTTCAGACAGAGGGACAGCAGCCCACAGGTTTTCCACATGCAAGCGAAGCTTAGCAGCTTTTGTTTTTAAATGCCTGGAACGTGGCACTCGGAACACATTCAGCAGCTTCAGAGATTCGTGGGAAACTCCAGCTTCAGACGGATTAAGCCAAAGGGTTGGTCCTGCATCACACAGAAGACTGAGACTACCTCTAACTACCAACAAAGCTCTCCTCTGGAAAGCAAAGCATTTTACACATGCAAGGCATATGCCCTATCCATCCCTCTCATCATGACGCTACAAGGTATAGAGATGAAAAGCTTGAAGTGTTTTGGTTTTTTCTTAACAATCCTAATATACACATTTCTCAGATGTTAGCCGTTGAAGCTAAACCAAGCCAGTTGAACAAGTCTTGAAAGTTCTTGCTGCAATTTTAAATGTGATAATTCTGTACATCAAAACAGAAGGGACATGGTAGCAGCCGGTGAGAGTAACAGGACAACCACTGTGCCCTGTGACAGGACTAGCTTTCCACATTAAAATCCACTTCTCAGCTATTTAATCCGGTTTAAAAAGTTGAAGACAAATGTGCCTAACTCAGCAGCTTTTGCCTTTTTGCTAAGGAGACCTTGAGACCTAACAAATGAATGCGGTATCCCTCAGCAAAACCCTTACAGTTCCATTCCTCCCCAGCTACTTCCTATCGCTTCTCAGCTGTTCCAAGAGGGAGAACAAACTCTTGGATTTGGAACCCGCTCCAAATTCCCTTTGGGGCATCCCCATTCATACAACAGCAAAGCCAGTTACAGGCAAACTAACCGAAGCAGCCTGCAGATTGCCTTCTAAGGAGAGAGTATCATATACCCACTGCCACAGCAAGTGTGTTAAAGCCTACTAAATAGAGAAAATACGTGACTCGGTGGACCCACAGTACACAGGAGTCAGGTTAGGGTCTTCTGCCTTTCAGATCCTGCTTTATCTCGCTTCAGACCTGTTTATGGCTCACCTCACTGAGGTGTGGGCAGGGGGTAAGCTGTGCAACAGGGAGCCTGGCATCACAAGTCCCAGACGTGCGCAACTCCTGAGACGACGTCTCTGGAATTCACTTCCCAGAGATCTCCTGCCCTGCTCTACTTGCAGAGCAGCAGAAAGCTCAAGCATCCAAGCCACCTCCCGAGCTCTGGTATGAGCTTAGCACAGGGACAGTATGATCTGTGATAAAACAGTTATTTCAAAATAGGTCAGATTAAATATTCTAATGTCTTTGATTACTTCAATACCAGAAGTTTACACTGTGGCCTTAAGTTTTCCACTAATTTCACCTTGAAACAGCCTACACTGATGCAGTAACTTCATTATTTCCATGAAGCCTCAGTTGAGGAGTTCCTTGGGAGAAGGAGGACTAGTATACCCAAAAGCAGCAAGCAGCCACAAGCAAAATGCATTTCAGCGAGTGCCACGGGCATTTCATTTACCAAGGCCATAACAAGTTCACGTCACAGGGTATTTGCCAGGAGTTTCATGATTGCTGGCATACGCAGTAAGGGTGCGTCTCTCCATGGAAGCAACAAGCTGTTTAACTGCGTGAGTCATCTTACAGCAACGTTTTATGCCTTCTGAGAGGAGATCAGCCTGCAATGAGCAACACTGATAAGATGCATATTCAGAGCAATTCTATTTGGGCAAAAAGCTATTGACACATTCAAAACGGCAGATACAGAAGCCTGCCCAAATGCTAACAAAAACACATGGAACACACACACACTGCAATATTATACTATTGCAGTAAGACATTTTGCAGATGGCTGACAGTGATCTAATCAATTTATACAGCCCAACTCAGAAATGCAAGAATAGTTTTTAGCCTTCATAATTTTTTTGTCCCTTTAAACAAAGCGCTCTGGAGGAACAGCTTCCAGCCAAAAGGTAAGAAACCCTGTCTGCCTTTTTAAAATCACTGACTACTTCCAATAGGTATCACCTGTTTCTTTCTCTTGCTTCCAAGATCCCCCCCAACCTTTATACAAAAGATATGAGCTTCCCTGGCACTACCCAATGAACAAATTAAAAGGAAGCTCAGGCAAATCAATGGCACGGAGAGGAGACCCTTAAATTCACAGGCTGAACTAAACAACTCAAAGACTTGGAGCAGGCAGTTGACAAGCCTAGTGCTCTCATGTTGCAAGGCCTGTTATATAAAAGAAGTATCAGTCACAGAAGACCAGCAGCTTAGTACATACTTCTTGCTAATGGCATCAGCAAGAGTCAGATATGAAGACAGTAAAAACTTCACGTCAGCTGAATTCTAGAAGTACAAGACCATTTTTGAAGTCTTCCCGTCCAGTACATTCTTGCAAGGACAGCAAGAGCTTCCAGCGTACAGCTGCTCCTGAGAGTCAGTCTGCAAAACAGCCTTCTCGCTTCGGCGGCGCAAAGTTGTACCGTGGTACTGGGAGGATGTGGTTTGTTGTGACTGAAGAATGAAACCTTGAGCTGCAGGCTGTGATCAGGGAGCAGCTACACCGAGCTAAGCTGCCCAAAGGCTATTTTCTTTCTTTTTTTTTTTTTTCATTTCCCAAGACAGAATAGTTGCAGCTATAGATCTTTCAGAATTTTTTTTCCAGTAACTGGAAATCCTCGGGCATTATCGCTGAATGAAGGCAGCCCTCTTCCACTAAAATACTTCCAGCAGACTGCTTTTTGAATGGCAGTCTCCACTCAAAATAACATTCTCCACTTAAGTAAATGTATCACTGACTCTCAGAATAACTGTAGATATTACAGAACCCTGTCCTTCTCAATCTTCTTTCATTGCTTAAACAGCAAGAATCAATATTGGTCAGATAACAACTCACTACAGCATCACAGGCTATTTACATTTTCAAATTACAAGCTCCTTTTCAAAACACAAGAATTTATGTACCCCTGGAACTCAAGAGGTGACAACTTCAGTGTATATTTCACTCTGTTTGTTTCTGTGTCTTCGTATTTTGAAAGACGCAACTGAGTTGTATGGTTGTTTTATCTAAAAATGCCACAAATGGCATCATATTTAGTGAAATAATAAAAAAGTAAAGGTGAAATAAGTACAAAGACAAAATTTCCCTCTTAACCTAAAAACGGCCATTTTAGGTCAACGCTGACAAAGTACTACAAGCAGCCTAACTTCCCCCAACAAAAGCAGGCTTCAGCTTCTAGGCCAGCTACCATAGCTTCTTTTGGCTGGACTTGACTGGTCAAGACACAAATACTCCAAAACTGACAACTTGTAAAGCAATGCCCCAATAAACAAAAGAAGGGGAAGGATATGGGAGAAGTAGCTGCCAACTTCACAAGTGTGTTAATGTAAAGCACAATATTAAAGAGGTCTTTTATATTCAGTACATCCTTTAGCTCAACAACAAATAGCGCAGCATATTAGACCTGACAGTCAAAGACAGTCATAGCCAGGTCTAAATTTACACTCCTCTTCTCACAAATCAGATAAAAAAAAAGCCAGCAAAAGCTAAACCGCTCCACTACCAAACCTAATACTCGAATCCTGTGTTCAGTTTTGGGCCCCTCACTACAAGAAGGACATTGAGGTGCTGGAGCATGTCCAGAGAAGGGCGACGAAGCTGGTGAGGGGTCTGGAGCACAAGTCTGATGAGGAGCGGCTGAGGGAGCTGGGGTTGTTCAGTCTGGAGAAGAGGGGGCTGAGGGGAGACCTCATCGCTCTCTACAACTGCCTGAAAGGGGGTTGTGGGGAGGTGGTCCTGCTCTCTTCTCCCAAGTGACTAATAATAGGACAAGAGGAAATGGCCTCAAGCTGCGCCAGGGGAGGTTCAGACTGGATATCAGGAAAAATTTCTTTACGGAGAGAGTGGTGAAGCAGTGGAAGAGGCTGCCCAGGGAGGTGGTGGAGTCACCATCACTGGAGGGGTTCAAGGAACGCATTGACGTGGCACTGCGGGACATGGTTTAGTGGGCATGGTGGGGTTGGTTGATGGTTGGACTTGATGATCTTACAGGTCTTTTCCAACCGTAGTGATTCTGTGATTCTAATCATCAGTGTGGCTGTAAGGTATGAATGCTCAGAAAAACTAGAAACATATCTGGGAAATGCAAATAAAAGGTTGGCTGTTCCAGGAAGAAATAAAAAAAAATAAAAATCAAGCTATCATTGAGATATCCTACAAAAGGACAATTAGATCCCTTAAAAAAAAAAAAAGAGAGAAAAAAGATAAAGGCACTTTCTTGTACTCTGCAAGTTTCAAGAATGTTCCTGTATGATCCTCGGTGAGGTTTCAATTCAACTATCATCATCATCCTCCTCAGCTCCGAATACTGTTCTCAACCTAAAAAGGGACCTTGCATTTCATGCAGATCTCAAGAAGAGCCTGGTACATGTGTATACAATAGACAATAAATCTTCAAGAGAAGGATTGGTCTTTTGTCACCAAGCAGCTTCAGCTTAACCATCAAGCTGCTTTAGGAAGAGGAGAGTCTCACCACATATGAATGCATTTACACATACAAAAATTCTCTGCAATGCAAGAGCCTTGTCTTGTACAGCTGGATAGAAACCTTCACCTTTTAACAATACAGCATCACACCTGACAAGAAGTAGAGGCCTCCTGTTTCCCTTGCAGAGCTTTCAACAGAGGTAGAAGTTCAAAAGAGAGGGAGGAAGTTACAAATCACCTCACTAATACAGTTTTATCTCCCAAATGGTGACAGTTGGCAAAACAGGAAATCGAGGCATCTGTAAGGCACTACAAGAAGTTCGCCTAAAGCAGGAATCAGCACATTTTTCTCGTCCACTGGCTCTGAAAACTTCAGTTTTCAGAATGAGCTATGGCTATACCTGAAAAACATCAGTTGAGGAAAAACAACAAATAACAGATGATAGCATCTTTAAATATTAGGCATTTTTATGTGTACCAAATATTTCGTAAGAAGCTTCTGCTCTCCTAGCTACATCAGAGTCCCCTAGAAAAATCAACCCTCCACAACACTATAGAAGCAGCAGCTATCAAGATCTTAACTAATTAAAACAAACAAAAAAAAGTTCTGCGTGAGATAGATTGGACTTATCAACGATTAAGTAAAATCACAATTACCACATTGTTTAATAGCAATTGCAGGACCAGGGGTAGAGAAATGTTATATTTAGCTTCCCCATAAATAAGTGGGAAAATATTTCCTGTATGTTCCACCAGCAAGGAGCTCTCGAGCAAACCATGACAGAGACTCCCAAACACATATGCAGGACTCTGCTTCCTACTCAAGCTGTTCTCCTGGGATTAGGAGGGGAAGTCAAACGGCTTAGGTTTTCATTTGCTTTAAACTTTTTTTTTTTTTAAACTGTGCATTTTAGAACAATATATGCAGCATGTCCTCTCTTTCTGGGTCAGTCACTCCCTCCCAATAAAAGCATATTGTCTCCCTGAGGGTAGGGAAGACAAGTGAACTGCGAGAGCAGTCAGAGCCAGATTGCCCGCCCAGATTCTTCACTTCTCAGGAAAAAGAGGTAATAGACAAAGGGAAAACAGCACCTCAAAGAGATTACAGATTTTTTTTTTTTTTTTGAACTGTGCATAAAAATAATTTAAAAGGGCAAGTTTCAGTAGATTATTTCCCAATACAGATAATGATCAAAAGTCTTTTGGAAAGCTACAAAGAGTATTAGAGCAGTTTTCCACTGCTCCCATCATCATGGTGACACAGATTCGATGCTAGCCTGGTGACTGAAGTTACCCAACAACTTCCAGTGCCTTAGATAACAAGGTTCACAAAGGATTTTGAGGCAGGCCCCTTTTACTAGCTCTTCTCTGCCTTAGCTAGAATTCTTTCTTGCAGCTTGCCCCTAGACCTGCCAATGTGGCTGCTGTGCCCAGACTTTGCTACTGAGCGAGCAATAAAGATATTCCACGTTTGTCAGGTAGCGTAAGACATCTGCAGCTTAATGCCAACGGGAGATTGAGAGACAGTCCACTGCTTACAGATACAAGCAGTAAAAGTAGCTTAAAACTGATGTTAAAACTGTCCTTGTTTACACAACTGCCTTGAACAATGCATGCGTACTAACAGCCCAAGCAAACTAACTTATTCCCTTTTAAAATGTTAGATTTTGGTTACCAACAGTGAGCAACTTTTTTTTTTTTAATTTAAACCCCAAAAGCAAAGGATATAGCAAGTTAAATTCATTCAGTTTTCTTTCTGTTCACTGTCTTACAGTTGTGAAGACAGGACCCAAAGAAAATACGCTGTCATTTTTATTCCACTGAAATGAAGATGCTAGAAGGGAAGGATGGGAAAGCCCTACCACTTGACAAGATACTGTCCTGCAAGACAGGAAATACGGCACAAATACTGGGAAGTAGGGTCAAAGAATCTGGGGTACGGAGAGAAAAAGCAACAGGCTAGATTTTTCAAATCGCCCTAGCAGAGCTCTGACTGCACGTCTGAGTAGCGCTTGTGAACATGGCCTTTTTATTTCACTGCTTTTGTTCATGATGGGACTACTGTGCCCACCTGCTACAATGCAGAGGCACGCTTCCAGGAGCCTTCCCTCACTTTGACTCAAGTCGTCCTCCTCCCAAAACAACCTTCTTTGAGTAATGGGAGGGAGAACACCTGCCCCCCTCAACTCCCCCCAAACACACACAGGAGAAGAAAAACCAAAAGATCTTATTTTCTGTTACAAGGTAAACAAAGGCCTTGATCAGCACCAAGTAGCCCCTCTCCGGCTCATGGTATCTTTACATTTTACTGTAGTACAGTCCTGCCTTTTACCATTTTCTGCTCACATGGCACGTCAGAAGACAACTGTTCTGCTGTACAGAAGTGAAGATTGCAGTCTGATTTCTCAGAAGTGCCTGCATAACCAAAGGCCAAAACAAACAGATAGCAAAAGTCTGGACAGGCAATTAAGGGAATTTTACAAGTCATCAAGCAACCAGAGAGCTGTAAATGTATAATCGACACTTTGCATGAACTACCCTGAAATTAATGCTCACGAGATGCTCTATGGCAGCGAGAGCATGATAAAAACCTATAAATAAAAGCCATCCAATTTCAGAGTGATTCAGATCAGCTATTCCCCTGAATCCATGAGAGCCAATTATAACCGTTTATAGGGCATACTTAATGCAGAAATTCAGTTTGAGGACATCAATTTCACCCTTTCTCCTTGTCTGAGAAGTTTAAAGCAAAGAGACATCAAGCATTTTAAAAGGGAATCCACTTCTGTCCTCAAAATTCTTAGTGACCTGGAAACAGAGTTAAACATAGCCATACCCTTGCACACCAACGTGCTTCTTCCTTGCCCACAAGCTGGAACAGCAAGCTTCCAGCAGTTACCAGATAGTCTTTATTCAGAAACAGCAGGGTTTCGGGCAGCAAGTTAGACCCTTATACTACTCACAGAAATTGTTTAGCAAGATGAGCTTTCTTTTAAAGAGGTAACTTGGAGCTAGATAGCCTGTACAGAAGGAAGCTACCATCAGTTTACAACAGATTGGTTGAAACAATTTCACTTAATACTGAAAGGATCCCCTGCTGAAGTCAACAAGGATCCATAAGAATGGCTAGTGTGGCAGGTTCGCAGGACCAAAGCCTTCCTAAGCACTAAAAAGGTGACGGCCCTGTTCACAAGCCCTTAGCAGCCTAGGAAGGATCATCACCTGAAATGATACCAAAAGTTTTGATGAAGAAACAACGATTTTGTGATAGAGGAAGAACACACACAAGCTCAACAAAATTCTGACAGAAGGATGGAGAAACAACCAACCCCAGCTATCTAACAAGAGGCTAAAAGGGCAGTCAAAACCCTAAAGTGTGGTTAGGAAGTCATAACAGGAAATGCAGAAGTACTCCAACAACAGCAGTTAAGGGCTGAATACGATGAATATAATTTCCACTCTAGACTGCAAAAAAAGGCTGAGAAAGTTGAAGTTAATTATGAGAACCAAAACCAGGCCAGGAAAACAGTCACACACTTACTTTTGCATAGGGCACCAAGGATTTACAAAGACCACTGGTACAGAATAAACCTCCGTACTATGAAACTGAAGAAAGAGAATATAGGTAAATATACCAAAAGCTGCATTCTCTGGATTTATCAGGCTCTGCAGGGAGTTGCTTATATGTTTAAAATGTAAGTAGCGCTCAAAAAATCAGTACCGTTTCAATTTAATTTAATTGGTTGGGAAACAGACTGGCTGTTGCAGATGGGAAAGCCTTACAGAATACAACTAATTGTTCATATATATCAAATATTTAACAAAGGAAGGGGTTATGTATCCAGCTGGGAGAAAGAAAGAAGATGCCAAGAGAGATCTACCTATTGTCTCAGCGAGATGTCTTAAATGCAAGAAGGGTATGGGAAAAGGAATCGTGGAAAGGGTAAAGAAGTCAAAAGGGGGAAGCAACCTCTGAAGTAATGCAGCACATTAATATTTATAGCAGAGAAATACAAGTGAAATTAATCTGTGTTGCTAAATAAACATAACTTAGGAGAGACACGGGAATGAAAGAGGGGGAAAAAAAAAAAAGAAAGTGTTCTGACAGCTAAAATGCTGTCAGGGCAGGCAGGACCTGTCAAGTAGTTGATCTAGTTTCAGAAGAGGTTACCTAACACAACAAGAAATATTTTCAGAGTAGTTGCCTTTTTCACCCCCCCTCCCCCATGACGGAAGCAACTGGGACTTCAACCCTTCTCCCCCCCAAACATCTGCAAACCTGACATAACACCAGTGTGATAATGCAAGAGGCTTTTTTAAGCAAAAAAGCCAACTGAGAACTAAGCATACAGAAAGTGAAAGCAAGCTCACTATTTTCATTCTCAGCGATATTAGAAACAAGCCACATCATCGGTAGGCAAGAGTTTAAGGGGTTAACATGCAAGATTTTACAGTACAGAAGTACTAAAACAACAGCATGTCCCAAGTTTAAAGAGCATGGAAAGCAAGAGGTCTTTACAGCCGCCTGCCTCACTTCCTGATTCAGGGCAGCAATGAGAACATCTGCTCCTTCTGCACATCTCGCCCAGAGATCTCAAATCTGTTGGCCTTTCGGTATTTGTCTTGGGCTTGCCAGTCTCTTGAAGATTATATACAACATTCAAAAAAACAGGAAAAAAAAAGAAAGTCTTAGCTCTTCGCAAAGGAAGGGCCGCGTGCTGGAGATACCCAGAGGGTACTGTCAGATTAAATCATCTTGAAACAGCCGTAGCCCGAACAATGTCGGTTTGCTTCCACGCACGCTTCCCGCCTCTCTCCCACCACATACAATGAAAACAAAATTAAACCAAGCTGCTTTATTTAGACAGTTCCGCGCTGCAGATGGGGCAGCAGCACCTTAACACGGGGGCCGAGGCTCGGGGCCGGCTCTGACCAGCACCCTGCGGGAACCACCCGGGCTGCGGTGCCCGAGAGCCCTTCCGCAGCCTGAGGGCTGGGAGCGCGGAGCCCCACCGGCTCCCGCACCCCAGCCCGGGCCTGCCGAGGGGCACCGGGGACGCCCCGCCGCTCCCCTCGCTTGTCACCAGGCCACAGCGACGCAAGCGCGACGCGAGGGCCCCGCAGGGGCGTCTGACCCCGTTTCCAGGGACCGAGGGCAGCGGCGGCGGCCGCCCGCCTCAGCGCCCCCCGACCGCCCGCCGCTGCCCACAGGGAGCTGTCAGGGCCCGGCGACCGGCGGGAAGGAGCTGAGGGCGGGAGGGGGGGGGGAAGCGCGAGCGGTCTGGCGGGCGCATGCGCAGCGCCGCGCGCCGGACCCTAACGGCCACCAACCGCCGCGCTCCCCTCAGCGCCGGGCGGGCGGCTCGCGGGCGGACTCACCGAGGCGCAGGGGCTGGAGGTGGCGCTGGGAGTAGGCGAGCGCTGCACCGTGACCAGAGCCATCGAGGCGCGGCGCGGCCCCCCGTCCGGCCGGCGGCGGCCTTACTCCATGGCGAGTGCCGGCGGCGGGAGGGCGGGGAAGGGAGCGGAGGTGGCGCGGCGCCGGCCGCAGGGGGCAGCAGCTCCACGCGCGCCAACGGCCTCTCGCCGACTGAGGCGCGCTGGGGCTGGGCCGGCCGGGCACAATAAGGCGCCAGGGCGCATGCGCCACCTGTCAGCGCGGCACCGCCCCCGGGCCGCGGCGGCGGGTTAACCCCTGCTGCGCCGGCGGGCTCCCTGCGCCGCAGCCCGGCCCCTGCGAGCGCGGCTGGCAGCGCCCCGGCTCTGCGGCCTGGGGTGGGAGGGGGTCTCGCCGTTCCCTCTCCGGCCTCTCAGCCCGAGAGATGGGCTTTAGCGCTGTGTGCCAGCTTGGCTGCGGCCACCCAGGCCGTGCCTCCTGGCAGGGCGCTCCGGTGTGCGAAAGTGGTGGTTTTTGGGAATCCCGTCCTGCTGGGAACTGTAACAATACGTATGGCACCGCACTGGGTGAAAGTCGGCCTCAACGCTCACACACTGCAGCTTTTCCTTGCATTAGGGAGCAATAGAAACTCCTTCTGTAATGAAAACAGCATATAACGCCTATTTGTACGTCAATGCTCAAGCCCAAACACCAAAAAACTGGTCTAATAAGTATACGTGACATTTAAAGCATTCAAACTTCCCCAGAATGCAATACTGCCTGACAGTTTGGGTTCTGAGACAAAGGGCCAAACACTATTAAGCTTCATTTGCTCTGCAGTTTCAGCCTGGTGCTACCAAATTCGTGGGAATGTTGGCAAGGAGGTAATTGGGATGGAGAAAAGTCTTGGGCATCTAATGACAACACTACGTGTGATGAACGGAAGCCAGTCTAAATATTAAACAGAACAAACTGTTCTTTGTCAAGAGTGTGTATTAACCCACTGATTCCTTTTGAGCACATGGTTCATATTGCTTTCATCTGCTCCGCAGACTGACAGGACGGTACGGGGCTCTTGCGCCTGTAAATCTGAGCACCAGAGAAGGCACATGGTAGCTCCTTAGGTTATTCCCCAGTGCCTTGCAGTCAAAATAATTAGCGGGCGGCTCTGGTAGCTGGGCTTCTCTGCAGTGAAGAAGTCAGGCTCACTAATGAGGCATTTTGCCTCCTAGTGGGAAGAGAAGATGAAGGACTGGCTCCCTAAACTGGCCTAAAGCTGAGCTTACACTGCGCTGCACAGCAAGCCAGGATCCTGAACATGAAAGACTCCGAAGAACCCCCAGTGGCATCAGAGCGCATGGGGAGAATAAGCAAAACCCATAGGTGAAGAAAGAGTAATCATCCTGCCTTTTACAGCCATCATGTTGTTATTTTGAAACACAGTATTTATGGAAAGTGTGCTAGCAGCTCACTCTGATTTATGGCATAGAGGTCAAGAAACGGCCTTCCAGACCCCTTTTAAATTAGTATTCCCCAAGTTTTGAATATTCCACAGCTTCCCAATAAAACCATATTTTTTTCTGACCAGCCTCTTTTCCAGTCCCTCCCTCCCATATATTTATTTTATCTTTTCTGTGGGCAAATCTGCAATACAGATGTGGTTTTGGTGGATCTGTACAGAAGATGTAGATTGGCAAAGACCATTCCAAATACAGACATCCTTTTGCCATTATAGATAAAGCAAGCCGCAAGTTTTGGGATAAAAAGGACTGCTCTCTGCTTGTGAGTTGCACGTACCGGATTTTTTCACACTTTCAAAGGACGTAGCTAGACCAGTAAGGCTCTTAGGTGTGGCTACCAAAAAAAAGCTCTATCTGTAGTTTCAACAGTACTTCTTCCCTATCAGTATTTGCTACTTCTTCCAGCTATATAACTGAACTGCATAAAGTGTATTTTTCAGACCATATTAGTCACCTTTTTATTTAGTTCGCACCCAGTTCAGGAAAGAACAGAAGTAAAACGTTAATTAAAAATGTCATGGATCAACAATGTAATGGAGCACATGGGAACCTTTTTGTTTTCAATAATTTTAAAGACTCTTTGGGTTTGCTGCTATATTCATTGTAGATGCTTTTTGTTATATTTTACTCAAATATGGTGTTTCTTCTCCTAACTACATTTTTCTGTCTTATTTGTTGTGAAACTGAAAAAGTGCTTTGTCTCCTGGCAAAGCATTTCTTCCCTTCAGGTAAAAATGATCCTGTGTCACTTGGTAGTCCCTTGGAGAAGGTTTTGGGAACATAAGCAGCATGGACGCCAGCGCTTGGCTACACATTGGTTATACATAGCATCGTGAAGCTTAGCAAAACGAGAGATTCTTTGTGGTTACCAACCAGCGTGTTGAGGTGGTAGCCAGATACGAGACCAGGCTGCTGTAAAGCTTGTGCCGTGATTTTCAGTGGAGGAAGGAGTCACATTTGAGGATGGGAGAGTTTTTTCTTCTCTGGCATATGACAGGAATCTTAATGCTCTTCACCTTTCTCTAAAGCGTATTATCCAAGTTATTGTTTTGTTTCTCGCAAATGGATTTCTGCAAATACAGGGCTGCTTAAGGCACGCAGCTTCTGTTCAGCTACGTCTGCATTGATGCAGAGGGCTGGTGGAAGACTACAGGTCAGAGAGTATTACAGAACCACAGAGTGACAGGGGTTGGAGGGGACCTCTGGAGATCATCTGGTCCAACCCCCCGCCAGAGCAGGGTCACTTAGAGCAGGTTGCACAGGAATGCATCCAGGCGAGTCTGGAATATCTCCGGAGAAGGAGACTCCACAACCTCTCTGGGCAGCCTGTTCCAGTGCTCTGCCACCCTCGAAGGAAAAAACCTGCTATTCTAGCAGTTTCCTCACCTGGGACTGGTGTTTCATTCTGGATTTTGAGCAACAGTCATGCAGGGATTACTATCAAGAAATGATTGTTTCAACCACCTTCCATAATAGACTTTTGTGTACTTTTCATATATCTGGTAGGTCTTCCAGGTATTTGAACAGCAAACACTTTTAAAAAACTTTTACCACGAGTAAATAATGGAGTTGCTATCTAGCATTAGCTAAAGGTCCAACATATCAGTTATTAACTACAATAATCACAGATTGCAACGGTTCTCCGAGCCATTAGAAAGCTATAATTTGCATGTGCAATGTCTTTTAGCAGCAGAATTTAAATGTGGGGGAGGAAGCTATAAGGCAGAGGTATTCTGATTGAAAAGAGCAATTAGAGGGCAGCCTGTGGTCACAGCATCACAGTTGGTACAAAAAAGAGACTGGAAGCCTGTGGCCTTATTCTTCCCCCATGCTGAAAGCACTGTGGTCAGCACCTGCAGCTTTAGCCCTATATATCATTTAAAGGACGTGAAGCTATACACGAGCTGGGTTTGTATGCATTTCTAAAACTGGCTATTTTCTTTCTTTAATACTCTGCAAACATTTCTCTGGCTAACACAACTTATTCTCACTACATGTCATGGCTTTTATTGCATAATCTTGGCATCAGCTGCAAAAGGCAACGGAGCGCTCCCAAAATGTATCTATCATCTTACCCAGAAAACCCAAAAAAGATAGAAGAGGCAATTCCAGCAAAACATCTGTGATGACATATTCAGCCCATTATTTTGTCAACAGTGCAAGTATTTGATGGCATAATAAAAGGATACACTTTGCTTAGCAAAAACATTAAGGGATAACAGCCAACTTAAATAGGGTGCGATTAAAGGTTTGCTTAACCCATGGGATTCCACTCCCAGAAAAATAAAAATAGAGCCATTTTGATCCCTCCTTCCAAGTTCTCTTTGTACGCTCTTGTTTGGGGGTTAAATCGCTTTAAGAAAAGGGAGAGTTTTTAATTTATGTTTCATACCAAAAAAAGAAAAAGTTTTGAAGTTAATCATAATAGCAACAAAATTCTGAATCGCAATGGGGAAAAATCAAGCCCACCTGGGAGAAGAGATAACAGGAGTTAATCATGTGCAAACAGCTTTGAGGGAAAAAGAGCATAATCCAGTTTAAAACCTCATTTTAAATTATTCCTGTGCACTAATTTTCCGCTTCATTTTATTGACATAATTGATGCTATATTTCAACCCATCTTGGAAATACACTGCAATGAGCGTATTTCCTTCTGATACATGTTTTTTCAAATAAACAGCAAAGAAATTATAATTTATTACAGCACATTTTTCACATGAAAGTTGACTTACATGTTGTTGTGGGGGTTTTTGTGCTATGTTTCCTCTCTGCTAGCAAATAGTGAATTCTAAAATCAAGTCAGTATTGTAGTGTCTATGGCATATTACTACACCGGTAAGCTTGGCATTCCAGTGGTATTTGAGAGTGTCCAGAAGAAGCACTATTTCAGAGAGACGCTTAGCGCAGGTGGCCAAAGGTATCTGTAGAAATTACACCCATACAGATTTTTCTGAAATATGTACAGGAGTACATAGAGGAAAATAAATGTTGCTGGGTACAAACACCAGGGATTTCTATAGCGGCCTCCCTTCCAGAATAGAGACTATTAAAATAAAATTCAGGCTTTCGACTGTCCACCAAAGTACAATTGTTATTTTAATTTCTGAGCAAATTTCCTCCTTGTAAAGAGCCTGTCCACAGCATGCACGCTTTCTAACTTCTATGGCAGGTCTTAGGAGCAAAGCTAAACCTTTTTTTAAGGGCAACATAAACGTTGTACTGGGTTTATGGTGGGACTCTGGGTGCATGTCACTTAGAGCTATTTCCAATTCCAGAGTTTTACAAATCAATCATTATTTACCTTGGTGGTGTGGGTGCTGTAATAAATAACGAGTGACTTGATGAAGGTGACAGAGAATGACATTTCTGAGTCTGCAATGAAAACTCCGGAGTTCCTGAACTAGAGAACAAATGTGACTCTGACAGTAACTGTTACCAGATTTTGGAAAAACTCTGTTATTTATATTAAACCCCCTCTATTTCAAGTTTTGTAACAAGCTCAGCTGTCCCATAAAGTGGAGACTAATACTCTGCTAGAGGGTAGGAACTGTGCAGCTGTTCCAATGACAAATACCGTTGATAAAGTCACAGTTCGGTTTTCCTGCAGGTAGACAATCCGAAGATCATGCCTCTTCTAGTGGAAAATACAAAGAAAGAAACAGCATTAGATAAACCTCATTTCCTGGCAGAAATTGCCATTAATTTCTCAGTTGGAAGTCCTGCGTAACACCAAGGAAATCGCTGAACAGACACCTGATTTACATTAGTATAAATGAGTGCGGAATGGCTGTTGTAGAAGTTTTTGTCTTTTCCCTTCTCCTTTCCCTGTGTTGCATGTTATTCTTCGAGAATATACGAGAAATTATTACAGGCGATTCATTGAATTCCTTTAGATTCAGGTTTAAAGACAGTCTAACAAAACGGCACTATGAACTCCCCCCTTATCGGTGCTGTACGTGCCTTTCCTGCAAGGCTGCTTCAAAGCGACACAGTTCTTTACAAAAAAGAGAGCCTGAAAATGTTTAAATTGAGTTTGTAACTGATTTCTTTTTATCTCTCAGGCTCTCACATCTGTTTAATAGAGCCCTCAGTTCAGCTTGTAATGGACCTGGCGACAGTTCTGGACTCCGTGAACCTTAAACGTGAAGGTAAACCTCCTGTCCCGGGGCACCTGTGGACTCTCCCTCCGACTATTTGTGCCCTTAGTGTTGTCTGTTGCTATTCATAGTCTTTTTTATTTTATTTTCAGTCACGTGATGCAGTGATCTAAGTTCAGTACAGAAGAGTCTGTTGGGCTGCCAAAGCCAAAAGACAACCTACAGCAATTCTGAGTCGTGGAAGAGACATAGCAACCTTTGGGATTATTGCTTAGCAACTGCAAACACACAGAGGAGAAAAACTCACAGCCCGGCTCCACCGCAGGTCTGAGAAATCCCTAATTCACTTTAAGATTTTTAATGGTTGAGAACAGATGGGCACATATTAAATTCCTGTTCATTTGCAAAGCCACTTTGAAAGCAGGAGGAGTAAGATCTATTTTGATACCTTCTCCAAAGGTAAGAAAAACAGTTCTTCAAAGCTTCAGAAAGCAAAAGAGAAAGTCTTTTTAAATTTTAATTGTATTGAAAAGAAGATCATGTATGAAAAGGGTATTGGGCTCTTTGTGATTGGCGAGGTAAACAGGCTCTATGAAGCACGTTAGGGAAAGGCAAAACTATTTCTGAGCAATAGAATGTCAAAGAGATCGGACTCTGTTTTTGAAAAGACTTCTGTAACTCAAACTTCTCCAAAATATTTGCCTAGACAAACTTCAGGCTTTCCCGGCCCTGTCCCACCCATTAAAATCCCCTAACAGAATACCGACGAAACCATAAAATCTCATTTATGAGCAGGTTGGTGTTTTGTACAGACAATGGAGAGATAATCTTTTTGTACCTGCAGGGATTCCAGCAAGAACGTTTCTCTCACAGAAAAGGAGCCAGGAAAGTGGAATCCTACTAAATAATGAAGAGCTTATCTTGCCTTCAGCTTGAACGAAGGCTTACAGGAAACTTTATATCGCATTTCAAATTTCCTGGGTGTTTCTAAAGCTTGTCTCTGTGCACCATGCTTACTATTCTTTGGACAATCAAGCCTCCGCTGGGAATGTCACAGGCTGTAGGAGCTCTATTTTTTATGGGCCAAATTCTCAACTAATATAAATCAGCACTGAAGTTCGTGAGCCAACGGTGTCTTACACAAACTGGAGGTGTGTCCCTGTAATCCTCGACAAATTCCAAGTTTCGGGGCCTGATTCTAGCACTCCTTTGTTGTTTATTTTAACAGCTATCTGCTGTTTGTATGCTCTCCCGTACCCTCTTAGCCTGCTTTATCTGTCCTGCATTAAAGCAGGGGGCATAGTTCTCTATGCGCTGCTTCCATTCCTGGAGTTACGGCCATGGAATTGAGATGGAACAGTCGCACTCAGTTGTGTTTTGTTTTGTTTTGTTTTGTTCAGAGACATAGAGATACTTTATAAACATTTACTAATCCTCAAAATCATCCTAACAAATGGTTGAGAGCGGTGTAGAAAATATATTCATCATCCGTCAGACTCAGCCACCTCATAAAGCAGAGCGCAGTTGTCACTTTAACATTGCACAGAACCTGCAGAGCGCTTTCATAAAGGATGTTAAAAAATAACATAAGTGTTTGAAACAGCAAGGATGGTTTATTTTGGCACAACAAAACCAGCTGATTTGGAATGTGATTAGAACATTTGGTTAACACCCTGCTTTGAACCTGAAAGAGTCTGGTTTTACAGCTTATTGGAAGAAACTCGCCTAAGCAAGGAACAATTTGACAGGGTCGACAGGTTTACCCTTCTACCGTTATAAATCTGGACTCCTTTACAGCTCATGTCCTTCAGTGGCAAACCCAGCTACCATCTTAAAACCCTCTGTGTGGGTCAGGCAGGCAGCTCGATCCATAAATCCATCTCGCTGCCCAGCGAGTAATCATCTTTGCAAACAAATTACCAGAAGATGCCAACAAGCCCATCAAGAAAACAGAGAGAAATTTAGTGCTGTGGAAGCGTCCTACCTATCCAAGCACTATCTGGACTCAAACAATGGTTATGAACCAGAAGGTCAACATATTAGTAATTACATTTGCGTGCCAGGAGGGCTGTAGATCACATTTATGCGTTTCCTGGAAGGCTGAACTCTCTTCACAACAGCTACAAATGCTTAAATACGAAGACCAAAACATATAAAAAGCAATGGTATTGCTATGGATACTGAAAGGCCTTAGCGAAACGCACTTTTAAATAAGAGCTTGAAAAGGATAGTGTGGCAGCAAGTTCAGAGTGGAGTTTCGTCTTTAATTTGGAAAGGCGTTAGGCTCTCTCTATTAATATCACCCTTCCCTTGCTGTTGTTTAACACTGAGCTGGGTTTTTTGCAGCATGCTGGTGATTTTTCATGCTTTGAATCAAGCGGTTAGGCACCATTCTGCTCTGTTCCGTATGTCTAAGTGCCATTACAGATGCAGGCAGTTATGTGTGGGGACATACAGCAATAGTTTTCAGATTGTGCCTTGTGAGCAACTCAGTTTCTTCCTGATATTTCACAGAATGAACATTTTGAGAAGAAAACAGTGGAGTTGTTTGAGAAATTGTAAAGGGAAATATCTGCAACTCTCTGTAGGTCTGTCTCTTACAGAATAATCTACAAGATCAAGCGCTTGTGAACAGCTTAATTACAGAGTTCATGGTATAGAGTTTCCCTTTCTGTAGGAGCTCTGCTGATCCATACACCCGTGTCCCTGCTGATCCATACACCCGTGTCCTTGTTACCTTAACAAAATGTCCACAGGAAAAAATAGTTGCCAAAGTTGAAATTAAGTAGCCTATGGGACAAGCTTCCTCGCTGTTTTCACAGCTACAGAGAAGACGAAGCGGAAGGTGGCACGTAGAGAAACCTTGCTCCTAGGCATCTGGTATTTTCCATTACTTGCTTCCTTTGTCTCATATCCACTGGATTTCCTGGAGGCACGGAATGGGACCTAAACAGAAATAATGGTACTGAGGGAAAGAGGAATCCACTGGTTAGAACTGGGGGACAAGACTTCCGAGCACTGTTGACGCTTGGTTTCTGAGTCTCTAAGTGACCTGGAATTAATCACTTCTCTTCTGTGTCTCAGTTTCTTCTCCCGTAAGAAAGAAACGCACTTATTTAGTTGCTCTGTCCCCAAGGGCTGTTGTGATACATAATTAATCTTTATAAATCATTTACTGATCTTTGAAGTAAAGGGGCTGTATTTATTTAAGAGTACAAAGCAGCAGTAACAGAATAAAAAAAGGAACATTGAAAAAGAGTATTAGTTAATTCCTAACAATAGACTTTCTTCCTGTGTCATCTGCTAGGACACTGCTGAGTCTTTTGGCATTATATAACGTACCGCTTTTGTTCTGTGTCACAGTGACTGAAGTATGGCTGCTCAGCCAGAAGCAGCGGCCCAAACTGCAGGTCTAAAACACCCCAAGCTTGGAGGTAAGAAGGTGACTGCCACAGAAACGAAGAGAAATCAGGGGAATGCTGAGCTGCCATGTCTTAGTAATTACGCTCCGTGGAAAGAGCGTTTCTATGAAAAGGTACAGCAGAGGTGTCTGAGTCTGCAGGAGGCGAAGGTGAAGACGATTCGCGCACAAAAGGCAAAAGAAGAAAAGGTAAAGGAGAGAGAACCCTGTGACTGGCTGTCCAAGGAGTGGTTCACTGAAGCGAAAGAGTCTCTAGACACTCGCATCTATTTGCTTGACAAACTCCTACCTACATTAATCCCAGGAGTGGAAAAACTGTTAATGGAAGTGGAAAGAAAGAATGTGCTTGCACCAGACAAAGAACCAACCGGATTTAACCCCATTAATTTTCTTGGCGAATATCTGATGAGACATAACCCTCACTATGGTATTTCTACAAAACCAGGCTGGTACCGGAGAGGAATGGAGACAGTCACGGAGGAGCTAAAAACTGAGATGCCGGGTGCAACGTCAGAGAGGTGAGAGTTGAAAGTGTGGCTGGTCACAAGACCAGAGCTGGTGTTGTGGTCTCTGTTTGACAAAAGGGATGGTGTGACTGCAGCCTGGCTGGCGAAGCGTCGAACGAAATGAACCTTGTGGAGTCCAGTGCCAGAGATGGGAGTTGTCTCTCATAAAAACGTGAGAAGCAGGACAAATGCCAGAACGTGTCACGCAAAATGAAACACTAGTTATTCCTATTTAAGGCAATATTCTGCCCTTCACAAATATATAATTCCTCTATAGAATCTATCTTAATTACATATGTGGAATGCAAATGGCTTTCAAATCGGTCTAGGTTAGTCACAGCAGTTCTTTAGGACAGGCGTTAGTATCAAAGGTCTATGGACTCTTCCGATCATTTCTTCTATATTCTTCCAAACTTAATAAAAAGATAACCTTTTTTTCCTCCTCCAGGATGATTTCTCTTGACCAAACCGACAACAATATTGTCCTGGCACATTGTAGAAACTCCTTCTCCTGGGATTTTTACTTAGGCTTTCCTTGCAGATTCTTTTTTTCCCTTTAAAGTAGAAACTGTTTTGTGTTTTACTATGTTGCTTCTTTCTGGGGTGTATTCTAGGCTGCTTGCTTTAGTATAATATTTAATGAATATTGGAAGGGGGTTCCATGGCATCTTACAATACGCTAAGGTTAGAATGTGAGTGCATTGGGTGAACAATAATGCTTTTGTTTTCATTGCTCTATTCAGAAAAATATAGAAGTGAACATTTGTGTTTATAGATGACCCAGAGGTGATTGTGAATGATGTCAAAATTACTCATTCACTATTAGATCACTTTATTCTATATCTGTGTTTGTAGAAGAATGACTTCTATTTGAATGGCTGTCTCTTCTATTTGCATAAATAGTACATACAGCTTGACAATTGGTTTCAGGGTTTCACTGTCAGGAATTAGGGAAGTAAAATGTTGACAAGTCTTATGCATAAACTCTAAATGAAGATAATTGAAGTTCCCAGTATTATAATGAATAAAAGAATATGCTAAATTTCTCTCTACTGCTCTGAGTTCCTGTCTCTACATTTCTAGCCCACATACTGTTACAGTTCGTAGGAACATGCCTTGTGTGACTACAACTAAAGCAGTGTGATAAGTGAATTTCATACAGTCCTTTTTCCCCACAGATAAAAATAGTTATAACTGACTGATCATGGTCAGTGTGCAAGAGCTCAGCTTTTTGGGTTTTCTTCATAAGCAGACATATAGTAGTACAACCAGAGCTGGTAAAAGATTTTCAATTTTATTTTTTTATTTTTTAAATGCCAGTCCACTGAAACAAATGATCTTGTGAAACATCTTCTTTTTCAGTGAGCTTCCACTCAAGCACAGACTGTTCTGGGGGGATGTTTAGGATGGCAGCCTTGCCAAACCTTTGTTTTGGGGACTGTTTCACCATTCATATTGCTTCACAGAGGGACACCTAGATGCAGGAAGTTCAGAACAATGTCTCATTTTTATTTTGCAAAAGAAATTGAATTAAAATACATAAAATTACCTGGGGGTTTGGGTTGGGTTTTTGTTTGGTTTTGGTTTTGTTTTTTTTTTTCCTGCTAAAATACTCTTAGCTTTCATTGTGAAAAAATTAGCTTTTCGTTAGCATGTCCAGAGAAGGGCGACGAAGCTGGTGAGGGGTCTGGAGCACAAGTCTGATGAGGAGCGGCTGAGGGAGCTGGGGTTGTTCAGTCTGGAGAAGAGGAGGCTGAGGGGAGACCTCATCGCTCTCTACAATTACCTGAAAAGGGGTTGCAGAGAGGTGGGTGTTGGTCTCTTCTCCCAAGTGACTAATAATAGGACAAGAGGAAATGGCCTCAAGTTGCGCCAGGGGAGGTTCAGGCTATTAGGAAAAATTAGGATATTAGGAAAAATTTCTTTACGGAGAGAGTGGTGAAACAGTGGAAGAGGCTGCCCAGGGAGGTGGTGGAGTCACCATCACTGGAGGTGTTCAAGGAACGTGTGGATGTGGCGTTGTGGGACATCCTTAATGTGCATGGTGGGGTTGGGTTGATGATCTTACAGGTCTTTTCCAACCGTAGTGATTCTGTGATTCTGTGAATCAGAGCTTATTCCTGGAGAGGTCAGATTTTCCTGTAAAATGCAAAGTGTCGGCGACCAGTGACATGTTATCTTGGCCGTGGCTGCTAAGTCCGTGTTTACATTTGGAGACAGGGTCTCAATTTGTAGCTATCAGAGCTCATGCAAAGGAAGTGACTATCAAGACTTGTAGAAATCAATCTCTCCATAGACAGCACTGCCAGGGGGGTTTATGTAGCCATAGCTGTAGCAGGTTTTGCATATCTACTCGTAGTAGTATCATGGGAATTGCATTCACAGCAGCTCAGGATTTACATATTTGTGATGGCTGTATTGTGGGATTTGCATAGGAGTGAGTCTTAAATCACAGCAGCACAGAGGATTTTACTGACACCACGTAGCACTGAGATTCCTAACGTGAGTCACTGGCTTTCTAAACAGGAAAAAAATGTTAGAAGAGAAATGCCAGTCTGTGCTCAAAATCTCTCACATAAGCACCAGAAAGATGAGGAGTGAAATTCTGGTCCCAGTGAAGCTCCCGGGAGCCTTGACATTTCCTTCAGGAAGGGCAGTGTTTCACCACCGGTTCTTATCCAAAGCTTACCAGTCCTTGGTGAGCTCTCTCAGGCTTCCTCCCGTCTCTCCTTAACTGCCACCTGGCTGGGAGTCAAGGCAAGCAGGAGAACAGATGGGAGAAATTCCTCATCCGAATGGATTGATACCTGAAACAGAGACTTTATTTGTCCAGGGATGGTAGTCCTCCAGTCTGAGTCACCCATCCCTGTGTGGGAGTTAGGTGGCTGTCTTCCTGAAGAAACATGTTTCGTTCTGCAGGGAGAAGTCACCCTCGCTGCCATCTCAGCTTTTCTGGAAATGCCTAATACTGAAATGAGCTCACTTTTTGAAACGGGTGCCCAGCACTGTTACAGCCTGTTTTGCTGTTATTGTCTGGCGGGGAAGCATTTTGTCCTACACCAGGGACACCCGGCAGAGGATGCAGCTGCCGGGTGTTTTAGGACCCTAGAAATAAATGCAAAACTGCAGCACGGTGCAGGTACAGCACGCAGCGTAACTTGTGCTGGGCACTGCCCGGATTAATGACCAGAGCACCTCGGCAACTCCTACCATGGCCTTAGCTCTGCTTTCAGCTTGCAGACTGCTCCTGAGGAGGAGCTGCAGCTAGAAATGGCCTGGGTTTCTCTTTCTGTCTGTAGCATACATTGGAGAAAAATCTGTTAGTCCATTTAGCTTGGTACCTGCTACATACCTCCTCTTTGCTGTCTCTGTGAAGGAGTCAGAAGATAAGAAATTATTTACCCTTCCCCTGCTATGAAAGCGCCGGAGGCTGAACCGCCTCAGCAGGCACTTGTGCAATGCTCACGACTGATTAAGGAACCCAGTTATTCATTAAGAAACCTCTGTGATAAGTGGCCATGAAGAACAAGTACCTAGCGATAAAACTGTCTGTGATCAAAGCGTATTGCTGTAACGTGTTAAAGAGGTCTTTCTATTCATTAAAGAAAATATCATTGTTTTATGATGTCTGGGATGACCCTATAGCAGGGACAGGATCAGCCCATCTTCACAATATGTCAAACACAGGGGGAGAAGGGAGCAGAAATCGTTAGTTAAAATAGAATTTCTGGGCTAGTGTGTTCTCAGGTACAAAAGAGGAGCAGCTCCCCTTGCCCCGGCCAGCTACGGAGGGTGTGCGTGAGAGCCCCAGCGGTGCCCAGGGCAGCCGTCCCAGCCAGGGAGATTCCAGCAGCCTCCGTGAGCAGGAACTGTTCTCCCCATATGAACTGATCCTTTGGCTTTAAGCATTTTGAACTTCCTAAAGGCTTTTTTTTTTTCATTTCATAAATAAGCAAAGTCAAAACCAAAGTAGATGAGTTCTACGGGCTCAATTCTATTAAGTTCTTTTGTTGTGCGAAATGGAGGATTGGGAAAAACGTGGCTGGGTGATTAGAGAAGCAAAGAAAATGGAAAGAAGAGGAAAGGGCGGTACTTTTAGTCCAAGCTTGCAAACTCTGTGTGTTCAAACTGACAGAGAGGTAGGTGTATTATCCCTGTCCTAAGGCGGTAAGGACTTTATTGTGTGAGACTGCTTAAGAAATTTTGTTGTTCTTTGCCAGTGAAGTGCTCATGTGAAATGGTACTTAGGCTTTGAGACAAATGCATACTGATGCAATTTTGTTGGTGAATCAAGTGTAGCAAAATTAGGCACTTCTGTTCCTGGGAAAATTGAAAGAAAATTGAAGGACATCTACACAATAAATGATTAATGCCATTATAAATGTGAAGGTAAAATTTATCACTGTTGAAACTACACAAACTAGGAGAGCTGTACGGATGATTTTCCCTTAAATGTCTACCGTATACTCTACAAGAAGCTCTCTCCACTGCATGTATCAGACACTCAGAGGTTATTTTTTCAGGTTCATAGTTACACTAGATTTCAGGAGGTGATACGTATCAGAATATAAATACTCTCACCTCCTTGGAGCTGCCCTCTGAAAACACAGATTACTAATATCTAGTCCAATAGTCACACTAACAACTTTATGCCCCAAACAGCAAGTACTTCTTTGGAAAAAAATCTGCTTGTACTAGAAGGACAAGAATTTCAGTAAGAAGTTATTTCCTTTCCTTTTGTTCTTCAGGGTGGGCTTAGTCTAGCTTAAATATGTTTATGATGGTATCTTTCTAAACCACATTCCCATGTCCTACAGGCTGGCCAGGATGAAGTCTGAGGCAAAGAACAAACGTAAGGAAAGGGAGCAGGTGGACAATACGAAGTCTCAGGTGGAAGAGATGAGAAGGGAGGCGCTGGCAACTCAGTTCAAAGAGTGGACAGTGGATGTCAGTGGCAGAATACCGGTTGCACTGGTAACTAGAGATGATCCTTGTTAACACACTGCTATGATTGCTCCAGACAGGAGGAGAAGGAAGTTTGTGATAGTGCCGTCTGCCCTGGCATGGCAGCACGGAGCACAAGGACGGTTAATGGCTCTGACACCCCTTAGTGTCAGGGCGCAGGTCGCTGTCTACCGCTTTAGCCCCACCAAGCCCTCATTCCCCACACGCCCATGGAAGGATTGCGATGCATTCTCCACAGAGGTCCTGGGAAGGATTGCGATGCGTTCTCCACAGAGGTCCTGGGAAGCTAAATGCCCCATAAGGTACTCAGACACTCCTGAGGTTGTTGGATACCTGCCTCATGACTGGATGTCCTTCTCTGCAGCTGCTTATCCCCCAGAATCCTCTTAAAAAGGACCGGGGCAGCCACTCTTGCCCTCCCGTGGCCTCCATTAAATCTTCTTTCTACCCCTGTGACTCATACAAATTGATACTGCAGCTCATAGAAGATGAGATTTGCAGTAACTGTAATACATCTCTTGGTACAAGCATCTTTCTTACAAGTCACACAAGGCCCCTAGGAAATTGTCCCGTGATTACACACAGCCCACCTTAGATAAGGTCTACATTTAACAGGGCCCACCTACATGTGGTAAGAAGCATTGCTGGCCCATACGACTAATTATTCCGGGTGATTTATTTTAGTAATTGCCTACTGTTGTCTGCATGAAACAGGCCTTTGACTATTACCTTGATTTGTAGGTTCAGAGTGCCCTGAGGTCTTTTCCAGATGTCGTTGCTTCTCCTTCCATGGATGTGAGAAAAGGTAAGTTTTTGATGTGTCTCCTTTAGTTTTATTTCTGTGGTCTGAATTCTGATGCAGACTGTGAGCAAACAGTGAATGGACTTGATAACAGAGAAAGAATCTCTAAGGGTAGTTTACACCAGCTAGGATATTAACCACAAATCTTCAGACAGATTGGAAAGTGACTGAACCACCATGTGGTTCATTAATATGATCTTGAAAAATATGGAAAGAAGTTTAAAAAATCTTTCAGAGACATAGAAAGCTGAAATGCGGCCCCTTGCCACTTACATCCTGCCTTAGCCAGGCGTTGCCATGTGCTTATGACGATTTTTAAGAATCACTGTAACAACCTCCTTCATCTACTCTATCCCACGGTGTTCCTTGTCTCATGGGAGGTCTTGGAAACCCCATGGACAGCTTGGCATACTGGGAGGTATGGAGGAAAGGTAGGATTGAAAAAATTGACGTCTGGCAGTGTTGTTACCTTTTATGGTTTCAGGGAAAATGCTGAAGCTTACCTAACGCTCCACCAAACCACACATCTGGTCCAGCTGTTCCCTGTGCCAGTCCCAGGCATGGCAGTGACACACAGCACCAGGGCCTCTGTATCAGAGCACCCAGCACAGAAAGGTTTCCATAATTCCTGTCCACTTTACATAGCTTACACTTGACCTCCCCGAATAATGATAATTGAATAGATAGAGCCAGGAACATTGAAGTGGGAACATACAGCCTGCTGCCAGCCCGTTACATCGATAGCCTGTAATGATCATCAATAACAACCAGTCTGCCTTTGCAGGAGATGGGATGGTAAGCAGGGAACCTCCAGAGTGCGTTTGTGCTTGCTGCTGGAGTCACCTCCGTCTAGAGCATGCCCTTGCTCAGCCCTTTCTATATTCCATTGCTCTGCTGAGTAATCATCCTGTATTGGTAGTTCGTTGTGCGAACGCCAAACGCAGCCCTCGTGCTACTGCTGCGGTGGCTGTGGTTCTGCAGTGTGAACAGATCCCGGGACCGAAACCGAGAAGGAAGTTTCTGTCCAGACACTTGCTCTCCATGTGCTGGAGGTGCTTTATGTCACATTTCCCTAAGAGTGCAGCTCCATTTCTTAATGTATTTAATTTAATAGCATCCAATATACATTAATGGAACATTAAGCTTTGTTTTATAGTTTAATAAAGATAATGTATGGATTAGGAATGTCTTAAGCAACAAGGGGTAAATCCATTCTATGGTGAATTTTCTCTTTATTCCTGATATATTGTAGAAGAAAGAACAGAACTATAATCCCAACAGAAATAGCATGTCTGTGCTCAAAGACCTCATTCAGAAATCTACGTAGACATTTGACATACCTTCTCAGTTCCATTATAGCAGCCCAGAAGCTGACCAAAAGATAGTTTTGAATATCATAATTGGTAAAAATATTCCCACAGAGCTTCTTGGGAAAGTTACTGACTTTCAGATTCCACTCTTGCAAAGCAGAATCCATGTCCCCAGAATTTTAAGGCTGTTTGATCTGTTTGTTAAATCAAAAATCATTTCTTCTCTCACATAATTAGTTGTAAGTACTGTTAAAATCATTGCAATTTGCACCAACATATGTCAAGAAAAAATATGACCATACAGTTCGGAATAGATTAGTGCAGATTGTCAGCAAGAGAAATATATAAGAATCAGATTTAGATAGCCTCTATACCATCAGATGCTTCAGCTGTTGTGTAGGATAACCTCAAATAAATGTAATCCAACATGAGAAGAAAGTTAATGTAAGGTAGCAGTGTGCAAAAAAATGTGTACAATATGCAAACCCACAACTGCTTGCTTTCTAAACCCGTATCCCTTCATTTTTTCCTAGCAATCTATGGCAGAAAGCTGGAAATCGTAGACACATTGGGAAAAAAACTAAACATAGATGAATTCACAGAGGTGAGAAATGAAGTAAGAGCATCTGATTCAGAATATGATGTTTATCACAAAGTAGTAGCATTTCCCTGGGGACAGCTAAGATGAGTAAGTGAAGGGCTTCACTTCTCCAGCATCCCAGGCAACTGGCTGTATCAGGACATTTCATGTTCCATCTCCGTATTCATCCTCTGCTCTCACAACGCTTCCATTCTGGCCAGCAAGGGGAAAGTATTTTACTTTCCTCAGAGCTGCAGCCTGTGCCACTCTCTGAGAAGTTACTCTAAAGCAGTGGGTTTTGGGACATCCCTCTCAGCCCCTTTCCAGAATGCCAAAGCCCTGAATCACCTGTGAATTCAGATTTTGCGTTGGCTGCTCAAGGGAGGTTCGGTGTCCCAATATAACCATTAGCCTGAGGTAGTTAGTACTGTCCCCAAAGTATTGCTATTTCTGATTAAGTTCTATTAACCCTAGAAGGACCTAACAAATGATGAACTGGGATGTGAAGCTCTACTGTTTTTGCCCTGAACTATTACTGGCCTGACCCATAACCAAACTGCAACAAGTGTCATAAATGTGTGAGAAGCATAACCAGGCTGAAAAATAGGCAGTTTTAAAATCAAAAGCTGTCACTGAGAAACATCAAAAGTGTGTTTTTAACTCACCAAAATCAATAAATGTAGTCGGAAGTTTCACTCCGTTACTCTACTCTTCAACAATCTGAAAACAACCAAATCAGTTCAAACTATATTTACTGAAGAACTCTCTAGGCCAAGACTTTGCCAGCCATTTCTACCTACGACAGAGCTAAATTTTATGGCTGGGTAATTAAACCTGTGAAAAGGGATGTTTAGAATAGAAACAGTGACAGACCCTCAATTGCAGCAGTGCTAGTGGGTGCTGTTACAATAATTAAAAACAGCGTATAAAGCAGCTGTGCAGAGACTAATTTCAAGCAACAGTTTGTGATTTTTGAGCCTTCTTTGCTCTCAGAAGACCCACATGTTCAGTGTTTTGCACAGAGATGCATTTTTATGATAGCTTGTTGAAGGCTTTTTTAAGCATGAAATGAGGTATTTTTAAATTTAACCTCAGAATAACTGCATTTAATTAAGAAAACTATTGTGGATAATAGGAGCCCAAGAGAATTGCCTTTGTCACTGAAATGAAGCATCAATCCATAACCCCTATGGTACATGTATAAGCACTGAATGAATTCATGCTCCATTAGCATTAGAAAAATGTTTTAAATTGTATTTTGTGTACTCTATTTTAACTCAATTAAAGATATGACAACAGAGATCAGAAGTACAAAAGACACGGGCTGTCAAGCTGTCTGATTTACCAGCCAGTGCAACGTGTATTCTCAGAATATGTTCTCTGATGCTTTTTCCAGTCCGGTTTTAATTCAATCAAACGATGAGGCTTTCATCACTTCCCTTGGGAACCGTTCCATAATCACAGGCCTCGCTCTCAGGACAGGGCTGTTTCTGATCCTCAGCTACAATTTACCTTTGTTCATCAGTTTGCATCATCCCCCAAACCCAGAGAGCGAGGTGATCGTTCTCCACACTGATCTAGGCCCTTCCACATGTGGAAAGCATTGCTTTTTAATGGACCTTAAAATTAAATGGCGCTTTTTTTTTCTTCCTCGAATTCAGTGCAGCTTTGGGTTGCTTAAAGGCTGTTAGAAACTCAGTAGAGAGACCTCACACATTGTTGTTGTTGGGTTTTGGGGTTTTTTTTCGGACATGCAAACAGCGGCTGTTGAATTTTTACAGCCTTCGTGACAAGCTCGTGGGGTCGTTTATGTTAAACGCGTTTAAATCCCAGAGACCGGTCCTTAATAGTTTATTTCACGGGCTTTGTACTGTAACATGCAGAACCCCCAGCAGTCTGACACGAAGCTGTTGACACCAAGGGAGACGCTCAATTGCCTTTGTAGGGTCAGAATCAGGTTTTGAAGATGAGATTATTTTCCATGATTGCATGTGGCTTCCTCGATTTCTACTGAGATCAGCAGGAACAAAAAGCAAAGATCCATTGTTGTTGATGATAATGTGTTCACAGACTACAGTGAGGTCTCACACTGGATAGCAAGAAGGAGGTGTGCCAGCTTTCTTCTGATGGGTGTCAAAATCTCTTGGTTAATAATAAATAAATGTATGCTTTTTATGTGTACAGTACTTTACACAGTAGAGTGCTTTACACACATCAGCTAAGAAAAGCTTATGACTACGATAGTTCCTCCAGCCCACATAGCTGAACATACGCTTCAAAAAAATTTTCGGTGGAGCTGTTAGACAGCAGTATTAATACACAAGCCTTTGGATGTGTCATCAAGATGACATACAAAATAACAAGCTGCTTGTCCAACCTGCCTCCTCCCAACTGCTGTCATCTTTAAGGTTCATCTGTTACAGGGCTCCGGGTTGTAATAGCTCTGAAGAGCTGGTAGATACACGTAGCCCCAGATCTGCCATCTTCTCTCCAGCCCACCTACGTCCTCTCTTTCTATGCTGAAATGCAGAAAAAACATACATTGCGTTAGGAGTTGTTCTTTCCCACCAGCCACCCCCCAGGCCATTGGCTGCTGCTTTTCTGCTCTTCCTGTCTTCTCCACTTGTCCCATATACTTGGAAATTATGCAATAGAGACATGAATAATAATAACATCTATTAATATTTCAGTTCGTTAATGCCTGTGCGGCAGTTCAACAAGTCCAAGATGTTCTAGCACGTATGTCAGGTATCCACACAAATGGGATAATGGGAAACGTTCTGTGTTTTGGAAATTCCTCCTTTTAACTGGATGGGCTCCCTGTTACGGCGGCTGGCTCCAGAAACCTGCTATAATAATTCAGCACAGGCTTTGGGATTGTGGTTTGTCCTGATGGCCATTATTATTTATGTCATGCACACCACATTTTTAGAACCATATTGCTTTTGCTCATAAAAGCCACATGGCTGTAAATCCAAAGTGCTAAAGTGTCTCCAAGGCTAGAACCTAAAATAAATCTCAAGTCAGTAGTATTCCCAGTGTCAGAGGACTTAGGTGACAGCAGGCTCATTTTCAAAGGTTCTTTCCTTTTTTATTGTATCCAGACTGGTTCCCTAAACACTGAAACTGTGGGCAAGGGTCATTTTGTGGCATTAGAGAGTTGAGTGACTGTCAGTTCTGCAAAAACTAATGGCTCAAAATGCCTCCTTGGGAGTAAAGTCGGAAATACTAAATGCTGCAGAAAACCATGGAGAACTTTTCCCTGAGATAACCTAGCTTAAGCAATGACATTTCGTAGGAGGGATTCTGACCCAGCATCTCTGAACCACTGAACATGACAAGTGACCTCTGGGCCAGGGAAGGAACTGTTCAAGATGCGTTTGTGCAGTGCCTAGTGCGGCAGCGGCCCAGGCTTGCTTGGAGAATATTGCTGCTTCTGAAAGAAAGAACAAAGTAGGCAGTGTAGCATCCATGCTCCAAGTTTGCATTACGTTAGCAGATGAAACTACAAATTCACATATGTTTCATTGCATGCAATAGATTTTTAAGAGTTCAGACACAGGGGGCAATACGTGAAGAAAGCTAACCATTTACAATACTGCTTTCTCTCCACAGTATGTCCATTCCTACACTGAACATTTTTCAAATGACCTGTTCCAAGCAATCCTGAAACATCTCTGTCAGTGTGCTGATGACTTCCAAGAAGCAGTAAGACGTGATATGTGGAGGCAAATGTTTACTGATCTCTTCCTAGATTGTGATTATGGAAAGGTAGGCAAAGCAGCTCTCAGCCTAATTTCAATATGGTGATGCTTCCAGTTCGGTATTTCTCTGGGTCACTGCCTTCTTTTTATTCTTCATGACTCCAGATACTCTCTTTGTGCTTACTCAGCATTATTTTAGAGGACAATAGCTGCTGCATTGTCTTCAAATGCATAGCTCTTAGACACAGAAACAGCCAATAGCCTAGAAGCTGATGGCTAAATAGAAACTGAATGACCTAATGCGATGACTCGGGGCTGAAGTTTGATGATTCTGGAGAAGAAATTAACCACGAGCTTTACTGCTTCTGGTCATTGCCTGTTCCTGCAGCACGGTCGGAATGCTTGGGTGCTGATTTGTCTATTCGGCCGTACTTCAGAAAAGATAACCTGCTATAGATTGACCTTAACAAATGTGCACATTACTACAATAGTAACATACATTGTGTTAATTATATTGCATTGATTTATACACCTTTAGGGCTTCTATCAATAAATCTCATAACAGTTTAAATTTAAAATGCAAATTAATCTATCTTTACAACCTCTCTGAGAAAAGTACTGTGAACTTCAGCCACAGTTTACAGGCAGGAAATTAAAATACAATGAGTCAGTTACGGAGCTGGAACTGGAGCTGAAAAGCCATAATTTGGTTTTCAGCAGCTCTGAACTCTATCTATCAGCCTCTGAATACACCTGCAACCCCATTTAAAAAAATAAAAAAGCTAGACTTATTAGAAAACCGGTAAAGAGTAGGAGCTGAAGAATCAATGGCATAAGCTATTGCTAAAAACTTGGGCTTCATCCAAAAAGTATGGTACTTAAATGAGTAGCCTCAGTTAGCCAGTTGCTGGCTACTACACAGCAAACGGTTGCCATAATCTTAGTTTTCCCCTCCATAAATTATAGATTCCATCCAGCACTCCTCTAGTGATGTTTACAGCATGCCTCCCCAGAATGAACTGTGCTCTACAATGTCATGCTAATAATGTCATTACATCTAAGAGAATGGAATTACACAGCACGTTTCAACACCAATGGTGTGTTTCAGAGAATAGCAGGCAAGCCGCTGTTTCACAGATGAGGGAAGAAATGTGTCTACTTCTCAGTTAGAAGACATTTCGTTTTCCGATTGCTCTGTCAAGAAGAGCTGATGGATCCTCCCGGGTAGAGTAATATATAAAGCTGAGTCCTATCTTTGCCATGCAGTTTGAAAGGATCTCTTCTTTCCCTTTCATGTTTTAATGTGACTTTCTTCCTATTATTTCTGCGGCAGTAATCACCATCTCCATGCTACTAATCCCAGTGGAATCTCAGAGGCAAAGAGCCAAAAATGCTAGCACAACGTAACAAGAGTGAGCAGCTATCAGCACAGACGCCATCGCTGCCCAGAAAAAAATGATCAGAGCACAAACATGGTTGCTGCTTCTAGCCTCCGAGGTAGCCTTGCTCTGCAAATTGAGTTCACGAAGCTGTAGTGCGGACCATGCAGTTCTTTTAAACCTGACCTGGTTTCTTTTGTACAGCTCTAATGCCATACTGTACCCACAGGGAAGATAAAAGATGCAAACTAACCCAAGGACTTCTACCACTTGAATGTGATCCATTACCTGCAGTACTCATTCTGCAAAGCACAGCAAAGCAGTTGTTTCAGTTCCTAATTTACATTTGTTTGGTAGCAGGCACTTATTCCAGTCTGTATGGTGAGTGTGGCTGGCTGCCTCAGTGAGCTGCAATTAGGGCCAGGGAGCTGAGAAAGCAGTGTTTAAATTACAGTCAAATTAGAAGGTATCCACATGATCATTATTATGATTTCAAATGCATGCATCCAGAAGGATGGCAGCTCAGCAAGAACAGCCTGGACTCTACAGTGGAGCCGAAACTTTCCAAGACAATACCAGAACACAGTTGAATCACTGCTCTAATGCCCAAAAAGGCAATGGCTCCATAAATGTTAAGCTTATTCTCTCTCTGTGCTCATGCACATCAAGTATAGTTGCTTTTATACTTTATAACAGAATCTGCATTAATTTTCAGGGATGTTTTAAGCCCAGGATCTTTAAATGTAACTGAATTTAGTTAGAGATTAGTTTTCAGTCTAATTAAGTTTGAGACACTTCTGATTACCTTTCTTGCAGCACAGCAACAACAAAGTCTGCTTTCTCATGACCTTTCCTGAGTGTCTGTTCTTCCCAACCTCCTCGCCAACAAGCGTATTGTGGTGTTCAAGATACACACATCACATTTCCAGAAAAACAATCAAGCGGTTAAACACTGACCTATCACTGATTAAATGGCAAGTCTGGTTTAGTCTGTGTTGTTAAAGGCATTACTCATAGATCACAGAACATTGCTGAAAACAACTGAGAATCATCACCTGCCAATATCTAGGTGACAGGAAAATTAGGTCAACATGTTTCAACTCTCTAGCCACTAAAGTTGGCACTCATTAAAAGCGGAGACAAGTTTTGGGCGGTTGTACAAACACAGATGGTCTGCTGTCAATTGAAGCGGATGCTGGCCCTGTCCTGCCGACAAGACTCTGTAGGAAGGGCTGGTGGGCAGGAATCTTTCATCAGCCTCCCCAGGCACACACGAAGTGCAAAGAAACGTGACCTTTGCTAGTAAATTGAGGAACCCGGAAAGAGAGCGTAACTGGGTATTGGACCTTGGAACTGGTGTTCCTCTTGTAATGCTCCTCTCTTCTATAGGTAGCTTTACTGCGACATGTTCCTCCCAAGGTAAGTTGTAAGGAAAAGTGTCCTGAAATAACAGAGACCTCTGGTAGAATGGCAAATCTGTATAAATTGTAAATGTCAAACCAAGGTGGAAAATATACCTGTAATTCATATCTGGTAATTTCTGAAAAGGAATTTACTATTTTTAACAATATCTAAAAATAAAATTATTTATCTAAGCCACAAAAAACCTCTTCTAGAATCTGAGTTATCTAAATCCTCCAAGTATATTATTTTAGCGTGACAAAAAAGTATCTGAATCCCAAACCAACATTTTTATTTTCTTTTTAATACTACTTCATTCATTGATTTACCTTTTTAATAAAACAAAGCTTTGCATTAGTGCTGCCAACTTCAAGGCAGCCAGCAGATGATTGTGACAAGTAACAGCTGAGGGAATTTAAAGGGAAAATTAAGTGTGTGTAATGGAAATACCGAATGGAGAATCCAAATATTACGCAGTGATCTGGTAACATCTTCAGAAACATGTTCTGTGTTTGTGTATCTACTAAATGGATGCAGAACCCAATCTGATATTTTCAACTGAAAAACAAACAGCCTGAAGAAATGTTTGCATGGGAGCATGCAAGATATTTCTATATTAATGTCAAGAAGATGAAGTTATGGGGAATCAGGGCCTACATTTGTAAGTTTAGGGACGGAATTATGTGATGACATTTGTTGTTCCAAACCCACACATGGCTGAAACTCAACTGTAATTGCCAGCGGTTTTTTACCAGCAGGAGTTAAGTTACAGGAGTCTGAAACACTAAAACTGGACTGGACTGCAGGTTGTATTTCAGTTCTGATCCTTTTCTCAGAATTTACAAAAAGGTTTCCATTCCCTTTAGAGGAAAGGTGTTGCAGTAACAGAAAATGGGATTTATTCACTTAGTTTTCAGTATTAGCTTCCTTGGGAGGCACTTCTCCCCTAAGTGATGGGTATCTCTCGGTTGTTTTCAAAGCCTCTGTTCCTAAACATTGATGCCATTAATTACGGGTTTAGATTATAAACAACGCAGTCATCTTGAGCTCATTTCCAGAAAAGAGCAGCAAACTTCTTCCTTTATTTCTTCAGCCTAAGGGCAGGAAAAGTTCACAAGGAATTAAAAGCTTGGTGAGTTTTACGTTTTGCAGTTTTTAATCTAAGAGCAAAATGTGAAAAGGAAATCAATAATTCTGTTGGAAAGCTACTTGCTACAAATAATGACCTTAAGTAAATCTGTTC
This sequence comes from Gavia stellata, assembly GCF_030936135.1. Lineage (NCBI taxonomy): Eukaryota > Metazoa > Chordata > Aves > Gaviiformes > Gaviidae > Gavia > Gavia stellata. The sequence goes on from NC_082618.1 coordinate 8,070,303, forward strand.
TCTAATTAACTACTGTATTTCACTAATGGGAGGGAGATTACAAAGGTGGCAGGACTTAAATAATGACAACAGGAATTCATCATAAAATGGAAAACTTGCAATTGCTTAGATTTGCTTTACTTTTTAAAATCACAATTTCCTGATTGGAAATGACCCATTTAATTGTCTTTTCCTGGTTTTATTGTCTGTATACACTCACCCTGAGCAACAAGGACTTAATAAAATCTGCACGTTCCTCTGCACTGCAACTATGGATACCTCTCTCACCTCTGTGGTCGAATGTGTATGAATTTTTAAAGGAAATTAGGGAGGTTGTCATAATAGCTCAGATTTTTGGACTCATTATTTTCCCAGGCAGTTGCCAATACATAATGCCTCAAAGGAAACGATGGGGCACAAAACCAAACTACAATGTGCAGTCACTAACATAATATAGCACAGCCCATAATATGTGAAAATTCTTCCATAGTACTGTCAGGCAATCAATATTTGTCCTGAAAGTGTGAAACGGTGAAGCTTTGATCTTTACATGACGAACTCCTTTGGCAGAAGTGGTTACAGTCATCTAACTGTAACGTGTCAAGAATATGCAAGAGGATGTGCCTGCGAAGCGGTACGTATGAGGAGTTCCGGCTAAGCCCAGAGAAGAGTTTTTTGCCCCTATGAAATAAATTCACGTCTTTGAAATTTGTACTCATGTCTGGTAATGGATAATTTTCAGTCACAGGTAATTTTTAGCTAATGGCACCTTTGTAGTGCTGCAAATGTTGGTGTAAGTCCCAAGAACCAGAGAAAAAATACAGTAATTGTAATCTTTTTGTCTAGGTTGGTCTCTTAGACAGACAAAAAATACTGGCCCTACTGCTAGACTTCTATGACAGAAGCCCGGTGATTGCTAAGAGGGGATTCTGTGACCCAAGGCAGTGTAAGTATCTGGGATGTTTCAACTGTGGTTAAAACAATAGGAGGTCACATGAGGTTGTGGAGTTAATATATATTTTATAAGTGTTACCAGAAATGGACAGAGCCTAAAAAAGGACCCAGATGAATGCTGTGACCTCCGCACCATAATTTGCAAACATGTTTTGCAAACTGTGATGCAATGTTCAGAAATACTTCAGCATCCAAAACTTTTCCTTCCTACAAAATTCTGAAGTACTTTTTGGAAGTAGGATTAAAGAAAGACTACTTTTCCTGAAACAGTTGTTCTTTCTTGCTGGGCAATATTAGAAGTTAATTTCATGTTTACACTAAAATTTCTCCAGGAACATGGAAGGATAAAGGAAAAACACAGAGAATCACCTACCTGAAAGTAAAATATTTTTAAAGATATTGGACATTAATTCATTGCTAAGATCAAATGCAAGGCAAATTACAGTTTTCCTTCTTAGTATGGAGAATTATGAAACATGGTATTTATTTCAAAAGAAATATGGTGTAATACACTAACAAGTGCAGTTCTCTGCAGGCAAAAATATTATTCTGAGGTTTTGAGTTTCTGAGATGCATGTTTGCAGAAGGTACTTTCTGATAGTTTGTATTTGCTAGGGAATACCTTTTTTCCTAATTAAAAATTTTTCTTATGCAATAATAGAGAACATAAAACCCATGCAAACTATCAACTTACCAATATTCTTTCTATTTTAGGGCCAATAATTGAGCTGCAAGAGATTGAGCTTGCGGATTTATGGGGAGGCCTTGATGACCAGGAAGTTTGTGAGGAACTCAGCGAAAAGTTAGTCTTGTCTCAGACAGACTTTTCTGAGGGAGAGATTTCAGCATACCAACCTGTAGGTGATAACAGACAACGTACATATAGAATGACAACTAGTGTCAGAGAAGGTCTTCTTGAACAAATGGGCACGAGCGAAGCTGAGACTGGAGGAATTTCAAAGGAAGAAAACCAAGCAGCAGAATCAAGTGATGCTGAGTTGAAAAAGGAAGGTAAGGAGGCTGCATCAGCAGTGAAAAGCACTGATTTTGAAGCTAGTGATTTGGATGGAGATACAACACATAGTGAGAAATCCAGTTTCCATGAAGACATCAAAACTGAGAGGCAAACGGAGTCTGCAAGTGCAGCCAGACAGGAGGAGGCTTTCCCAGGATCAGCCTCTACTGGGTACAGTCTTAGTAGAGATGGAGAACCTGGATCTGAAAAACGGGTGGAGGAAGAGGAATTTAGCCTGGGTAGAGAACCTGATACAGAAACAAATAGGGAAGAAGATTATCGTATCTCAGACAGAGAACCTGGCTTACAGGGGCAAGTTAGTCAGGAGGAGGACAATTGGATTGCAGAGGCAACCAACACAATTTCAGGACCAACACCTGAAGCTACAACCATGACCTCAGAAAACAGAGCTGTGGCAGACATGGACATCATTGCTTCAAAACAGGATGCTCCAGTTGCAAAGGTTGTGAAAGAAACTCCTGCAAGAAAAGAGAGTTTTTCTAGGCAGCGTGGCAGCCAGTTTGGCCAACAGACGAGCTCAGAGACAAGACTGCAGGATGAGGACCTTCTGCAAGACCAGGGTAAAGGTAAAGCATTCTTCTTTATTCTGGCAGACCTTAATTTTTTTTCAACGTATACAGTTGAACTAGTTTAACTATAGACATGGTTTTAATCAATTTCAAAACTATTGAAAGCATGTGAGTGATTTCTGAATGCACAAGACTATAAGCTTTGGTATCTTCTCAGCACAGTGTTTTCTGCCAAGGTTTCAGAGTGTGTTCCTCTCACAGGACAGCAGGTGAGTCACTTTGCTGGTGATCTGTATTCAAGGCACTGAGCAGACACTTTAATTCAAGTAGGGACTTTCTGAAGCAGCAGCAGCGTTTTTATAACAAGGAGAAACTTTGTGTTCTGTTTCACTCTGTAATACTAGTATAGCAAGACAGGAGCCTAAGCATGTTAAATATTGAAATGACTCCTAATAGTTTTTAGACTGTGATTGCCCATAGGGAGATAAGTTATGGGATCATACACCAGGAACCTTTTCATTTAATCTCTCACTGTGTTTCCAAAGGAGTATCATACTTAATTGTGTACAAAGGCCCTTGTTCTAGGAAGGCTGTGGTTGGGCAACTGTGTGTTTCATAAAAGGTAATTTCTTAAACATACTAGAAGGACCAACTTCCTTGCTAGCACTCTGTGAATACACTCTTGTGTCTCACAGCTTAAAACACTGCACGAACTGGGTCTACATTGCCAGAGCAGTCTAGTGACAGACTTATTACGTAAAGGGCTGTAAAGCGGATGGTATGGCCCACTGGTACCTACAGCTTTCTGTTGTTAACTTCTAGTACGCAGCACTAACCTGTCATTCAGCCAGTCCCTGGATGCGCATCCCGCATTGTTTGGGGCATGCAGTGACTTCCATCTTCAGAGTAGATTCCCACCCTGTTCTCGCAGAAACGATGGTGTGGTGGTACCATGCTCTTTGAGAGAAAGGTGGATGGAAACAAGAAGTCTGAATATAATTTTGAACCTATCTTGGAAAAAAATTATCTTACTGCTCTTGCTAAAATGGGTATTTGTAGCTGGGCTTAAGAATTGTAACATTCAGCAGATGAATTTCAGGAAGCACTATTTCCAGACAGTAAAAATAAACAGCTACTGATAGCATGGGTAACTCCAGAGACACCCAGGTAGATGTTACATATTAATCAGCAGTGTGCTCAGAGTAGTAAGCTCTGGTTTGCGGAAGATTTCTTTTTAAAATTGCAGGTCCAGCACACTCAGACAGACAGGATTCTCCAGCTGAAGCTAGCCAGGAGTTTGAAGTACCATGGTCAGATGATAGCTCATGTCAGCTCTTTTCATCTGCTCTAGAAACTATAGCTTGGATATATATATTTAAAGGCTTTTAGAAAAGCTGTATCTTGTGTCTTTTTTAAAAGCTTCTATCATTACAAGGTATATTTTATCTTCCGTCAGGTGACCTTCTGACATCTGACCTAAGTTGCAGGTATAGCAGCTATGGAGCAAGAATTCCAGAGGACTGGAAGTGTGAGGACACTAGATTTCCAGGTATTTGTTCACAAAGTTGTGTGACATAGCAACTGGCAGTGTCTGCAGACATGCCAGTACTGCTGCGAGCTGAAAGTTTGGGTAAGAATACAAACACTAATTCCCAAAGCTGACTTCAAGGTAGGAGCAGTGTAGTCTTTGTCTCGGAAGGCCACTTGCTGTGTAACAGTAATTTCAGCTCACCTGTATTCAGTGATTTGACCTGGTTGTATGATAGCATCCCTGCTAGACTGGAGCATAAATCTGAAGAGATACTATTAGAAAAGTATAAGCAGATTAAGGCCTTTAGTCAGGATGGAGTCAGTCCGTATTCAGCCATACTTTCACTGGATAGGAAGCGCAGGGTTCAGGACTGCGTTGATCTCTGCCACGTGGCCGGCTTTAGGGCAGCATTTGGCTTCCTGCGACACACTGTACTTTCTGCCTTTCAGACTTACATCCCATCATGGCAGAGATTCAGAACCGTTGGGCTTCTCGTACCAGGAGTGCCTTTGATGAAAGCTGCCTCAACCTGCCACAGTTTGTACAGCTCATGGAGACATTTGTTGGTGAAGACATTTCTCTGCCTACTGTGAAGAGGCTTATTGCATTTATCAAAGAAGAATACAAACAGACAGAAGAGGAAAAAATGGAACAACTAGAAAAAGTAAATATTGATAGGTTTTGCTGATCCCATGTCCAAACAAAAAACAAGCAAATGTCTACAGACACTGACAAAGTCAACTTTTAATCTTATGTTGACAGAGCTGTTCACTTGCAGCCTTGCATTCTCTATTTCTTCAAGAGACCTTTTATCCCTTTGTTTTCATGTGGATCGTCCCTCCCTAGCCCTTAGCTCTAGAAGTGATGACAGACTTGTCCTGTAAGAGGTTGTCTGTTCTAGAGCTGGACTCAGTGAGACAGGGTTGACAGTTAATTGTGAAAGAGCTCAAAACATTCCATTCTGCTTATTCACCTTTATAATAGCCAAGAACCTGATCTCTGACCTACTGCGCTGGAATGTGCATATGAGGTTGTGGATGTTTTGGGCAGGATTTTAAAACAAGTGTGTTTGGTTTTGCATGGCTGTATGTGAACGTGCACATGCTTCTTTGTGTTTAAGTTACAAGGTGCTCTTGCCATGTGTTGAAAAAATATATTTTCCTTCGGCAATATCCTCATGCACATCAACAGGGTGCCCCACATCGCTTCAGAGTACAGATATATTTTGTGGTGGGTCTGTCCATAGTAGCCTCTCTAGCTGCATTTTCCTCAGACCTCCTAGTTTCCCTCTGTGCTGCTGGCCTAATTTGGATGAGATATTGGATCTGACGGCTCTACTGTCCTCACGCTGAACACAACACACGCTGCCAGTATTTTGGCCTTTGAGAGAATTCCACTCCAGCCATTTATCACTGTACGCTGTGCAAAGACTGGGTTTAAGTGACAAATTGTACATGCATTTGCTTGGAGCCCGCGCACTCCAGGGCGGCACCAGCAAAATAACAATGTACGGAAACACTAACTGTCAAGTCTTTGGTGTTACTAACAAGGCTGTGGTTAGTTCTTGCTGGGAAGACATTTGTATTCTGGGAAACTTCCACTAACCTGAGTTGATCTCACCTTAGATCCAGCACGGGCTTCATTTGTTCGCTGTGAAATAACCCTCTGCAGTACTGATTCTAACCGGTAAAACTGAACTGTCGAACGTGTTCTGTGTTTCCAAATATCTCCCAGGTTTAATGGTTCTCCAGGTCTGAGCTGTGTATTTACAGATTTGGCCTGGCCCATAGGAATGACTGTATTTTCCATATTTGTGTAGACATTGACCATCAGTGTCCAGGAATTATCGAAGACCGGCTGTTTCTCTGTTGTAGGTTCACCGCATCTCTCGCTTGGCCCAACGGAAACTGCTTCTGGAGGCACTTTTTGAAAAGTGGGACAACAATGCATCCGGGTTTCTGGACTTGGAAGAGGTGGATGCTGTTCTAAGCACATTCAAGGAAGGGGTGGAAAAAGAGGCCTTGAGGAAGGGTAAGAAAATAGCTCTGCTCTGAGAGAACAATGTCAGCACAGTAGGCCTTGAACCCTTCAATGACAGTGCTAATGAAGTTGTTGGCAAGCACCAGTAATTTTTTTCTTTTCGCAAGCAGTCATAAACATACAAGGTATGATGTATAAAATGAAAAGGAACAGCTATCCAGACCTACTTGTTAATTCATAGCTCCATCCCCTCCTCCTGTGCGAGACTCCTCTGCGACAGATTCCCAGTCAGAGAGGTAGCCCAATGCTTTCATGACATTGTGATGTGTTGAAAAATTATTTCAGCTGTAACATGCAATATATCACAGTATACTTGTGATACGGCAGTGAGAAACACACATAAAGCCTGAAGACACGTTTTGCACTTTTAGTCCAGCCTGTCTCTGTTACCCAGCTATTTTTAATAGATACATTTTACCGTGCTATCTGTGAGAGCGTATCTCATAGGAGAGAACAACAGCTTTCCTTATAGGTCTCAAATAGCGTCTAGTAATCCACACTGTTGCACAGCTCTCATGAATTAGATAGCAACTTCGAGTCTCACTTCTCTCTTGGTTCATTTCTCCAAAGAAACTTAGCAAATTTGGTCCTTGACAGAATAGACCTGGGTCAGACAGCAGTGCTGCAGGTTCAGCTGGACCTGTCTGGCAGCTTCATACACATTAACACGTGGGCATCAGGTGCTCTGAAATACTGTCTTAGCAATTAAGAACATGCCTGCATGTGTGCTTGGGTGGAGAGGACTGGTTTATTCATCTCCATGCACATCTTCATGTTGCTTGTTCTGCCGCATGTTACTAAAAATGGCTCATTTTGGCAACAACCAAAATCTCTCTATCCTTTAGCTCACTTGAGGCAGCTGGTGTTGTGTGGAGCACACCAGGATGCTACAGTTAATTGTCTCCAGGCTGCACAGCCACAGAAGAAACTGGCAGTTTACAGCTCCCTTGTATTCAAAGCATGCCAGAACACACTACAGAAATATGGAAGGACATAGTCTCTTCCATGAAGGGCTCATAAACTAAAGGACAAATAAATAGAAAGATAGCGTAGCAAAATCAATACCACCTACAAGCAACGTAAAACTATTTCTAACAGCCTCAACCTAATGTCTCAAAGACATCGTGGAACAAGCAGGTTTGAGGGAAAGGTTCATAGATATTGCATAGATCTTCCTGGATGAAAACACAGAGTGAAAAGTGGGTAGAATCATTTGATTTTCCTTGTAAGTGGAAAGTGTAACATTAGAGATATAATGGGGAAAATAATTCTTTATGCTGTGGCTCAATAATGAAGGAACTGATCATGTCATGTTCAACTTCATGTGCATTTCTTTCATCATATCTTTATTCAAAAAGAGGAAAAAGTGGGGGTGAAAATCCAAACATTTTTATACCATCAAAAAATTCTCCATCCTAGATCTGTCAGAAAATCAGAAATCCAATTAAAAAATACTGAATGTTCTTTAGATGATGGGCAGGATAAGACAGCATTAACAGTCAGCTCCACCAGGACTGGGGCCAGTTAGTACTTGCTACGTCTATAGCTAAAATCAGTGATAAAATGCCCCCTGACTTCTGTGCGGGCAGGAGGAGGCTCTCAGCTCCCATAAACATCCGTGTCTTGGGGGCACCGGGAGGCAATCAGGGCAGCTCTCTGCCTGTTCCTGTGCGTCATTAATCAAAGCATTTTCTATTACACTGTTCCTTATAGCCCACTCTATGTATCGATCACAAAATACTCCCTGCTTAACAGGAAAGTCACACTTCTACCTATATATCTTTGCTTGCTTAGTTTGCTAGTAGGAAGCAGCTTGACAAATAGCTCTCTTTCCTTTTCTTTACTTCTTCGGGTCCAACAGGATTTGAAATCAGGATGCGGAAAAAAATGATGAAAGTGTTAGTCATGGCAGTGCTCAGGAGAGGCACAGCCAGGAGCATGATTAGGCGAGCACAGCTTGTGCAGAGCACCCGGTGAAGCTGCCTGCAACCTCGAAAGGCTGTGCAAGAGCACCCTCCTGAGCCCGGGGCTGCGGCGTGGGAGAACGGGCACAGGGCTTGCACATCTCTGCTACACCGGCTGCTGATTTAAGTAACTTCTGAATAGAAACCCAAGGGGTAAATTCACATTTTCATGCTCAGTCTGTTAGGTTTACGAGTCTAAGATGAGTCCCATTTGTCTGCAGGAGCTCTGGGCAAACTGGAGGTTTGTCAACTAGAGTGAGTAGACACCGGAAAGCGGTTCTTGAGAATCATAATTTGACCGTTGCGGCATTCCTCCTTCCTCCGAGTGAAAGGAAACTCTGCCAGACCTTTCTGCTGCAGCTTATTTGCCCGTATTTGGGCCAGATCAGCTGCAAGCTCTGGGACATGAGAAAGGGCAATGGTGCACGGCTCCACTCCCCGGCCATGTACAAGATGGGAAGGAGCAGCCTCCATGCCCCTGGGACTGGGAGCTAACAGGCAGCACTTCACTGCTTTAGATGTTTTTCATACTGATTTATTCTTCTAAACCCAGTATTTCTTATAAAAGCTCCCTTGCTCCTTTTGCTCTTGGTGCAGTACAGGTGATTCCAGAGCACCGCTGTCCCGACCTCTGTATGACTTCAATAGAGCTTTCGTTTTCTTTGCTCTTTGTTTATGATATTTAGCATAATACAAATGTTATTTCAATAATTCATCAAAGGCACCTAAAGAAGGGTAATTAAGAATGATAGTTACTTTGGAAGGCCTCAAAAGAAAAATACAACGTCTGCAAGTATGGTATATAATGGAAAATCCAGGAATACGAGTGATCTGTGAAATCATCTGTAGACTATGGTCTTCGCATTTTTAATGGGATTGATGAACAGTTTTTCTGTAAGGTCCCAACTACTATTACTGTATGCAGAATGCGTACCTGCAGCCCAGTCCCACCAGCCCCTCAAGTGTCCATAAAATTTGGTTCTGATCTGAAGATACCTCTGATTTTTGATAACTCCAAGCAGCGCTGCTATTTTCCATTGACCTTTATTCTTTAGGTATGTTGCAGAGGTACAAAAGGGGCACAGGAGCAATGCTGTGCAGGTTTCTTTCTCAGCAGGTGAGAAAGTAGGCATCCAGAGGAAAAGGTGCATCTGGTCTTGAAGTTGGAGATTACCTGTCATGATGACAACTTGCATTTAGGAGATAGCTGGAAGAAACCCAGAATGATGGACTGGAGCACTCCACCCAAAGCCAGTGTAGGGCTTGATTCATATTTTGCATGAGGAAAACAGAACATTTTATTCAAATAGACTGACCCTGGCTTATTTTCTGTTTCTTCTACCAGCAAAGAAACACCTTTGCTCACGTTACCCACAGCTCAGCAGAGTGGGGAAGCTATCCCCAAAGGCATTCCAGGCTTTCCTTGAGTTAATTGCTTCCGAGTTCAGTGGTGATGAGGATGAAGCTATTGGTAATTTGGTGGAATTTCTGACCACAAGCGTGGAACGAAGTCACATGGCGTGCCTGCAGAGCTTAGCCAGGAGGAAATGGCTGCACAATATCCAGCAAGCAGCCGAGACCAGCGGAGCAAGCATGGAACCAGTTTACAAAGCAGTGTTTGAGGCCCTCTCCCAGGTACGCATCCCAGGGAGCACGGGAGTGTTGGGATTGTGACACTGACTTCAAGCCCTGGTGCATTTGAGTGGAGCTCGCAGGTAGCATGGGAAGCTGGTTTCCTTGTGCTTTTTTGCACTTAGCTGACACTCAGGAGAGCCCATGGTTACGTGCGGAAAGAGTCACGGGGCAGATCTGCGATATGAAAATTCTCGTCCATGCTCTGCCAATACAGAATGCATCTCTTGGATACTTATGTCTCACTTTTTGAAGAGCTGACTCGCATCAAAATCTGGAAATCCATAGTTCTAGTTTTGGAGCTTATGAAATGAAACACACCAGAGTCAGTCTGGGACAAAGATGGTTAATTTGTAGTGGAGATAGTTGCATTTTTAACTTGCAGCTGCAACTTCAGATGTTTGTCCTCACCATTAAAGCCCTCCTCAAAGCAAAACTTCTCTCATGGTAGCTGAAGTGTTCTTACAATATTGTCTAGACTTGTAATAGCAACTCTGGCACTTGTTTGTCTGAATGTTCCAAAGGAATCTCCTATTGGAGAAGAAATCCATAGGAATTTTGCTTAGGCACAGGTTATAATTAGGGATTATTTTTATATGAACTGCTCCCCATTAGCAGCAGGAAAAAAGAAATCCATTTTCCTTGCCAATCAAAATACCAAGTGTTTTTGCTTGTAACAGGGCGTACCGGTCAGACACGATCACAGCACAGACACATACATGTCATGCAGTTGGTGCATAACATACAAAATCAGTGACCCAGAACAGCATCTCAGCAAAAAATGAGACAAGTGCTAAGTACATTAAGTAAGTGTGATGGCCAATGGCTAATGTACATAATGTAATGGGAAACATTTGGTTGCTAGGATGCAGAAGCCCATGGGGATAACAAGAAGATCAGTGCATATATTGCCCTTTTGGAAGAGAACCAGCTCTCACCAGCGCGGGGACAGATTCTCCTACGCTATGTGGCGTGTACCGCAGATGATGCTCCGTATGTTCTAAACCAGATACTTTACAGAGATATGAAAGGAGTAAGGTAAGAAAAGCTGCAGGTAACTGTTCCTTTTTCTCAAAAATATTTGGAATGTAGGAGTACCAGGCAGTGTTTGGGGTGCACTGGAAACAGAGGTTGACAGAGTACTCCAAAGAGGGAATCTCCTCAGGGACCACTGTGGAATGATTCATTATCATATACATGCCCTTATACTTTGCATGGTCTACTTAGAACTGCTGTGTTTGGGATTTCACTCCTTTCCTTGGGGAGATTAGCTCACAGTCTAATAAATCTCATCCTTTAGCAGAAGGCTATTATATTGGGCCTACATTTTCTTCTTTAAAAATTAATTGCCTTACACCAGTTTACATCCACAGGATATTTTTTGAGAACAATGCCTTTCCTTCCCTAGTGTTTACCCTTGTGCTGGTTAAACCACAACAACACTATAAAGAGCTTTCATACCCTTTACTCCTCGTTTCCAAAAGGTAGACATATTTGTATCTTTCTTTAAATATTGCTTCTTCTAACCTATTAAATGTAACTACTGCTCGCTTCTGTATTCCCTTTCATTACATTCATTAGTTGATGTTTTTAAAATGTCCTAAGGATGAAAAGTGCCTTATTTATTACCACTGCCTTTGGGATGCAAGTGGCAAATGGGGTATTTCTGGGTGTGGTCAGAAGAAGGAGTTAACACCTTCCTTCTCTGATGCCAAAAAGCAGGGAGACATCAAAGCTGCAGTATTTATTGCTTTGCTAAAGGTTTTCTGCTACTCTGAACAAACCTCCTCATAAGTTTAGTTTTCAGCTTTGCAGCTGTTGAAGAGGGAAAGCCAATCCATGTTCCAAGAGTTCAGCTCCATGGAAATATCCACTTCTGGAACTACGACCGCCCAGTGGAGGAGAGAAGAGGATCACTCCTGGTACTGCCATTGCACGATGCTCGCTGGAGAGTCTTTGGCATTCTAGGACTTGACACTCTTTGGGACCAGTGTGAGAAAACCATCTTTCTGACCCATGAGATCAGTTTCTATCAGGTGGGCACCATCAGAAAGCAGTTTGTTAGACCACTCTGCAAAAAGCTGTGTAGGGACCACTTGAATTTCACATGTTCGTTCTGAGTAAAGGTAAGATGTACAATTAAGAAAAGAACTGTGGGCCCCTTTATACGGTGAGAGTGGTGTGAGCAGAACACCTTATCAATATCTGACTGATTAGCATCTTATCTGTAACTGATTGTGAGGTATCACTTCATCAATAATTTAAGCTTCTCCTGACAAGTAAATTAATTGCACTTTTGTGCAAAGCTCAAAGACAGTAGCTTTTATTCCCTGAAGCTTTGAACCTCATATTTGTGTTTGTTTCCATAAAGTGGCATTAAAACCTTACTTTTTACGTGGTGGAATAATTATAAGCAACAGCAGTCCGGATTTCTTTGGGATGCTCTTTAGAATCAGCCTCATTGTGGATGCATCATATGGGCAGCAGGGAGCGCAGCAAGCCAACATTCCCACTCGATTTGGCTATCTCCACGAAAAAACCAACCTTGCCTAGTCTAGGACTTGGCTGTGACCCGGGTACTCTGGAGTTTTAGAGCGTTATTTGATAAGGGACATTTCATAGTCACTTTTCAGCTTTACAAGTTGTGATTAAAGTAACTTGTTACGACCATTTTGCTGCATGAAAGTTTCCCCAGCTTTTTCCCCAAATCCTGTGGAACTGTCTGGCTTATTTGGAGGATTCTGCTTTCACAGGGGGTTTCTCAGGCGTTCAGCAAAGCCTACCACTATGTCTGCAGACTGGAAAATTTTCTACAAATGACTGTTACTGCTCTGGACTGGTTGTATCCCAGGGCACCCAGCATCCGCACTGTTATCACGTACCTGGTGGAGCCTGGCAAGGACAAGGTAGGCAGATTGCTGCAGTGAAAAGGCCTGTAATACTCAGGGGCTGAAAGGCTACTTTAGTAAGGACCTTCCATTTCTAGCTGCCTGTGATTTCCCAGTGGTTTTATCATAAAAACTGAAGCCTGCCTGAGATTCTTGCACCTGCCTGTGCAACAAAAGGGCTACAAAGGTAGAGAGGGAAGGTTCCCTCTGTGAAGGAGGCCACTCTTCATGCTTTTCATCCTCCCATGTATAACAATTCAACAGCACTGCTAGTATAGCCCCTTCTCCATGGGAAAATGGAATATTCTCCTACTTCAGTGCTCACAGCTGAATAGCAACCACACCCATCCATCCATCCATCCATCCATCTGTAGGTTAGCCAACACTGCAAGTCCCTGCTAAAGCTTTGCTGTTTGGGACCTCCACAAAGGGAGATGCTCTTCTGTGGAGATTCTGTGCGTGTCAAAATTATGGTATTTTATAGGACAAAAAGAATGTCCTAGCTAATGTATTAGCTCTTCATTCTGAACTAATGTCAGCAGCCAAGACGTAAATACAACTCAGGAAGTGGCTGCTCCCCAGTAGCTAGCTTGTAAAGGCAGCCCCCCTCCCTGCAGATCATATTCCAGTTGTTGAGCAGGCACTGGGGCCCTGGGAAGCTTGTCACTTCACATACAAGTGAGTTAAGAAGATGAAAAGTGTATGCAATATTTAGGACTGATCCTGTGTCATCACAAAGTCTGTATGACATCTGCTGTGGCCATAATTCAGCTGCTTCCTCTGATAAGCATGGTTTATGTTGGCAGCTTTCTATTGTCATTCCAGGCTCCGCTCTGTTCCCTCCTTAGCTGCCTGATAGCCAGGTCATTTGCTCCCCTCTGTGCTTTTCACATGTCAAGGCACACTGACACAAACATGACATGAGAAAGAGGACTGCAAGGGGATGGGAAAAGAAGGGAAACCTCTTCTTGGCCCGTGGGTGTTCCTCAGCATGGAGCCTGGGCATGGATTAAATAGTCTGGCTGAGGGAGGTCCAGGGCACATTCTACATGCATCTTGAGCAATACACTCTGGGAATAAAACCAGGCATTGTTGGGAGATGTCTTTAAATCATCCCATTGCACTTGAATGTACATAGGAGCTTCCTTTAAGAAATAAACAATTTCCTGCCTCTCCAAGCTTCAAAATGGCTGTTCCTTTCTTGGATGCAGCTAAACCTTTTTCTCTCTGGCAGACATGTGACTACGCTCTGCGCAAGGTGATTACTACAGATAATAGAGGACAAAAAGAAATTCATAGCTCTCCTGTTCTTCTCCTCAGAAAAGAAAACCTCTTAAGGTAGGCTCCAGCACCTGCAATCGAATGAGTTACCTCTGGTCCTAGACTCTAGCCTGCATCAGGCATGATCCACATTACGTAAAGCCCATGGTAATGCAACCCTGCAAGAGTGTCTGGCTGTAGCTCTCTCACTATCAAGGCTTCTGGTGCGTATGCATGCGATACTGAATTATGAAGGGGTGAGGAGTATTTTCTCTTTGAGTTCAGGCCTGCAAAAACTTAACTTCCAACTTAATGCTCACCAGCTGAGCTGCCAAGCAAGCTCTACACCTGCTGTGAAAGGTTTGCAGGATTACAGCCTACACTGAAGCACTTTGCTCTTTAAAATAATCTGTCTTTTTTCCTGGTCATATTAGTCTCATTTCCTTCAACTGTCTGTTTCCTTCCACTCCCAAGATCCTCACACACTTGTCTTTTAAGCGTATCATCCTTGTTGTCAAAGCTGAACAGCCATTTGCTGTTCCAGCAGATGTTTTTACTTTTTATAAAAATCTATAGAACAAATGTCAATGTGGTTATAAGCAGGAAACAGTTTTTAAAGCAAGACTATAACCTAATTTGGGTTTGTTACATTCTTATGATTTTCAGCTAAGCAATATTGTGTTCCACAATGCTATTTTCTCCTTTTTGTATATGGCTTGAATGATACTTAAAGCTGTGCCTATTTCAATGCAAGGAAATAAACGATGATTTAGTAATGTCATACCTTTGTTTTAACAACAAGAGATGAATGGCGTCTTACTAAAATATGCTAAATAAATTCCCAAAAGAAGCCAGAATGGTAAAGTCTGGTGCATTTTCCTCTCTTTACTCTCATTTCAGAGTTTACCTATTTAAGTGCATAGACAGTTCAGAGGTCATTCACACTTCTGTCTGTGGAGAATACCACACTGCAGTACCTCTCTGTGACCTATCAGGACAAGCTCTTGGCATATTTGATATCAGCATCGGACACCGCCAGAAATTACCACCTCATGAACACAAAGACCTGCAGAAAATGCTGAAGATGGCCCAAGCTGCCTGCTCTGAGATACTGAAGATGTCTTTAGAGGAAACAGAACCAACCTATGTACTGGGTATTGTGCATAGAGAGCCCAGATAGGGGTTTTTTTAGGGGTGAAATTAGGAACCTCAGTAAAACCACATCTGAAGTATCATTCCTACAAGTAGGGAGAGACAAATACAAACCTCTGCTACACGTAAACTACTCCTAGGCAAACCTAAGTGCTTTGCAGAGTACAGTTAAACAGAATGTTTAAATTTTGTCTCTGGTTCACAGGATATTTTATGCCCAATTCCCACTGAAATCAAAGGTGTGAAGCAAGGTGCTTTGTTGTATCAGGGATCTCGCATGTCCTCCTCAGAACTGCCCCAACTAAGATGGAAGGAATTTGAATGTCACAGTTCTAGAATTACCTGCGTGCCTGAACCCCTCATGGTCTCAGGACCTCTGCTTGCCTCTGAGGCAAGTTTTCTCTCCTTCTCAAGCACATACCCATTTTTAAAAGTTTCATAGGATACTTGGGCTGTATACTAATCAATCAGTCAAGGAGACAAAGAGTTAATCATAAAGAGGGCAGAGCCTTTCAGTCAATAACATAAATCTTGAGTAGCAGTTGTTTCTGAGAAACTTCTTGAAAGGTTTGCTTTTGATTCCAGAGGCAGAACACGTGGCAAATTTGAGGCATGCAGGGATTCTGTTCCACCAGTTCATGCTGCGGGACTTGCGCGAGTGCATCCGGAAACTTGATGCTGAGAGCTTTGCTGAAATAAAGAGCTATGTAGAACCACCAGCTCTGGTACATAACATAGTTAAGGCTGTGCTGTTGCTTTTCCATCCAGACTGGAAGGGCTCAGAGAAGACTGAGAACTGGAATCAGTGTAAACTGGTGAGGCTTCAAAATATTGAGACTTTGTTGTCTGTTCTTCCTCCCCCAACAAGATTTAGTGGAATTTGCCAAGGGTGAATTGGTAGTGAAATAATTCATTACCTACAGATTTCCTATATGCTTGTCTTAGCCATCTTTAATTCTGTAACCCTCTCTTAAGTTCTTCACTGCCACCTGACTCTCTTTGTTCTCTGCATTGCAGAAACTTGATGACAATTTGATTCAGGAGATTTATTGCTTTGATCCAACTGCTGCATCTGTGCAAGTTCAAGCAGAGCTGCTGCTGGACTGCATCACTGGTAAGTATCATAAACTAATAGTGAGATTACCAGACCTGGCTCAGCAATGAAACAGTGTTAGTGGCAACCTTCAGCTGAGTGCTTTTAAGGTCCTTACTTCAGAAATTAACTTTGATTTCACAGCAGATTAAACAACAGATAAAGAGTCCTAAATATCTACAGTCTTTTTTGGTCAATAAAAGTCCACCTGTTAAATTTAGAATCAAAATTCACTGCCTCAGGGAAAAGGGAGCAGATCAGCTTTGAAACCTACCAGAACAAGTGATCTCACTGTAAACCCCCAGATAAAGATATTAAGAATGATGGTTCTTTTGGCAAGTAAATCTACTTCAGACCTCCGTGCCCTGCCCGAGAGACTGACCCAGCTCCATTGTGGGAGGACAGTGTGAGCCCTCCTCTTTGTAAACACCATCTGCCAGGTACTTAATATACTCACTGGCCATAAACAGGAGCTGGGTTTCAGTCTGTGTTTCTCTCCTCTAATGAATGTGAGCTTATTTGGTGCCAGAGCTGTCAAGAGGCTATTATTATTTGTAATACCTCTGCAGGAGAAATGACTGTTGTTCTTGTTGAGATCTCTCCCTTGATGATCTAATGCCAGACTGAGAGGCCTGTTCAAAATCAAATGTGGACAAGACTTGTTAATTTAGCTGGGGATATTTATCAACAGTACCCTGCCTGCTGATGAACAGTGAACATTTAATGCAGTCATAGTTCCTTTTCATGTGTTCTCATATATATTGAACTAATTCACTGGGAAGAACAAAGCAGGCCTAGAGGATCCAGTCTTCCTCCAGTTAGGGACACAGATGTCACTAAAAGAATACAGTGTTGGCAAACTGCTAGTATGCTACAAAAGGTTGGTTTCCCAGGATGGAACTTACTCTGAGAGAGCAGTGTCAGATCAGTGGTGTGAATACAGGTATAACTCACAATTATAGGAATTCCTTTAGAATGAACATCAGATAATGCCCGTATGTTCCATATATGTGTGCTGTAATGTAGAACAGAGCACAAAGCAACCTACGCTCTGCCGACAGAGCAACCTTTAACGGTGTGATTCTGTAATGACTTTAATAGCATTTAGTAAAAGAGCTTTGAAGGATATTATTACTCTTACATAAAATCTGAGCTTGGAAAAAAAGCACTTTTCTCTTTACATTTTTAATTATCAAATGTTTAGCATTCAAATATAGCAGAGCACTTTGTACAACAAAGGACGTACCACAATACAAAATAAATTATAATAAAAAGGCAGCATTCCTGTGCTTGACCAGTCACGGTCACAATAATGCTGTCTGCTTTTCAAAGCACCACCATTTTCCAGGGTGGAATTACTGGACTCGGGGAAGGCTCCGCAGATGGGATGATCTTCTCTGTTCGGTCTTGTAACAACGCCGGTCACAGTTTTGCCTTGGCTTTTGGAGTTACCTCTCTTCTTTCTTTCAGGTGTACCTAGAGCAGCGGTGCGGCAGCATGGCTCGGTTCCAGCCGAGCACCTGTATGACTGGGTACACACCTGCCTGTCGCTAGTGGAGATGACAAGCAAAAAAGCTCCACCTTTACCCCCTTTTGGCATCCAGTTCTAGTGTGTCTCCAATTAAATCTCTGATTCCTCATCTAACCTTAGTGATTCTGGTATTTGACATCTTTTATTAAATTAACTGTTGTTTTTTTGTTTTTTATGCATAGCCACTAAGTATTTGTTGTTAAGATGGTAGGAAGTCTGTTAGGGATTATTAAGAAAATAGCAATTAACTGACAGGGGGTTGTGGGGAGGTGGGTGTTGGTCTCTTCTCCCATGTAACTAGCGATACAACGAGAGGAAATGGCCTCAAGCTGTGCCAGGGGAGGTTCAGGCTGGATATCAGGAAAAATTTCTTTACGGAGAGAGTGGTGAAGCAGTGGAAGAGGCTGCCCAGGGAGGTGGTGGAGTCACCATTGCTGGATGTGTTCAAGGAACGTGTGGACGTGGCACTGCGGGACATGGTTTAATGGGCATGGGGGGGTTGGGGTGATGGTTGGACTTGATGATCTTACAGGTCTTTTCCAACCGTAGTGATTCTGTGATTAAAGGAAACAATTTTGTTAGTATAGCTACTAAATTTTAAAACCTTGATTAAAGATTTTTGGCGTTGTTTTAATTAATTCTGTTGGGAAAAAGAGAGGCAGGGATGAGTTTATGACTGCCAAGCTACAATGCTCATAAATGATACAGCAAAAATTTTCAAGATTCAGTCTCCTTAAATTACTTTTTAGGAATAACTTTAAGTAAAGGTTGTTAATCAGCATTTTGTCAAGTTCTTCTAAACGTGTTTCAGGAAAGCCCTCACATTTTTAATATAGCAAAAAACCCTTTCTTACTGGGATAAAGCTTGAGATTACAGGCAACTGCACTGTCTGCAGCAAGATTTCATCTTTCCAATAACGTTTCTTTCGGCAGAATCACTTTTTCAATAACATTTTGGGAAATTAAACTCCTCTTTCTCTCGCTCTTCAGTTGGCGACAAGCGACGTCTCCAGGTGGGTGATGACGGGCGGGGGCAGGGTGGCTTCTCACCCCTCCGCCCGGGGGAGCGGCGGCCACCGGCTGCCGCGGGACGAGTGCCTCAGGGGCCCTTCCCGCCTCAGGGGCCCTTCCCGCCTCAGGGGCCACGCGGGCCCTCGTGCCCGGCCGTGGGCAGCAGCGGCCAGTGCCGTGAGGAGCTGCCGCCCCCCTCGGCTCGGCTCCTCTGAGGGTGACGCGGGCCGCCCGCAACAGCCCTTCCTCCATCGGCACTTTCGCCACTCGCCAATGAGCCGTTAAAAAACTCGTCCTCCGCCTCCGGCCCTCTCTGCCCGCTCTCCGCTTCCCTTCTGGAGCGGGACCGCGGTGCGGTGCGGCGGGAGTCTCGGGGGGGGGGGGGGGGGGGCGCGTCGCGTCTCGGCCGCGAGGAATCTGCGGCCGCGGAACGGCAGGCGGCTCTACTTAGCGGCGGCGACGGCAGCGGCCGGGACAAGATGGCGGCGTTGAGCAAGCAGTGAGTGACGGTGGAGCGGGGGCCGCGGGGCCCCGCCGCGCCGCCGCCGGGATCCTCGGGGTGGAGGGTCCGACCGAGCCCCGCTCCGCGGGGCAGCGGCTGGGGGAGGCCTTGGAGCCGTCGCTGCTTGGGGCAGGCGCAGTCGGGGCCCTGTCTCGGGCCGGGGCGAGCTCTGAGAGAACCCCCCGCCCGGCCGCAGGAGCGGGGCTCGCTGGTCCCGGCCGCTGTATGTCTACCGTGTAGCCTTGCTGTGTTGGCCTGAATTTAAAACTGTGTTTATTAAAAAACCCCAAACAGTGGGAAGGTATCGGAGGCTGCTTATGTGTTGCTGGGAGGGAGCGTTCACCCTGACGAAGTAGAGTCCCCTCAGGGTTCCCACACAGCCCGCTGTGCAGCTGCCGCCATCAGCTCCCCTGAGCACCGGCCGGAGGTGGCCGAGGTGCGGCGGCTTCTCGGCTCCCCGCGGCGGGGTCAGAGGGAGCTGTTGGGGGGCGGGTTCAGAGCACACGGAAGCAAATAGTTCGTCACAATGATGCTGTAGTACCTACGGCATCGTGGAGTTCTCTAGCTCAACGCTCCAGGCTCTGATGCGCTATTTAATCAGTGATGGCCTCAGGGAAGAGCAGGTGAGGGAGAAATTCCTGATTTAGAGATCATTACCAAAAACATAGGAAGGGTTTCTCAGCACAGAGATTAGCTGTGTCGGCAGAAGAGTTCTGCGTGTCTAGTTAATCAATCTCAGCATGATATAAGCTGACTGTAGATCTTGTGTTTTGCCGTAGCTGTATCTGTTGGTTGGTGGTTTACATTGCCATGCAAAATAGGTGAACTTATTGCCCCAGCAAACGTAGCTATGGAATAGTGTCTAGTGTAGACTAAGACTAAGTCTGTGGAGGTTAAACAGTAGCAATTTTTTACTTTTCCAAAGGAGAAAAAAAAAAAATCACTCGGGACAAGAGGCGTTTGTGGCCTAATTTAGGAAGATCATTGCATCCAGAAACTTTGCATGGAAAAAGATGGCAATAGCTATGGGAGAACCTGGCAAGCGTGTGGCAAGGCTGAGTGCACTGCTGCAAATGCTGCTCACGTCTATAATTGATACATTATATTGATGCTGATGGTTTGTTTCTAAAATTGTGAATGGTAGGTTTTTGTTTTGGCACGTGCTGTTTTGTTGTAACTAATGTTAAAGGTAACTTTTAATTTTTTCCCTAGATATGGGCTCATTATGCCAAAAAAATTGCCACAGAAAAATCTTGTTTCGAAGAAACTTTCAGTGTTTGCAGATGACTCTGATGAAGAGGTCAGTTCAACAGTTTTTTTCTGAAATTTGCCCCATATTCTGCAAATTATTTGTTTACAACCCATAATGCCTGCATCAGCTTATGGCAGTGTCACTAAGATATGTGTTATCATTTTGGATTTGGACGTGAAATACGATCTGTGTTTTCTTCAGTGCAAGTTACATGGAAGCGATGACTTGATTGTTAGTTACTTTCTGTCAGCTCTTCCAAAACTTCATCACATGTGGCAACCTGTTTGCAAGAGTTAACAGTATCTAGATGGTAAAGAAATTTGTTGGCAGTCACTGGTAAATATGTCTGCAAATAGACAGTAGTAATCAGCAGTTGTTTCTCAGATATTAACTTTAAAATGTAGTAGTAAAGTGTATTTTATCCTCTAGCTCATTCCACCCAAATTTGATGTAACTGATTTATGACGTTCACACTCACTGTAAACAAAAGCAAGGCTGTACAAACCAAGAGTGCTAAAGGAAAAAAAAAGGCA
The DNA here is from genome assembly GCF_030936135.1 of Gavia stellata. Taxonomy (NCBI): domain Eukaryota; kingdom Metazoa; phylum Chordata; class Aves; order Gaviiformes; family Gaviidae; genus Gavia; species Gavia stellata. Next base: position 8,091,170 of record NC_082618.1, read on the forward strand.
AGTAATGAGAATTATTTGTAGTTCTGGAAGTACTCGCAATACTCGTAATATTAGATTGAACAATACACAGCTTTTCTATGATCACAGAGTTTGTTGATACTCGGTGATGTGTGACTATATTGCATGATGTAGATACTGTTCTTTTCTATAGTGTCCTTCAATATTTTTTTTTTATTATTACCTTCAAAATATTAGCTTTTACCTGCCCCAGTAGAGGGTGCTGTACACTATAAAAATCACACTTCTGGATGTACTGCTGTGAGTATGGGGGGCATCCAAGAACTGACGTGGTATATAGGCTGGTTTGGATACCTTACAGAAACCCAGCTTCTAAAACAAAATTTTTGAAGGGTTTAAAGCCAGTAGCTTCATAGTTTACAGGTAAAGAATAGAAACTGAGAATTGTGGAGATGAACTCTCCACATGGATGGAGCTTTCTGGACATGATGTCACAATTTACTGGGTTTTGTCGATCTGGAATTACTTGTGATGATTTAATCATAATGTCATTATGTGCATATTTAGCTTTTTTCCACAAAACCCAGAAAATAAACTTTACATGTACCCGTAGTCTAGAATTTTAACATTTAAGAAGTTGAAACGTAGAATCAGTAGAAATTTATAAACAGAACCTGTGTTACAAAAATGTTGTTACTGCTCTGGAGCTTCACTCAATGCTCTTTCGTGTGGCTGAAAAAAACAATGCTAATAAAGCATCAAATAGTCTTCGTCAGTTTCTGACTCCTATTAACAAAACTTTTCTTTTTAAATGTTTTTTTAATGAACTAGCAGTTGTTATTTTTATGTCACAGAAAGCCTGAATCTAGCAAGTCCCAGCCTCTGTGTGCCTGGTTCCATTACAGAATCCAGAATGCTGCTGTTGAAGGTGTCTGAGCTCCTTTTATACAGGGCATGAAAAGGCTGAAGGCCTTCCTAGTGATATCCACTCAGCCCTTAACATGAAACTGCCTCAGTGCAGCTTACAGGACTTACAGGAAACAGAGAGGACAGGAACATGTCTTAAATCCTGTCTCTTTCCTCGCTTAGCTGCTGTCCTCAGCGCTCTCGGGAGGTGCATCCCTCCATTTGAGCTCATAGCCGGCACCGTGGGTTTAAAGAGAGGCTTTCCCTTAAATACAACTAATGGAGATGACAGTGGATCCATTGTCCTCAGTGGCAGGAGCACTTTCCCTGTCAGTTTAGGATTTGGTGTCTTTCTCTACATTAAGGCACTGACCGCACATTTTCCCGATCCCAAGAATGAGCTTGAATTAATCTGCTGTCATTAAACATTGCACGGTAGGACTGGGAACCTTCCTGAGTGTGGGGCTATCTTGCGTTTTTTCACTTCTTACTTTCTTATAATATCTAAACATTAAAGCAAAATAATGAATGCTAATAATTATAATAATGTATGATGCTATCTACTAACTTTTAGCTTAACAGATCAAGTGTCCTCCCTTTCAGAAAGGCTGACAGATTCACTACCAGAGTCTGCTATAAAGACTCTTCAAAGTTGTCATGCTCATCAGTATGGTACATACCCAGCAAAAAGTAATAATCTCATAACAGCCTTTATCAAAGAAGATCATTTTTTAAAAAAGCAAAATTACTTTATTAGTTCAATAATAATTTCAGAGCTTTTCAAGATAAGGAGTAGCATTTGGGAGGGGTTTCATTTCCTGTCTGCTACCTTATCAGTCAGAACTACATCTCAAAGTCTGGAGATTATGTATTTTTAACTGAACTCTAATAAAGTTTGTGCTGGGAAATCTGCACACCTGACTTGGTCTGTGATTATATATTAGATACCAAACTTTTGCTCCCTTTTTTTTAAATGTTACTATGCGTATTTTCTTTTGCCTGTACACTTGCTGAAGGCATTTGAAAGGTTTTTTTTCTGTGGCTAAGTACATTAATGGATGTTAGTGGCTGATGAATATGGGCTTTGGGTTAGTTCATAAGAAACAGAACATCTGGGATGGAAATTTTCTTGGAATACCACGTTGACTGGGGAAAAAGTAAACCAGGCAATTACAGTTACTTCTAGCCAATATAGTTCTGAATTATTTGCCTTTGTAATGAGGAGTTGTTGCTATCTTTAAAAACTAGGGGGAAGGTTGTTACCCCTAGGAAAGCCTGTTGTAGAGAGTAGATGTTACAGCAACAAACTATGGTATGTTAGAAATGTTTCCTTCTGGCTTACTGTTACTTGTGATGTATTCATTTCCTCCAAAAATATTATTCCCTTATTCATGCATTGCGTTTTCAGAGGTGGCTTGTCAGTATTCCCAGTGCACTGTTCCACGTTCTATTTTATCTTTGGAATTTAGTTGAAAATATCTCTGTGGTGCAGCAGATAAAATCTCTGTTTCTTGATTGTATCAGAATTACCCAGCATACATTCCGGTACCTTACCAGCCTTTCAAAACTGATTTGTTGCTGTAGGATTTAAAGTGTGGCTGAAAAAATAGCTGTAGCACCTACTGTGGTCTATGTAAATTCAGGAGAGAGATCATGGAGTCAGCGTGAATAGTTCTGTGAATGTATCAGCTTGATTTGGTGTTTTTTTTTTTAGTGACCATCTAAAAGATAAATTGAGTGTTTAATCAGACACAAAGGAAGAAACTGAAAACAAGCAGAAAACTACATCCTGTTATAGACTCAGATTTTTGGTTTTGCTTACCGGCTCCTTCCATTCACTTTGCAACTTTGCGAAGTATGACTAAAAAAAAGATTGGCAAAGTAATGAGTCTTGATGATGAGCAGAGTTTATGCAACAGTTTTCATGCAAAATAAGACTAAGTAGACTAAAGGGGCTCTTCAAAAAGAAATTACTGAGAAGGAAATGGAGAGGAATAACTTGAGAGGATGTATGTAAAATCAAGAATGATTCAGCGATAGCGAAGTGATTTTGCTGTTTCTCATAATATGAGTAGTAGGGTATATTATGGAATTACCCAGTAACTGGTTTAATCTAAACAAAAGGAAGTTGGGGTTTTTTCTCCACACGATGTTTGATTAAGTTGTGGAACTCATTGCCACAGGATATTGTGGCACGGCCAAAAATATTCTGCGCATTCAGAAATGATGAGTCAAATTAAGGGATGCTCTTGGTGTTAAACAATGGTCCAGGTGCATCCTCCAGTTCAGGAAGTCCCTAAACTCCTGGTTGCTGGAAGCTAGGAGGGAATGCCAAGGAAAGCTAATTCTGTACAGGACTTCTTTCTCTTAATCTTCTACTAGTAACCATGGCTCATATAGTGTATGAATTGAGATGAATCTGTTGTCTTGATTTTTTTATTTTTTTTTTATTCCCCCCATGAAGGCTTGAGTCTCATGTACATTTTGTGATAGTCCATGTGCAGGCTGTAGTTGGATAACAAAGGTCTCTGTGAGGGCAAGCCCTAAAGATTCACTGCTAGATACATATACGCGAGCGTGTAAGTAGCTTGTTTTAAGATGTTTTGATACCAAAGTGCCATGAATCCAAAGACCTCAGTGTCTTACTCCTTCTCTGATGTGAGAAGAATGAAGTGAGCAGTCGCAACTCAGCCTTTCAGAGACTTTAGCTGCCTAGGGCCACAAACCTGGGTCGAGATCCATAAAAACACATGCAGGTATCTACCCTTGAGTTTCCTGAGCTCCCTGTACAGTCAGTAGAGATGCAGGTACTTCTGGGGCACAACTTATCTCATTCTAAAGTAGACATCTAAAATCAGCGAGATGAATTTTGCTCTGAAAGTGTCTATTTCTCAGTCTTTAACAATAAAGTGCTCTTGGACTGGCTAGTTCAGTATAAATTTAAGCTTTGCATTGTGTGAACTGACTGACTACCTGTGCTCCTTTCACTTGCTGATCCAATAGAGCTCCAAATATCTAGTTGTTGCTGTTTGGTCAAACGTTTTTCTGCGGATCCAGTTAAAACTAGATGGTTGTAATGAGAGATTAAAATCAAACTACATATAATCTGCAGGATGTCATTGAAGCATTCCATTTCCCTTTAAAATGTATTTCATTTTAAACAAAGGTAATTTATTTTATGTGTCTACTGCAAAGCAGCATGTACAGAATTCAAAAGGGCAGTGTTAAAGGGCAAGGCCCCATCATGGGTCTTTCATAACAGGTTATATTAGAGCAGAAGCATCTTTTGGTTTTAAAAAAGGAATAGCGTGAAGTCTCACATTGTCTGTCAGCAGGTACCATGCCTGGGGTTTTGGTAGCAACTGCAAACGCTTTTCCTTAGGAGGCGGGCTATGCAGCTAATATGGGATACTCCATCAGTAATACTATTATGTCAGAATTTGTTGGTCTCGTACTTCTTGTGGCAGTCAGTGGGGAAAAACAAGTCAGCATCTCACACTTTGAGAGCATCTATGAAAATAGTTGTGACATTTTGACAAGGCGTTTTCAGCTTCAGATTTAAGGTTGTAACTTGCTAGAAACTAGCTTCAGCACTGAAAATCATACTAGTCACAGACTAAGACTTGTTTTCTGAGGCTATGCTTAAATGGTGCTGCACCCTCTGCTCCAGAAATTACGTCATTTGCAGCAGCAGTTTAGGAGGAATTACTTCTAAAAACCAAGCGTCAGCAACTGGCTTTTTTTCCCAAGGACCAAACAAGACAAATGAGTAGCAACTCAGAAGGCTAAATAGAGCCTGAGTATTCTTTAAGCTAGGCATATTCAGGTAAATCATTTGTTATCCTCCTTTTGGTTTGGTTTTCTAAAAAGGGCTTTATACAATTCATTGTCTGACATTTGCCCGTAGTTAAGTTTCTGAATGTACTGGCCAATTTCAAGTGAATTCGACAAGACTAGACATCTCTAGTTGCAGAACAAAGACCCCATCAATGCCCCGATGAGGAGAAAGACAAGATGATCTCAACCCTCCTCAGTTCTGTTTGGCTGGCCAGGAAGCTGAGGGCTGGCTGCCTAGTCTAGGTGAGAAGGGAGGCAGCAGGAGATGCAGAGGGAAACCAAGGAATTGCAGTTGGGACCTGAGATGTGGGAAGACTGGGACATTGTGGTGGGAAGGCAGAGAAGTCAAATTTGTAAGAAAATGAAATTTTAGCTGTCTCATTTGTGGAGTTGCCTTTTTAGGTATTTGCTTTTGAACTTTGAATTCAGCTTTTTATATAAAGTTGTAAATTGTTTACATGCTCTGTCATGATTTGAACATAGCTGAGACAAACCAAAAACATTGGTCAGTAGTTTGAATGTTCCTTGCTTCTGTAGCAGCAATGTAAAGAAGACATTTTGAGAAGTAACTTAGAAGGGCTCCTTACCTGCAGAATGAAAATAAGGAGGTAGCTGAAGCACTTAAGAACCTGAAAGAAGTTTATAGATACCTGAAGGAGATAAGAAATGGGAGAGAACAGTGGGAAATGTTAGTAGATTGGGGTAATTTCTTTTATTACGCTTTATTTTTTTAACCTTTTCCATTGTGTACAAGCTCTCTTCCATGGTCTCGTAGGGCTGGTAGACTGTAGAATCACGTTTCTCAGAGTTTCTTGATTTGCATGGATTCTATGTTGTTTCACAGGATAGGGTTAAAACATTTCTCCTTGCAGAAAGTATTAAACTATAAGCTTTGTGCTTCAGAAGAATAGCTTGACTGCAGGGAAAGAGAAAGTATGAGACAGATTGCTGAGCTTATAGGGCCTTTAATAAATGGGCAGTTGATAAGTAAAAACAATACAAAAGAACGGGAAGTTCTCATCTATCAGAGCTCATAGCACAACAGGAAATTGTCAACCATAAACCATTAGGGAAGGTGTTTGTTTTTTGTAAACTTACTGCCACTCTAGACAAACAAATCGCAGGTGGACTTCTTTACAATTATATGTACAAAACCAAGGATTATATATTACTTTTGTGTTTATGTAATCTTTGTAGATCAACATGGTTATTTCATGTAGGCAGACAAGGAAAACGCACTAAGCAGTGTCTCAGATGTTTTCGTGGAATAAGGCTTATTCTGTAAATGTAACTGCAGAATCTGTTTTGTCTTTTACTGAGCCCTTGCTTTCTGGCATAATGCAGGGGAGATTCCTTACTGTTTAGGTACCTTTCTGTAAAACCAGTGTAAGGGTGTCTGGTAAAGGAAGCCTCCAGTGATGACCCTTAATATCTCCAGCAGAGAACCATCTTCTTCCCCAAGAGCCAGGAGGAAGTCTAGGTCTTCTGTGTAATGCTGATGTGTGTTCCACTGCCAATTTAAAATTGTTGTTTATATTAAGGTTATACTGACTCATTTATAGTATTTTTTAGAAGAAAGCGTATGACATAAAAATTAAGTGCGGTACTTTAAATATTTCTCAACATCAGCTCTTCAGTCTTGAAAGCCAGAGGTAAATACTAGATGAGTGAAGCCAGGATACTTGTAGATTGTTTTAAACTAAATAATCCACTATCCACTTCCCCCAGTCCACCAGCCAACCAGCTACATAAATAAGACACTATATCCAGTTCTAGTCCAAATAATCAGCAAGCTGCTGTATACAGGGTGTAGTCCCAGATACCACAGCGGACTCTCTGTGAGTGTGTTGCTCGTGTCTGCGAAGCTCAGCTTCCTAAAGCCTGAAGCGTGGTCTGCTTCCTTACCTGGTTATCTGCAGCTGGGTAAGAGAGAGAGGCTGCTTTCCAGTGATGACCATAACCGAGTCAGTGTGGGGTTTTTCTTCCCTGAAAGTGCACATCACGCTTTCCCTTTGTTACTGTAGTTTAACCACAAGGTTTAACATTTTGAAAGCAGAGTTGGATTTTATCTAAGTCTGCAAGTAGTAATTAAAGCACCAGAAAAAGTTGGAATATGTGCCCTTTCAAGTTCCCATTTTTACTTGTCTGTAAGTCCCTCACTTGGAGTGGACTAGGAAGGAATATTTTGAATAGTCTGTGTCCTTTTTTTCTGATTGTAGTATTACTTATAAGAATAAGTCCTAGCGTGTTTATGGGAAGCGAGCAAAGTTCTGAGTATCTAGAATTCAATGGATGCTATTACGTGCTACCATATGTATGTCTCCAAATACTGACAGTGTTCCCTTAGCACCTTCTCTTGCTGAGTTTAGAATTACTTCATACTCATCTGAGATACTACCTTTCTGGCTTATTTTTTAAAAAAAGCTACACAGAAGCTTGCAAGTCTTTTTATTATTTATGGTTTGCATAGCAGAAAAAAAAATCCCTTAGAGGTGATCACTGTGTGTACCTGTTAGTTAGTCCCATACGACTTGTGAACTCCCTACTACCTTAACCAACCTTGTGCATGGCAGAGGTCCCGAAGATACTGCCTACCTGTGGTTTTCATGAAAATTGGCAGCTGGGTAAAGGGAGAGACATAGATGAGAATTTGCGATTTTCACAAATTGTGATTTTTCTCCTCTCAGTGTTGAGGAGGAACTGTTGACTGACTGCTCAGCACAGGGCTAGCTTTTGGTCACACACAGTGTTCCCTACCTGCCAAATCAAGAACGCAGGGTGTCTGAGGAGGTTATAGGGGAAATAAAGAGACAGCGGGCACAAAGTCACACATAATGAAACTCCATTAATTCTGCTGCTCATGGCACAACTTGTTCCCTGTTTCTGAAATTAACCAGTGAAAAATATTTGAACTGTTTACAGTCTGTCATGTAGAAAATTGTGGAAAAGCACTTGGTTTTTTCCCTTGTTGACACATCTGCTGAAATTTTAATTGCATAAGAAAGAGGGGTCAGAACACATTATTATTTTATTTTAAACATCAAATGAAATCAAAAGCCTTCTTGTTCAGGGGATCTGTTTGAATGTACATGGTGCTAATTCTGTTTGATTTCAGAAGATCCTAGTACTTGCTGCCAAGCACCCTGCGAGTTGGTTTCCATTTTTTAATTTTATTAAGAGCTGATTACACAATCTCTTTTGTCTTTTTTTAAAATGTGATACAGAGAACATATTAGTCAAAGTTGCAAAACTTGGGAAGCTGCCAAAATGCAAAAGGATTTTTCCTTCCTATTTCTGCTCTTTAAGATTAAGAGATATTTAATTATATAAACAAGGATACGAGTCCTGTCATTTATAGTGAATCTCTTTTAATAAACAGTATTATCTATTGGTTGAGGAAGATAGATACACAGTTTAGCTCACACTAATTAAAAGACAAAACTAAATAAAATGCAAAGCTTTTTAAAAAAGACAGTATGATTAGAAAACATGTTTTCAGCAGTGGATATGTTTTTTCTTAGGGAAGCTTAGTATTGCTATTTTCTAGCATCTTAATCTTGAGAAATTAAACATCAACGTTTGAAGTACATGCTGTTCAAACCAGCAGTATTCTTATTTCTAAAAATACGGAACTAATGACACAGATCAAACTTGAAATAAGTGCCAAATCCTTTTGGATATTTGTTTTTTACTATGAATACAGTTTTGTTCCTGTGATTGTCAGTAAGAATGTCTGCTCATGACTGCTACATCTCTGATGACATTTAGATGCTGGAAGAACAGTATGTATGTTCTGAATAGCACCTATCTATTTCACAGACTATTAGAAATAGAATTTAAAAAATCATTGAGAATATTTAACCTTCTTTATTCACAAACATGTATTTCTCAAGAACTTTAAAACGTTTTTGATGCATAAATTGGTAGCAGGGTATAATTCCCATTTCTGTTGATTTGGGGGGTTTGTTTCTGTGTTTCTCTTTTTTCTTCTTTTTGTTTTAATGGCAAAACCTGTAAGAATTGTAGTGTTTGTGAGTGAGTAGATTTATTAGATGCACCCTTCTCTTAGGAATTTGTTTCAGTGCTGCCTTCAGCTGCTCTTTGCTAGATGTTTTGTCTGCTGATGTGCTGGCTTCAGGCACCAACAGACTGACGCTTGCCGTAGTGGAGGGGTATGTCTTTTCTGCCAGTTTGTTGGCAGTGGTTGGAGGAGGGCATTGCAACTAAACAGTTTTCACAGACCTTCTATGTCTCTGCGCATTTCTTGGACAGAGATTGCTTGTTTTGTAAAATGGCATGAAATTTTATGCAGCTTTTGGGGTACACATGTCATTGAAATAGTGTTCTTAAACTCATCACCATTTTAATAAAAAAGAATATATATGTTGAGGTACTGCAATACTTTGCTCATGGAAAAGGCTGAGTCACTGTATGCTTGTGAATGAACTTTTAGTTTTTCTTGCTTATAGAAAAATACTATTGAAGTGAGAGACTGACTTATGTAATATGACTGTTATATAGTTGCTCGTTAGAATGGTAGAAAACTAATATGAGCTGTGTCAATGCAATTAATTTTATTTGTGCAATGTTTCTTTCTTATAGCCATCTGTTGGTGAAAGTCTTCAGAAAGAAGCATTGAAAAAACAAGCAATGAAGCAGGTGAGATGCAGTGGGAACTCTTCATGCCCATGGCAAATTAGGAAATTACTGCATCCATTCTCTTTTAATTAAATAATTGCAGAAACATAATTGTGCAACTTCAGAGTTAGAGTTACCCTTCAAAAAAAATTCTGTGTAATTTTATGATTTTGTGCATTGCTCTTTGCAGCATGAGGCTTTCTTTAAAACTTGCCTTGACGTTCTCAGAGCCTTTCCTCTAGCAAAGATTTTGTTCCGCTTTTCTGGGCGAGATTGTTGGTTTTTAAATTCTTCTGGCTATGATCAGAGTAGCTGAAAAACTGCCCAATGAAAGCTGTATGAGTGAGGTTTAACACAGAGCTGGTCATAATTTAAAACACAATAAAATTTCTGTTTACTCAACGTGAGCACTTAAATACACAAGATGTTGAAGTTTGTTTTGTGGCTTTGAATGCATTGATGTTTTTAGAATTTCTCAAACAGTTTGTTTCATTTGTAAACTGTAATGTTACGAAGTATTGGGTTTTTAAATATTTAAATATATACCAACAGTGAACCTTTTACTGTAATTGAGGAATGAATTGTACAGAGGAAACACAAATTTTACATTTAAAGTTCCAGACCAATGAAAGACATAGCTAGAAGAAGAACATATTTATGCATCATACATTTAAGACATTGCTGGTTATTGCTGGTTTTTGATGGAGGTAATATGTGCTTAAGAGAAACTCGTATGGTTGCCATTCAGCATTCCTCTTCTGTTGTCAGGAGATCTGATCTAAGGGCTCCCCTAGTAGTTGTTTTTTTTCTGATAGAGCTTTTAAAAACTGAACGGTTTCACAGTTCTTACTTCCAACTTGACTGTACAAACAGGAGATAGAACTGTGAAATATGGAATCACACCCTGAATTATATTGGTACATATTTATTGTTTGGAGCTTTGGGGAAGGGGGATAAACTATAGATGAAAACAGACAGTAAAATTTATTGAAATGTTGTTTGCTGTCTATTAAAAAAAATGAATTGCATTATTTGATGGAATAGTTTCCTCATTAAGAAGTTTCCAGTATTGTTTTGCTTGTGGTGCTTTGCTTCCTATATTTCCTATAACGGCAAATACTGGTGATGTTGTGGTTGTTCGTCTTCTCGGTCCTGGTAAACAGCTCAAGAACTTTGTGGATCAGACTGTTTTTAATTTACACTCAATGTTCTGATGGATAGGTTTATATTATAGATCTGTTTAAATTACAATATAGGAATAAAATGTCTGAAAATAGTAAAAATAGTAAAAATTTCATGCTTAATTTTTTGGTATCTTTTCTTCTCCTCCCCCCTTTTTTTCTTTTAGACAAAATTGGAGATTCAGAAGGCTTTGGAGGAAGATGCTACAGTGTATGAATATGACAGTATTTATGATGAAATGCAGCAGAAGAAGAAAGAAAGTAATGCCAGAGTGTTATCCGGAAAAGATGACAAAAAGGTCGATACCTGAAAATGTATGCTGTCTGTCTTATCTCTGTATGCTTGGAATAACTATGATTGACTAACTTTTAAGCTTTGCCAAATGTATTTTCTCATGGGGCATGCAAGTATTGTGCTCAAATCCTGTTACATAAGGTAGTAATTTGTAAGAATTTTGGCAAGACTGTTAGATCATAAGATACTTCAGAGTCCTGATCCAGTGGTATTCTGGAGGGCGGCAGACTGCAAGTTTCCCACCCAATTTATGATGTACATACAGGGTACCTTTCTGTGTATTTCTGAAGAGAATGTTACAGTGGGATAATAGGATTAGAGGCAGTGGGCCCTGCAGCAATACTACTTCTGATAAGACAGACTCTTTGGTTATTAACGTAACGTCCCTTCTCACTCACTAGTGTGCTTATTGGAGGACTGTCAGAAGACTAAAGTAATTAACTTTTATTGGTGAAACGTGACCCAATTCCCACAGCCCAGTGCCTTGTTTCAAAGCATTGCTGAATTATCCTGAGAAGTGATATTTTCATTGTTACTTACTCTGTTTCATTTGAAAGCTCTTGTCAGGTTATGTGGGTATAAAAGGAAGCTTCCCACTCCTTTACAGCAATAGAAAGGCAAGACTATTAAAAGACAGAAGACAGAGGGGTGAGAAATCAAAAACCATTTAATTTCACTTGGAGCAAAAATAATCCTAGTCAAAGATGGGCTGACTGTTTTGATGGAATACAGCAACCTCTTTTGTTATTGGGAAGCGTGCCATGTTAGTGATCTAAAAGGGAATGACAGTTTATTTCAGATAGCTATCATACAGTGTGAGAATATGTTAGACTAGCTTCTGTCAATTTTCTTCCATTACAAATGTTCTTCAACATCTCCAGCAATCCCAATTTGTGTTTTCTCAGCCACCTTAATTATCTCTCAGCATTATACCATTTTTCCTCCTATTTTAGCCCAGATACATCCAAAATATCCTCAAAGCAGCTGAGATTAGAAAGAAGGAGCAAGAAAAAAGAATGGAAAGAAAAATTCAGAAAGAGCGTGAAATGGAAGGAGGAGAGTTTGCTCACAAAGAGGCTTTTGTGACTTCAGCCTATAAGAAGAAGCTGCAAGAAAGGGCTGAGGAGGAGGAAAGAGAAAGAAGAGAGGCAGCTCTCGAGGGTAAGAGTCACACTGAAATAATTCCCCTTAAAAAGAAGTATGGCCTTTTACATGATTTACAACATTGTCATCTGGCCTCTCTCTGAGGCGTGAGATAATTAAAATAAAAAAGGACGGGATAGCAGATACTGAATCAGATTCCACTTAGTCTGTTATTTTCCTTTGTACATGTTACGGAAGAAATAGAGGAAGCTCCTCTGTTGGTGTGTCAGTATTATTTGGGTTGCTGCTTTTAATTTTTGAGGAAGTGTCAGTTGTTGAAGAAAGACGCGTAAGCCTGGGTACAATGATACTTATACTCCTTACTTCAGACGTTTTGTACAGTGTCCCAGGAATAGGTGTAAAGAATAGGATATAGGAACATAAGATAAATCGTGTTCGAGTGGACCTCTGAAGGTCATCTATTCCAGCGCTTGCTCCGAGTGTGGTCTGCTATGAGGTCAGATCAGGTTGTTCTGAGCTTTTTCCACTCTGGGCTTGGAAATCTCCAGGGTGGAGATTGCAGTCTTGGTGGTGTCTACCGACTGTGAGTTGTGTCTGATGAGTATTTGTGGCACAGTAAATCCAAACTTACTTTCTTTCTCTTAGCATACCTGGATGTGACCAAACAGAAGGATCTCAGTGGATTTTACAGACATCTTTTAAACCAGAGGGTAGGGGAAGAAGAGATGCCTAAATGCAGTTTCCGAGAAGCCAGGTAGGATGTGATTCCAGAAGGCTTTCTGATGTAAACCAGTTTCTGGCTGTTTGTGATTCCAGTCTCACTGCAACACTGTAAGAATTAGACAGAGAGTACTAAAACACTGGTAGGGTAAGTTGATTACAGTTGATTAACTGAATTATTTGGAAAATTACCAATGATCATCAGTGGTACAGACTATAAGACAGAAACAATCAGGAGAAGGATGCCGTTTAAGTGTCAAGAGGACAGTCATACTTGTAATACTGCTTGGTATTATTCTAACCTATATTTACTTTGATTTACATAATATTTGGCAATCTGCATTAAGTTACGTATTTTGAATCATGAGGGAGACAAAAGGTGAAATAATGAGTGTAGAGGTAAGTCATAGGAAATGATGTTGTGATACGAATTTCCTGAAAAGAATGCGAGTCTCTAACTTTGTACTTATTCCTCCTTTACAGGTTCATAAAAATAAATTAATTGAGTGTTGATGCTGTGGTAAAAGGAAATAAATCAAATATATAGTAAATCCAGTGGGAATATTTTAAAATCTTAATATATACACATTCCAAAGCAAAGTAATGAGATGAGGCTGAATTACTTACGTAGTTGAGATGGTGAAATTCTGCCCTGTGGATAAATATGGTGAAGGGGATATGTTTATTACATGTAACAACTGATCATTTGAAACAATTAATTCAGGTGAAATCTCACTTGAGATAAGCCTTAAACCTGGATGTCACTAGTTAAATGCTTGCCATCACAAAGAAAATGCAGCTTTCATCAAGAGATCTTCTAGATCTGAGATTGCATTATTAGAAAGTAAATTCTTAGCTTAAATGAGGCATGTGATCACAGTGGTTACCCAGCTCTCTGAAATAAGGGAATTCTCAGTTATGTCTTTAGTATAAGGATATGCGACCTTATTGGAACTAAATAGGGAAAAGTAGTGTAAAAGAAACAGGAAGTAAGAATTATTGACTGGAAGAAAAGCAGAACAGCTTCCTGAATTTAAGCAGAAAATGGGAAATTTGAGGCCACAGTTTTGTCATTTGAGACTTGAAGTACTAATGTACCTGTCTGTTTGGAAAAACATCCCATCTCAGGCTTTCACCAGAGAGAAGTGCCTGCTTGGTTTCAGTGGTGCACAAAGATTGCTACTGAGGTGGTTAAATGAATTTTGCATTTTATGGTTTCTTCTTTTTATTGATGAAATCTAAGTTACTCAGTTGCATCTCTTTATAAAAACAGTAGCAGTATTGGTCAGCTGGCTTCGTTGTCCATTTGCTTTAATAGTTTGTCTTTCAGAGTGTCTTCAGGATGATGTAGTTTTGTAGTGTAGAGATCATTTGAAATGATGGTTTCTTAATCTTGCAAATTAAGGAAATGTTCCTTTTGTGAGTTGTATATAAAATTAATTCAGGGGAAAACAAGTAGTACTGTAGATGGTGCTCCCAGCAAGGCTTTCAAATAAGCTCAGGTGTATATTTTAATTTTATTCTTTGTTATGGTGGTACAATAGGATACAGGGAGAAAATGGCTCAATTTTTAGATCTCAGAATTTGCATCATTTGTCCCTAAAGTGACTTGTCATCTTAATTAATTGGATTACTAAATAAATTGTCAAACTTTTCAGCATAATTTTTAGTCATTGTTCATAGACTAACCATGCTTTCAAGCATGCATCAAACATTCAATCTAACTAGATGGTGTGCAGATTCATATGAATTTACTGCAGACTGTTACTGCAGGTGTATGATTAAAAAGAAGAGGCACGTGGCTTGTGTGAGTAAACACGTATTTCCTTATCAGTCAGAAAAGAATGACAAAGCATAACCTTTCTGTCTACTGCCCAAATTGGTCCTCCATGGGCCGGCTTTTTGTACTTAAGAACCTATGAGCTGTTAAAAAATACTAAATTCTATCTAGCCACAAGAGTGAGATCTTCGGCAATACTGGATTAAAAAAATCTACTACCACTACTAATGGAAGCTATGTTCCTACCTCTGTCATCAAAACATACAACCCACCTCTTCTCTGGATAATTATTTGACATGAATAGAGGAATAAACACATAGGAAAAAATGTGTAGCTTGCCAAAAAGCTTACACAAGAATACAAATCTATGTCGTTTTCCTTAAATGGAGGCTACAGATACTTAACCATAGTAATTCCTTTAGATAAATTCATCAGCTCTCATTCGCCGCTGAACCAGATACAGATATTTAATAGAAATCCTTTGCACTGGATTCCTGGAACCTGAGCCACAGATAGGTTTGCTTTCTTAAGACTTTGCAGCAGCATCTTTTGCTTAAGTCCTGACCAGAAGTCAGTTTGTAGAAAAGTCTGAGATTTCAGGCTGTGTAATGTTTTTTCTTTTTTAACATAAAAAATGTAGGATAAAGGAAGAAAAATCTGACCGTTGTTGTGATGAATCCAACGAAAGGAACAAATGCCCATATGAAAAACAAAGACTGAAGCCCTCTGCTAAGAAGGAGAATAATCCGGACGCTGATACCGACTTAGGAACTGATAGCAGTGATGATGATAAGAGACAGAAAAATAGTAAAGTAAACTTGAAGAAAAGGAGAGAGAGCTCTGTGAGCAGTGAAGAGGAGGCTCAACATCACAAGAGCCAGAGGCGTTCCAGGTCACCAAGCTCGTCCAGCGTGGAGGAAGAGCTGCGCACAAAAGCCCAAACAAATCATCTTACAAAGAGGGGAGAGAGCAGACCAAGCAGACGGGGAAATGATGAACAATACAGGGAAAAAGATTATGAGAGAAGTAGGACCCATGAAAAGGATCACCAAAGGGAAAAGGAAGAGCGACATAGATATGGGGATCACACTAATAAAGATAACTACAGAAGGAGGGAAGAGCAAGACGATAAACAAAGGGGTAAGGAAGGAAAAGAGAGGGAGGGGCATGGCAGAGAGTGGAGGAAGGCAAAAGAGAGAGAAGAGAAGGGCTCAGAAAAGGAACGAGAGAAAGAAAGAATAAGAAATGGTAAAGATAGATATAATGACAGAGAGAAGGAGAGGGGAGAGAGGTGCAGAGAAAAGGAAGATCATGTGAAGGAGAAGAGAGAGAAATATGGTCGTGATGAAAAGAAATACAGAGAGAGGGGGGAAAGTACTCCTGCATCTTTAGAAAAAGATGGAGGGACTGGTCTGGAAAAAGAGAGAAAGGGAAAAGAGAGAGAGGTGGATGAGAAGGGAAGATCCAGCTCTGGAATTTTGTCCGAGCAGAAACGTAAAGCTGGAGAAGAAGGGGAGAAAGAAGAGAAAGAACAAGCACAGAAACCATCTGAGAGCATGAGCAAATTTGCCAAACGGAGCAATGAAGAGACAGTCATGTCGGCAAGGGACCGCTATTTGGCTAGGCAAATGGCACGTGTCAGTACTAAATCTTACATTGAGAAGGAAGAAGATTAATGTCCCTGCGGTGGACAAAAACATTTGGTCTGTCAGCCAAGAGGAGAAGCCACTGCTGCATGGACTCTGGTACAGAAGTAAAAGCGTATCCTAGCTATTTATTCCTGGCTTTCATTTAAGAAATTGTGTGTGCCATAATAGAACAACTTCTGAAATGGGTTAATGGATCACTTGATACACACTCTTAGTCTGTTTATATAGTTGAAATATTAAATTTGGCTGACTCTGTCCACCCTGGCCTTCAGTACCCTATCCTTGGTACTTGAAGGTTCTGGGACAGACCTAGAAGTGTTAAACAATGTAAGGTGAGAATACATCCCCTGGCAGCCCCTACTCCTTTCACCAACTGAAACAGTGAGCTCTGCTGAAACAAAGGTGTTCTCAGGCCTTAGCAGCAGTCATTGTTGCCCACTGATGCTCTCAAAACGAGAAGCAGGCCTGTAAAAGTGGGAAGAAAGCAAGAAAAACAGCCTGAATAATACTCTAGGAGATTTCTGTACATAGTACGGCGTTCTGTAAGCTAAATGCGTATTGATATATTAATTTTATATTTATGTGTGGGCTTTGATTTTGGGGACCTGACGTACAGAAACAAATAAAGTGCAAGATACATACTGGTTCTAATGCGTGGGTCTTTTTTAATGCTTGTGTTATTTTACTGCATCTTTTTTTGTGTGATATAAGGTATCTGAGTCTTTTTTCATGTATTACAGTCATATACGCTTGTTCTAGTGCAGGTAATATTTTAATTTGTCAATCTGCTCGAAGGTTCATAATCAAGTTATCTCCAAAGTATAACTGGTAAGTAGGATATCTGACAGTGGTCGTAGTTTTTAGAATACATTTTCAACACTTTTCATAATGGTTTCTTTCACTTTGTTTTGTAGTAAATTTACCACTTCTATGCTCCAGTAAGGTGAACTAATACAAAAAAAAAAATTGAGATCAATGTTTCTCTAATATTTTTGTTTCATTACGAAGTCTGCTGAACACATGTGAGTAAAATTAAATGCCAAGCTGGCCAGTTTACAAAGACTTGAAATGGAATGCGTTTTACGTGTAAGCTAATCAAGCAGCTAAGCACGTACTCCAAGTGTGGATCAGTTTGGTTCTGCTTTTCTGTCTAAACAATGTAATGTGCATTGGTTCTTCTGTTGGAATAGACTGAAAGAGTATTTAGCAGTGGGCCAAGGTTCAAACACTGAAGGAAATCTTCTGCTTTTTGTCAGAGGCCTTGTTGGTATAGTAAACTGGACTAGATACTCTGCTTTTTCTTGGAATTGAGTTATATCTTTGCTCTTCCCATAAGAGAGAGGCACAAGAGACATCTACAGATGGATTAAGAATATTAAATTTATTACAATAACAGTTACAGTACAAGGCACATACTGATGACTTACAATCAGCTTGCAACACTTGTAACTAAACAGCTGCATAAATTAATACAGGTGCATCATGTACAAGTTGGAGGGTATGCCTAGTTCTGTACAGCTAAAACTCCAGTTTAATTCTCTTTTTGCTTAAAAGGCAAACGTGGTCCTAATTTACCAGTTTCATAACTTCCTTTTCACTGTTCAGAATAGAGGGTAGGATATACTCATGTGATAGATAAGCGGAAGGTGAGCTGAAGAGAAGGAATTTGTTCACTTGCCTCAGAACACTTTTAATTGCAGTGCAGCCCATTTGGTATCAATATTACTAGTTCTTGGACAAAAACAATGTTTAATGTATGGCTACTTGTTGAGCTACCTGGTAAATATTGGTTACTTTGCATGTTTTCAGATGGATATGTAAAAGGAAGAAAAAAGAATTATAAAAATAAATGAAATAAATTTCTCAGTATTTCAGCCACTCAGCTAAATAGAGATACTAAAAAATGAACTTAACATAAGAAGATTTAGAAAACTTCAAACCAGTATGCCATGTAACAAAAAAATAATGTGGACTAAACTGCCTTGAAAGTTCAGCTTTTATAGAATGAAAACATGGATGTATTTTATCTTTGTATTGTTCAGTAAAAGAAGAGCCTTTTTAATCCACTTCTGGAGGGCTTCCTTGCCCCCTGTTTCCATAAAGACCTCAGACTGGATTATCCTAGTGAACAGAGAGCAAAGATCTAACATCACAAATGATCTTCTGGACCGTCTATTTCTAAAAATATTTTTCCTATGATTTTGCATGTCTACATTGCTTTCTATATCTTCAAATAATTTTAAAAACTTTCCCCCTCTCTCAGTACACCTGTACTCAGAGTGCGTTATTCTCATTTTTCAACTGAGGAATTCAAGCTGAGAGACCTTGCCCTATTTTACAGTGTGGCTGTTGCAGGGCTTGTATTAATATCAGGGCTTCTTGGCTGACTTTTAATCCGCTAGAAAACAGTGGCATTTCTTGGGAAGTTGCTCAGCATTCTGTGCTAAAACCACCCAGAGAGACAATGTCTGTCGTATATTAGTCTTAAAAAATACAAATTAAAGATGTGTCTTTTGCCGTTTCAAATGCTGTTACAAAAGAATAACATCAGTAGTGTTGTACACTAAATTGCAGTGATTTCTGCAATTACTACTCTACAAATTATTCCATTAGAAATAATGTTCCCAGTTTCAGTTTGTTTGCAAAGATTGAAAGAGAAACTTTGGTTTTGATACAGATAATGCTCGTATTTAGCACAACCATTTCTGTCCCCACCTTCACTCTTCTACTAAAAGGTAGCAGAATGTCTGTTTAAAGAGGCTTTTGCAAGTGGGTATATGTAAAAGACCAAAAATTGGAACTCTAAGTTTTGGGTTGGGGGTGGGTGGGTTTTTTGTTCTGTTTTGTTTAATGAGCCTCGCATGAAACAGTATCAAGTCTGGCAAAAAAATTCCATTTGTAAGATTTATCTATTTAAATACTTATCCATTTAGGAGGAAACATATCTGGCATTAGCTGAACACCAGTCTGAAGGATGAAGCTAGGTAGGGTTTTCTCCTTTATTTCCCACACTTTGATACTGGAGACATATGAGTACCTCATTCATCTTATATTGACGTTTCATATGTATTAGTTCAATTAATGAATTAATAACAGAAATGTAAAAAAAAAAATGAGTAGTTTTCTGATTGGTGATTTAATAACTAAATGGTTTTGTAATATTAAAAGAATTCCCAGACTGTTCCTCTTTTCCTTACAATGAAGCCAGTTTTGGAAGTAGCTTTCAAATATACTTGAAGGATAAGCTACAAAACTATTTCTTATGAGTAACTGTCCAGTAAGACAGATTTATTTTGTTTTCCTGGTGGCAATGAAAGAACATACTCCCTTTTTAAAAATAGTTCAGGAGTCTTTTGTTCGTCTTCCTGAAAGAACGGTTCTTGTCCCTTTAAGTTATATCCTTATTGGAAGCTGGGCTTGAGGCCTCAAGTTAAGTGAACTCAGGTCAATAGCTGAAGTGTAAGGGGCCTTCCTCCAGAGGTGTCTGCACACCTGGGGAGAACCACCTTGGTGGGAGTGATGAAAATGTTTTCAAAAGGCAAACACACCACCACTGCTTTTTTTCTAATGTGGTAAGTTCATTCTTCATGCTGATGTAAACTCTTGAAAAGGTTTCTTAACGCCTGCTGCTATGAATGTGTATATAACCTTGTTAATTTTAGCAGTATGTTACCTAAGTAGACCATGAGATACCAAAGAGACTTTTATCCTCTATTTTATTTTACTTTTGTTATAATCTATCTGGTAGAGTAAAAATACAATGCAAGTTTTTACATAAATGATGCCTACTTAGGTTTATCTAAACTTCCATGTAACTGCAGTAGAACTATTGTCCTCCAACTGACTTGGCAATTGCAGTTGGTCTGAGGGGCAGTTACATTTGGAGAGCACGTGTATGCATATAATACAAAGAGGTTAGTATGTGCATGGAAGTTAATTTGCATATCAGTGCCTCAAAATTTAATAGTTCTGATGAGAATCAATCCTCCTGAACTCTACTCAATGTCTTGTTAAAAAAAAAATTTCCCTTTTTTTCTTCAGGATGAAAACCAAATGCATTCACGTTAGAATATGAGCTAATAAATCTTCAAAGTAGGTTTGTATAGTTTGTTAAACGTACTTTTGTCAGCCAAAAAGATTATTCTAAACTTTAGTTCTGTACTAGGAAAGAATAGAAAAGCCACAGGCTCCAGCAAATTTTAGGTGTGAAATTAAATTAAGAGAAAAAAAAAAAAGGCAGCAAAGCAGGGAAGCAGATCTTTAAGATTCCACTTTTTGGCATTGGAACTCAAAAAAATTCACTGTTGGTCTGTAGTTTCTTTGGGTGTAAGCGTTAGGTCTGTCAGGACAATGATTTTGTGACTATCTATCTAGCTTAATTATGAAAACAGTATAGTAAGTGCTAGCAACTTAGGTACTTGTCAGGTAACCCATGATGAGGTTTTGTGGCTTGATTGGGTCTAAAGGGAAGTGAAGCCTACAACATTACAGAAAATGCTTTTGTAGTATTTGTTATGCAAGAAACAATAGAAATTGTTACCATCTACAAAATGCAGGAAATGAAAAGGAGGATAATGCTACTCAATGTGTGTGCTAGTGTATGCAGAGCTGTATATAGTGCTGCTCAGGATTGTTTCCTCTTCCTCTGTCTACTCCATTACAAACCTAGGGAATTTACTATTTTTTTTTCCTAGTTTATAAAACCCTGTGTTACTTGAGTAATGTATGGCTATCAGAAATATTTTTTTATTTTTCAATGTAGTTTAAGCAATTAGAAACTTAGAAGCGAATACGACATTGCCCAGTACGAACGATCACATTGAGGAAGATACAGGAGTAACTGCCACAGACTTGGGATTCTACACCTAATCCTACCCGCTGACACTCGTCCTATAGTGGCTTATGCAGTCACGCACACTTTCAAACAGCCCCAGTGCTCGTGCGTGGAGTAGTGGTGTTCTCATGCACACAGACATCCTCGTGTTTCCAGAATGAATTAGTTCTCAGTCAGTTCAGTCTGGTTAGAAGTGCACAGGAGATTTCATTGAATTGCTTGGATTAATGCGTTGGAGGCATCATGTTACGAAATGCCCATTGTCAGTGACACAACCTCCACAGAAAACTCCTCCATGTGTGGTCTCAGCTGGAAATGTAATTCTTTGGGGGGGAGAGTGTGAGGAAAACTACATTTTATGCTCCCCCTCTCTCCCACCAGAAAACAGGCGTAGCTTATACTGCATTCATGCGGATGTCTCCAAAAGGAATTTCTGTAGCTGTTTCTGGAGTAATGCTTTTCAGAATACGCTGTTGGAAAGAAATCAGTATTAGAAATTGATTCATTTTAGAGATAATAGATCTAACACAGCAGCCATTTGGGAAGAGATTTATAATGAAAATATGACTCTGGTTTGAGTTGTTATACCTCTTGAATCACACAAGGATGTTTCAGGCTTCTGTTATCTCAGCACTATGAAGATATAAGGTGCTGTAGAAGTAGACAGCCTTATTTTTTTAATTATTTCTAACATATCATTCAGATCAAAGTTTGACAGATGTTCTATTAATGCTTTAGGACTTTGCAGTTTACTGGGATACCCTGAGCCAACTGAAAATACTATTTCTGAACTGTATTTACATGAACTTACAAGAAATCCCAAAAATGTCACCGCAGGCTGCCACAGATTTATGGCAGAGAAATTTTATTAAGTGTGGGAGAGAAAAAGAAACTTGTTCTTACAGATATGCCCAAGGGAACCAATCTTTCACTGCCTCATTCACATGATACTGTCTCTTGTGTGATTTCTAGGAAAAGCCTCCAGTTCACCAGAGCTTAAAAAAAACCCCACTTGATTCAGTATTTTATACGAATGTGTCAGCAGCCTCAGTAAGGCCTGGGAAGATTGGTAAATCACTCAGAATGGGCAGAAGACAATTAGCTATCAGCTGGCTAAAACAGAACAGCAATAATCCTCCAGTCCCAGGGCATCAGATCCTGGAAAAATCTACGCATAATATTTCTGGGAATCAACTCCTTCCTAACAGTCAAATAGCAGTGACAGAGCATCATGGATACCTCCTTAAGTGTTCCTGGAGTGATGATCAACCGATAAACCATGTAGATTGGAATACAGATGATAGAAGAGGTTCCTATGCAATAACCCACTACTGTGGTCCAGTAGGGATAATTATAATCAAAAAGCCGTAGCGCTGGAGGATTCGACAGAAAGCTGCAAGTGACAAACTGAAAAAGAAAAGAGGAAATTATGAATACATGTATTTTGATAGCATGCACTTACTTTGGGGATCTACGTGTCCCGGCATAGCACTGAACTAAAGAAAAAATGAGTAGGACTCAAGAACGTTTAAACATGTCGACAGTGAAAAAAATCCTAAATGACATTCGTATGGATTTAACAATAAAACAAAACCAAAAAAACGCCAAAACCACTTTTGGGTGTCCAGACGTCCTTCAGGAAGTTTAAAAGAACTCAGGAGCTTTAGAGTACAGCCCAACCAGCAACTAACTGAAAGGAACTAGGTAAAAATTCTCGTATGTATTGCTTGTTCCATAAATACACATGGTGCTGTTTCTTGCTTAAAAAGCATTAGAGAGAAAATTCAGGACCACACTTGCACACTTAAAGGATAAAAAGATGTTAGATGGACAAAATCAGACTGATTGATTCCAGCGTGCAGAATTTCATCCAGTTACCCTTGTATTGAGCTCTATAACTTGATTGCAGCTAAAGCGTCCCTGCCAGAAAGGCATCATCTTAATTTTAAGCCACCAGAAATGGGAGGTGTACGGTTTCCCTTAGCTACTTGTCCCGTATTTAATCATGATCAGTGTCAGTTCTGCTTTGTCTGAATTTAACTCACAGCCACTGTGTTGTTGCTTTATGCTGTTCTTTATTGGGTTGTAGACCCTGTTAATACTCTTTCAAGTACTGTTACAGTACTTACCTGTGGTAATCACAGCAGCTTTCAGTTTTCTCTGTGATAAGCTACACACATTCAGGTTTTTTTCACTGTTACTTGTTTTCTACAAGTTCTATCTTTTCCGTGATATTTTTCCGTAGCATTTTGGTTCTTCAGTAGCTTTTACAAATGTTAATACTAGTTTGAATATAGTATTCTGGCATCAGCTCGATTAATGCTGTTAGATCATTTTCCTGTGCATATCCTTCATGACTGAAAACCTTCTTGTGGAACAACAAATACTTTTAGTTGAATATTACAGGAATAATATTTGTGACTATCCTTGGAAGGATCTCTGACTCTGTTTTTTCCAGAGTATCATCAGAAGATCAGGATTACCAGCAGAATTTCCATACAAAAAAACCATACTACCTTCTGGGCTTTCTTTTTTGTCGTTTCCCCAGAGAATACAAATAGCTCTGCCTAGTAACCACATCACCAGGGCTGTATTCCTCTCTGTTTATTTTACTGTTTTAGGATCACGAAGAGGACAGTAGTATGACAATTACTTGTGGTGTCACACTTATTTACAGCGGGTTTTCCCCCTTTCTTTTTCTAGGGGTAATAAAAGGAAATCTGTTAATTGTGCATTGATGATTACAGGTGTTTTGAATTCACTCTGTAGGTCTTAAATCTATATTCTGTGCTTCATAAACTCCGTCTTGACCTGCCCTGCTCCCACTAAGGTTAGTAGCAATAAAAGATAGCGTGAACTAATCTTGGATCAGGAAATGAACAGTTTATGTTAAAATGTTATCAATAATCCTGCCAAGTCAAACATTGGTACAGTATTTCCAATTCTGAATTATAGATTTATAAAGGTTGCAATTAACCGCTGTAAATTTTCAGTGGAATATTCTACAGTTGTCAGTCAGCTGAGAAAGTGTATTTACTTATCTTGGTTTTCCTCCCCAGACAGTATGTTTCATCATAATCTTTTACTGCTTCATCTTGCTGAGGTAAATATAAAGCAACAAAACAAAGTAACTTTGTTCAGCAAGAGGGAAGGAGGGGAGTTATTCAGAACCCAGTCTTACTTATCTAGCTCATCTACAAAAATCCTTAAAATAGTGATTTAGTAACAAGACCTTGCAGCATTGTATTGAATTTTTCACTAATTGAGCCTTTTTGGTTTAACAAGAATTGTTACTAAAGAACTTCACAAGAAAATTCTGTAATTAAGCTTTAAGAAGTCTAAGGATCTGCTGAGTTCAATGGTAATTTGCTTGTGCTGGAAAGAAAAAGCTATAAGGCAAACTCACCAGAAGGAAGATGGGACTAATTGCTACCCAGCAAACTCGCCAGTACCAGCCTGGGGTAAAGCCTAGCATTTCTTTCACATCGTTGCAAAACTGGGTGATGCCTGTGGAGACAAGTGGGAGGAGGGTGGTGACAGCAGATACATGTTTTTCATAGGTAGATGCACATTAAATAAACTCAGAATCCATCATGAAAGACTGTTTTGTTCCTATAACTCTTAATTATATCTCTTGTTACCTTTAGATGTCACTGTACTTCTGTCAGAGAACAATTAATAACAATTCTCACGGATTTGGTAATCAGTGAGTTTGTAAAAAGGTTTTGTAAACTTTTCCCGGAGACATCAGTGATCTTGTCTGCAGAAACAGAGAAAGTACTACGCTGCAGAAGCTCAGGAGTTTGGGATAGTGTTGCTTGTCAACATGGCAGTAGACGTACCGTAGAACCAGGCCACAGCAACTGCTTCCAGAAACACGACTGTTAGGACAGCTGGACCAGTGGCGTATTCTTCAAACAGCTTTACCACATATGCGCCTCCCTAGAAGAGAGATCATATTATCAGTGGACCAAAGATCCAGTGATGGAAATCCTGTTGTTTGTTACTGCCTTCATCTGGACCAGAGCATTCACAGATGGGTAATTCAGTCAGGTCTGTCGCTTTGTGGCAGTGCCTGCCAGCGAAATCCTCAAGCGTGCTGCCGATCTCTCTGGTGCCGTGCAGAAAAGCTAAAACTGAATATGCTGACAGTTCTAGCTGGATTTTAATGAACAAGTGAGATTTGGTGGGGTTCAATGGGAGGGCTTTTTGCATGCCTTCTGCAATGGCATCTTCTTTCTTCAACCTGAGTCACAGTTACTGAGCAGGAAGCAAATAGGAAGTTACTTTGCTTTCTTTCCATTTGGGATCTAGAATCAGACGAAGGAGAACACTGTCTCAGAGAGGAACTAAGTCTCCTTTTACAACAAATGCTTTAAATTAGAAGGAAGTGGCACATAAATGAGCAAGGGGAGTCAAACATGATGGGAAAGCCAAGTATTTTTTCCTTGTCCCTTGTGATCATTACACTCATTATTCAAAATGTTGCTTGTTGTGAAAATGAAATCCCACAAGCCCCACAGGGACTATTTGGTGTGACTGATGATGATTTCTGGCCTGATTTGATGAGGAAGATCCAGGAAATTTGTTGCTAGAAATTTTTGGAGGACACCAACGGTCAGTTACAGCATTTTCTACCAGATAATTTTTTGATCATTCTTTTTTTAATTCAAAATACATTTCAAACATTGTAAAAATTAAAATAATTCATATTATTTTTAAACATGGAGCTTTTGAACAAGAAGTAAACCACATAGAAAATGTGGAAGGTGGTCTGCTTACTGATTCAGCAGTTGGACCAGCGGCTGCATCATTTATGACGTGTGGCACATTAGAGTTTTGCTGAATTGCAATAGGATCATTTTGCAACACATTTCCTAGTGAGAGATACTGTTCACATTCATGCCAAATATAGATTTCTAATGCATAAAGAAAACAGGCTGGAGATTTAATCTGATTTCTTGAAACTCCCTTCAAAAAACACTACCCTCTCCAAGATGTCATTTGCAGGAAACTGCCAGTAAGGAAAGCCAAGGAATGGGTAAAATACTTACAAATGTCAGGGTTGCTAGTGACCCCAAAAAGCAAACGATGGTCAGACCAAGGACAAACAATTCCCTGCGTTTGCTCCAGACATGCGGGAATTCATCCAGTACTCCAGTAATCACTCCCTCTAGTCCTGCAAACTGAAAAGCATGGAAAAATTACTGGGAAATAGAGGGCAGTTTTACCTGCTTTAAAGTATGGTTCAATGCTTAGAGGAGCTTTAAAGTGTTGAAACACTGGTGCTTTATTCTGCCTGTAGAGTTGGTGTGGCTGTTGTTTAGACAGTCTTTCTTCAGAACTTTTGAATGTTTTAAGGTGGGGATTTAGTCTTCACATATCTGTAGGAAGTGGCTATCATCCAGAGGAAGAACTGTATTACAAGTAGTAGGATGCCGATAAGTGGTGGGTGGCTCAGTAGACCCAAGGTTGTGAAATCAGCTGAGTTTAGCCTTC
This sequence comes from Gavia stellata, assembly GCF_030936135.1. Classification (NCBI taxonomy): domain Eukaryota; kingdom Metazoa; phylum Chordata; class Aves; order Gaviiformes; family Gaviidae; genus Gavia; species Gavia stellata. The sequence goes on from NC_082618.1 coordinate 8,117,571, forward strand.
CTGGAAGGAGCTGATTCTCAATCTGTAAAAACAGGCTCACAGGGCAAGTTTTGAGAAGATCTCCTTTTCCCTGTGCTGTGGAGAAGGCCACCTCCAGTTCACACCTTTTAAATCCAATTAGCGTGAAAAAAATCTAGAATTTAATAATTGCTTTGTAAGTAAGTTTACAAGTACAAGAGAGAAGGAGCCTGGAAGGCTGCATTCAACCAGGAGTTTACGAGTCAAGTGCTTTGGTTGTGTTTCCAGGTCTGTTACTAACTGTCACAGTATGACACTGACAAATAATTTAATTTTATTTAGGCCTGTTTGGGTCAAAATTGGAGTAATAGTTGCTGTGTTACAGAAGGCAGGTGGAAATGCCAATTCTGCTTTAAACCCTTTAGTGACGGTGCAGTATTTGTAATTCTGTTTCTTCTGACGTTCGTGGGGGTGAGGCCATACACCAGATATCTGGGAGGGCCGCTGTCTTGCCTACCGTCTACTCACCGTGCTGTCTAATCCCAGCGTGAGTAACATCAGGAAAAAGATGATGGCAAAGAAAGTGGAAGCAGGCATGTTTGCAATGGCCTCAGCATACGTAATGAAGAGAAGGCTGGGTCCTGATATTAGAACGGAGAATTAGGGATAATTGTTAGTGCGTACTGCTGCGAGGACAGGCTGTTTCACTCTACCGCGTTGTCTTCCAGGGGAAAACATCTCCTCCCAGGCTATTTTGCATCTGTGAAGTTGCATGCAATGTAACTTCTATATGCTCTCTTTGTAGAATATTTTTTTAGCCGTACTGTATATTTGTAACAGTGCCCTTATCATAAAGTAAGTCAGTATCCTGAATTACATACTAAATATTCTGCATAATTCAGGCCGTTCTCAATCTGGAAGATAATATACAAACATATTCTATCTTAGAAGCAGTGTGAGAGATGTGTACAAAAAGTGAGCCTACCAGTATCTTTGGCAACCTCTGAAACGTCTTCATTCCTCATCTCCGCCATGTACCCCAGCACAGTGAAAATGACGAATCCAGACACAAAACTAGTCACGCAGTTCACGGTACTGGTAACCAGAGCATCTCTGCAACAGAAGACCTAACTCATATCAGGGAATCGGCGTCTGCCAGAAAGGGTGGTTTACTACCAGATGGGGTGAGTTAATGATCTGGATAGACTCCTAGAAAAACTGGGGGAATACAGTGAAAAAGCCAAGCAGCGGAGTTGAAAGAAAGAAAGAAAAAAAAACCATGAGTACTTTTTCTTCTTCAACTTCAAACAGATGCTGTAACATTAATCTGACACTGAATTGAATGCTGGATGTACAGTGGCGTTTTAAAAAAATAGGAATTACTATAGGAATATTAATGAATTGAGAATTTGTTTTACAAGTTATAAATAGAATTTTTTAAGTTAACCAGGAAATGACCATAAATTGCCTTTCAGCTCAAGACTCTATTTCCTAACTGACTGCTGAGATGAAATCATTATAATGGGATTGTTTGGCAGAGGTTTAGTCCATTTTGTTGTGGCAGGTTTCTACATCTTTGACTCTTTGCTGCAACTGGTAGAGATTCTCTCTCTTTAGAGTAGGCACAACAGAGAAGAAATGTTTTAGATTGCAGGTTCTTTCAAATAAGGACTTTTGTTCTGTTACGCTTCTGTCTGATTTGTATGCACACAGGTCTGACAATTCAGCGCCTTTCACCAGCACTGTGTTTCTTTTTCGCAAATACCTACAGTTACATTTTTTTTTAAACTCAATTTTACTTATAGAATAAGGTAGAACTCACTGGTAGCAGTTGTTATGGAATTTGTTGTAGCTGGCGTAAGCCAATAGGACCCCAAAACCTGGACCAAGGGAGAAAAATATCTGAGCTGCTGCATCCACCCAAACCTGAAAAATATTGAACATCAAGAAAAAATGACACAAAACAGATTGAATGAGTTTGGCATATTCAGAATATCACTTAGGCCTATGAAACCGTGTTTCACTAGTCTGCCTATAGCCTAGTTCTGGTCTAACAAACATTTTGTTAAGAGGGCATGTTGAAATACGAATATTTATTGTAGATCTGTGAGAGTTGTAAATAACCACTATAATTTTAGTGCCTATGCAGTGCTTGTTCTATCTCTTTACGCTGTTGTGAGTGCTCACTGGCAGTTTAACTTCTGACAGCATCTTAGATTAATTCACAGTGATTTGCCTGTAATCAGTTTCACACAAGTTTTGCAATGCATAGAGAACTTCCTATCCATGATTTTGCTGTGGGCTTGGCCCATCTTCCTCCAAACTCCGTGTGCTGTGGAATAGTCCTGTGTTTGGCTGTGTGTCCTCCAGGCTAAGCAGTAGATGATCCCTGCCCAGATTTTTCCTAGATTTATGGAAATATGTTTGACAATGCGGATGCAGTTCTAGTCCTTAGGACTCAATTCAGCTTTGTTGTAGCCATGACAGATGCAAGTGTGATGATCTTGTTATGAAAAGCCTGTTGTACTTGAGAAGTGGCCACAGCCTTAATGAGTCGTGTTCCTAAAGTACAATATCAGTTCTCTTTCTGAAGGTGAAAGTCCTCATTCATTTATCCTCTTTTGATTGAAACATGGAGTTCATTACAACTCATTTCTAATATTCTCTGCCATCGTGTGAGGCCATCCTGTATCATCCACAGACAGAGCTCTGTCATCGTCCCGCACACAGATTGCAATCTGCTGTCCTCACTTCAGATACATCCAATACAATATCAATGCCCTTTATTGCTTTTTCAGAAGATGTGGTCCCTTATTGGAGATGCTGCTTTATCAGAGACTGGTGTCTTTTCATTTCCTCTTCATTCAAAACTCTCCATATCAGCTGGGCAGCAGCAGACTTGCAAACATTAGAATTTTTAATCTTTGTATTTGTAGTATTTATTGCTTTGGGGTTTTTCCATCACCCTCCTCACTAGACACTTTCGTAGGCAGTGAAGTAAGTGCAGCCTTGAGCCTGATGGACTACTTGTCATCCACAGAGTTCAAAGCTGAAGCAGATGCTGGAATGCCTGGGGTTTGTTGGTTAGCTCAGTCTTGTCCTCATCCCTCCTTTCTTTTCAGATCTCGGTGGTGTATGCGTTACTGAGTCATGTTTTAGTTGGTGGCTACAGAGACTCTCCTTGGGCTTATCTGCCAGAGCTTGTCACAGGACGGAGATCTGGAGTTTCAACCCTAGTAACGCACGGTATTTAAATAGGGGCAACTGTGGACGCTGTTGGGCTGTGGAGAAGCCTGCCCAAGTGTGCAATGATCCCCTCAGCCAAAAAAACTGCAGCTAGACCAGTTGTTAGGGCTTAGTAAATGTAGTTTGCTCAGTGTGGCTGTTGTAGGTAAAGGATTTTGTTGCAGTATAGCAGCAATCATAGCTTCTCGCTCAATGCCAGGCTGTTCACCATTTTCCTGGCGAAAAATTGTTTGGTCACTTGTTTTCTTTCTAATCATATCACTAATTCTATTCAACCACTGTATGGGACCTCTACTATTAGTTCAAGCTAAATTGATGGTGGACTCTAATATTTAAAAAAATATTTGTAATTATGGAAAGAATAGCATGACTGTTTAAACAAGAGCATGATGTCATGCTAAGACATCTGTTTAATCATGCTCTATGCCGAAAATAGACATTGAAGTATATACACGCCGATACACATGCTGATAGGCTACAAGCAAATCTCTATCCTTCTGTAATGATTTTTACCTCAGTGGCCAGAAGTTTCTGCCAGTCAGGTTTCAAGTAGTAGAGGACACCTCTCCAAGCCCCAGGCAAAGTTGCACCTCTCACTAGCAGGATAAAGAGTATGACGTATGGGAATGTGGCAGTCACCCATACCACCTGCGAGGGAAAAGGAGAAGATAGCATTTTTCATGGGTAGAAAGTTAACAGGTGATAATGAGTTATTCTTATTATAGCTCTTAGCATTTATAAGCCTTCACATCTTCATGTGAACTTCTCAGAAGGTCTGTAAAGAGGCAGTTTGCACATCTATACCCATGCTTTCTCTTGGCAGGGTTGTTCTTGTCCAGAGAACAGTGGCATAACTTACTGTTGTTATATATTACTTGGATAACAGTCACAGTCACTCTACCGTGAGCGCTTCCCAAATACATGAGCCTATAATCCCTCTCATGAAGACAGTCTGAGATGATTCTCTGTCAAGTTAATTGGCTCCTTTAGAACTGCTGCTCGACAATACTGTACCAAGTTGATTTGTCTTGCTTTCTCATTCACCTTGCCAGATGTTTTGACCCCTTTCCAGATGCTGAAGTATACAATGGTGAAGATTAACAATAAACAGAGGGTCAATTGCCAGCTAATGCCCCCCAGGTCATCCAGCCCATTGGACCTGTGCGCCTGTAGAACGTGGCGGCTGAAAGAGGAAAGAAAAACACAGTATAGATTATTTTTTTTTTAACAAATGCTTATGTTAAGTATGCTTTGAACAGTCCCATGCTGTGGTCTGAGCATTACAAGTAGTCCTGAGGACTTGATAAGTAGCCTTCAGAGTCATGTCATTTTGGATATTTATTTTTTTTTAATTAAAAGTTTGATATAAATGGTACACTAGTGGTGATAAATGGTTAAGTGACGATAGCTGACAGTGGTTGGGAACCTCTGATCTAAAATAAAGAGTACCCTCCCGTATACCCTAAGCTTACATACACCTACAAGTATTCAGGTATTTGAATAGTTCAGAAAAGGGTACCATTAATAAACAGCCCTGCTCCCCCTCCAAAGAAAAGCTTGCTACATGTTCCACCATTCTGTCTAATATTACTGTCCTCACTTACATGCACTTACGTATAAAATTCTTCTGCGGGAGAGATGGAGTGCAGGGTCCAGCTGACGTTGTCCTTGCTGAAGTAGTTAGTGCAGTTGCCCGTGTTCCAAACGTTTGTGCAGCTAGTCCATGGCAGCTCCACCGTGAAGGAGGAGACGAGGTAGTAAAAGGCCCAAGCCATAATGGTGTTGTAGTACGAGGCTACGTAAAGATCTATTATACAGATGGCGAAGCCAATTCCTAGTAAGGCAGGGAATAATTACATGAAGTGAGTGTAAGTTTTAGGCCAAAAAAAAGAGAAAGGAATTGGTTATCACGTCAACTACAATTAGTAACAGTCTAAGGCAGCTCTGCAGGAGGTACACATACCCTCTCAAGTGTTTACAACACTGGAATTTCTTGTGGCTTCGGAAACACTCAGGCTCCGATTCCAAAGAAGCATCCTTAATCAAGACAGAACATGCTTATATATTTTTTCATCTGTTCTTAAATTCCTGGAATTTAGAAATAGGCAGCTTGCACTCTCAGTAAATTAAAAAGACAAGACCACAGAGCTATAACACTGGGAGCAAGAGCAATCAAGCATCTAGAACAGGTCTTTCTACGCTAAAGGACTCTGGTAGGATAGCAATTGACAGACCAGTTTGAAGAGAGGCAATAATTTCTTTCTAACATCTTTGTTATAGAAATGGATCTTTATTCTTTCCTGGTTCTAATTTTGCTTTGGTTTCAGTAATGTTGCACTTTATTGATTACATTTTTTTGTTTATTTCTTTTATATTTAAAGGCTTGGGTCAGAGAAAGGGGACTGGCCTCTATCTAATCAATTTTAGTACACATACACATATCTGCAGGTGTACATAAAGTTTTATGAAAGCTTTCTTTGTAAAGCCAAAATCTTGTGTAGAACAAACCTTACTTTGTTTTATGAGATTTTATCTTTTTTTTTTTTTCCGAAATTTCCCCTTTATAGGAAAATCTTCCAGTTATTCAGAAAGTTCCTCTTAATTTTCCATTTCCCTTCTTTACCTTTGAATATAGGACATATTTTTCTCCAAATTGAAATACACCCATTCCTGTGGTACTGTCCTAATGCTAGTTCCATATAGAAGAGAGGAATCCCTCCAAAGATGGCCATAATTGTGTAAGGAATGAGGAATGCTCCTGCAAGAAAGCAAGCAGATGATTATAACTCTTCACAGGGCGTCTCTTCCACCAGTACCAGCACTCCATAAACAACAGTTCCTTTTATCCCACGGGGAAAATGCATATCCCCTCCCCAGCCAGTGTGCCACATGGAATTACCGTGGGATTTCTCCTAAGAGTAACTACTTAGCAGTGTGAATAAGAAGCAACACTCAGGCCAAACTTCTCACATTTCTGTGACAAGTACACAGAGGATTCACCAAGACTGTACTGGCTGCAACGGATACAATTGTGAGATGGGCTACAGGTAAAATAATTAATTTATTCAGTAAAATGCCTTTGCTACATCACGGAGACAAAAGTCCTTCCCAAGACCTCCTTGATTAGATTTATGTTTTGGCGGATATGTCAGTGAGTCTAAGGCCTAGCATTCCTGATGAGTTGGTTTTGACATGTTGGTTTATCTGATTTTAAAATACCCCTCGGGACATGGATTGGGTCTTTTCTCTTGGAAGGTGGTTCTGCACCTAACTGGCTCTCAGCTTCTAGTTGTACTGATCTTTTAGATCTTGCTAAATAGTTTTTCGTGCATCTTAATATGTCTAGTTATCCTATCCCAGTATTTAGGTTTTCCAGTCTGCCTGAGAAGTAAGTAATTTCCCCTTGGTCATTTGTTATATATGATATTAAAATAAGCCACTAAATCGTCCATTTATAAGCAAGGAAGTTCAGAATTAAGGAACAGCATACAGAACTAGTCACTGACCTCCTCCGTTTTGATAGCATATATAAGGAAATCTCCACACATTTCCCAGATCCACTGCATATCCAATGACGGAGAGTAGAAAGTCCATTTTTTTACTCCAGGTCTCTCTGTCTTCTAGCTCCATCAGCTGCTGCTGGCCTTCTGCTCCGCAGGTGGTCGAAGTGGTGGTCGTGGTGGTGGTCGTGGCTGCTGGGGCAGCGCACTGAGCATCTTCCACCTCGCCCACTCCACTGCAGGGAACCGAGCTCTGAACCCCTGAATAACCATTTGAGATCTGAGCTGCCTCCCCTTTATCTCCCTGGGTAGGATGGACTTTATTGCCATCCTCCACTAGCCGTAGGGCAGATTTAGGGTTCCTGACCAGAAGTCCGTTCTCTTTACAGTCTTCTCCCTCGTTACAGTCTGAGACATCTTTCCTGGAAGTCAGCGGCTCCGTCTCATTGCTCGTTGCCTTTTTTTCCATTTTTTCCGAGATTTGTTCTGATCACTTGCAGCCGGACAGTGGCACAGAATCACCCTGTGGCTTGTCTGCCCACGCTTTTATTCCTAGTGTATTCCCAGCACTTTCAGAATTCCTCTTCCATATTTAAATCCATCAGATCGAAGGCACAAACACCATCTAAGAAATGAAAAATAGTTAAAAATCCATTACAGGGCTTACCAGTGCTGGTAACTTTCAAGTTACAACTGGCAGATTCTGTGATTAAAATACTTTTGGAAGTAATTAACCACCACAGCATGCAACATGAATCATTCAGCAGAGAACCCATCCAGGATTTTGTATGGAGGAAGGACGGAAACAATCATCCTCTTCTACAGCAGAAGCCGGTGTACCTGGCTTATAACCTCTCAGGCAGATTTGCTGGACTTCGTGCGTGGTTGGACGAGTCACAGGCAGACACTGTCCTGCTGTCTTCTGGTACCGCGTTCTCCCTCTGAACACTGGTTTCACACCCAGGGAGGTTGTGGGACTCCCAGTTTGCAAAAATGAGGGCAGAGTTTAGCGTGGCTTGTATTTTCATTTTCGTAAGTTCATCCTGTGACTTCTACTGGCAATTTCTAGATTCACCCAGTACGAAGGCAAAAGAATTAATTAAACAAACATGAGATAACAATGGATACACAAATTACATTTCATGACCACCTTTCTTCAGAAATCTCCCAGTGTCTGCTATGTTTAGCAGCAGACCTAGAAGGCTGAAACGAAAGTGTAGAGAAGTACTTGAACCTCAGTGTTTTTGCATCAATGAGGCTCAGTCAACACTAATAACAAGGAAAGAAAAGATCAGGAGACTTCAGTTTGATTGTTTTGAATCACTAAGAACTAACATGTGGGTCTAAAGGACAGAAGTTGTCCCCACTTTTATTTAACTCCTTGGGGAAATCAAGGCATCTTTCATTCTGTTCGGATCTGCTAATGCTGTGGTTCCAGCCCCGGGAAGGAGCGGGCACTACTTCTGTGCTGCTGTGCTCCGCCAGCGAAAAACCAGGCACTCGGAGAATCCCAAGCTTTACCTGCCCTCTTCATACATGCTAGAAGAGTAACCCAGGGGAAATAAAACAAAGTATAAAGCAATTAACTTTTCCTTCAGAACAAAAAGAAGAGAAAAAGAATTGCGATTCTGTGGGTCACGTTTTGTTTTCTGCTCATTTGTTCAGGTAATGGAAATGCCCAGCTGCCTTCACTCAGCAAAATCTTGAAATAGGAGCTGTAAATTTACAGCTGTGCTGTAAATCCCCTGGGGTATTAACCTTGCTTTATAGCTAGCAAAGTGTTACACAATCTACACGACACCACCACGGATTAAATTATTATAATTACAGCTAATTTTTCCTTTTCAAAGCATTTGACCACAGTAAATATCCTCGTCACATCCTAGCAGAAGGATAAGCATTATTTCACTTTTAACTGTTGGAAAAACCAAAGCAGAGAGAATTTGCTCATTGCCAGAGCTATTAAAACTCAAGTTTTTCTCCGCTCTCAGCCTTATGCAAAGACAGTTTGTTAAACCTCTTCCTAAACATTTATCAGTGCAAGCAGAAAGAGAAGGAAAGTTATCGAGCTGCAGAGCAAACAGGAGGATGTTCTCGAGATAAAAGTCTCTTGAAGGTGTTTATAACTGTCAGAAATCTCTAGTTCTTCAGGTTTACGTCCTGTCTTTACCCAGATAATGTTCTTTTCATCATATAGCAAGCAGCGCATCATTAATGCCGAATTCTTGCAAGAGCAGTACTTTGCTACCATTAGTTAATCATCCACAAAGACTGAAACATCTTCAGAGATCCAGAGAAAAATACTACAGCAAAGAACAGGAGTTTCTGTTTTACCTGCAAGACTATAAAAACTGAGTGTCTTTGGAGTCCGAAACCTTCCAAATGTCCCAAAAGAGCTTGTGTAGATGAAAACAGTCCTACCACCACTGGTGGCAAGATAAAAATCCTAGGAAAGGCCACAGCCAATCCTTTCCTTGTACAGCACATGTTAAATATAAGGTAGGAATATGGAAAAGTAACCTGAGCCCTTCTGGACTTTACACCTCTTACTCATAAATGGGAAAGCAGTAAAGGATGTTGATTTAACTGCATTATCTCATGAGACTGAATTTTCCATACCTGAGACTCAAACACTTACTGTATTTGTAAAACACTTTATTTCTGCACATAGATACTTCTTGGCACTTCCTTTACTGAGGAGAGGTCGTTGAACGTATTGTTGATTTCCCAGATTGGTGACAATCAAGATAGTTGCCTTATCCAGATCTAAGCTCCTTCTGGTCTTCTGCAGACCACAGGAAAGAAATACCACATTATTTGAAATATTTTTGTAGAATTTTCAGTAGTTTGAGCCTCAAATATGCAAAATGATGTGTGAACTTTCAGGGGTTTCAGCTGGAATTTGAACTATTCCTTTCTGAAAGAGCATTACAGCTCGTCAGCTACCCTGGGAAATCTCTGGAGTGACAGACTACAGCTGTGCCGCGGTGTTCACAGCGGTGTAGTTGGCACATGAAAACAGAACAGTTACAGAATCGGAAGATTTCATTAGGCTGTAAAAAAAACTGTGGGAGAATGTACTTTTTCCTCCCTCTTGTTACAATTCAAGAAAAAAAATTACCTGAAGGGATTGTAACTGCTACAGACAGTGTCAACAGCTGCAGAACTAGAGCTCTCAGGGTTAAGTAGTATGTTAGGAGCACTAGGGAAGGTATCCAGGGGAAAATTATGCTAATAGTGAAGGATTTTGCCCACATCAGCCTCCACGTCATCTCTGTGCACCCATCTCTCTGTAGTTACAGGTTCTAGTAAGACGATAGTGAATTATATAAGAAATGGCAGTTTATGACCTATTTTCAATCTGAGCTGTTGCAAAGGTTGCTGTTACATAAATACAATTGGCTTCTTATCTACCAACATCATTAGCTGCAGAAGAAAAAAAAAAGGAGAAAAATAGCTGTGCCTTCGTTTTGTTTTGATCTGTGTTTTGGAGGTGTGACTTTGCTCCTTTGAGAGGCCCGAAGCGTCTGCACCTTTTCTCTCTCCGGTAGCTCTGAACAGAGATTATTCTAAAGGACGGTTTTCATCTCCGGGGTGCTGTGCTGCCTGGGAGCTCATGAAAGGTGCCACACTGCCAGCCCTGCAAATTGCACTCCTCGTGCAACGAGCGACTGAAGACCCCCAGCTCTGCCCCGGAGTAGCACCGTGTAACGAGCAGTCTGTCCTCCACAACTATTCCCCGCTTTGCTTGTTTGTTGAAAACACTAGGATGGGTAATTGAAGACATGTGTTTCTACGAGCTTGGCTGAAGCCACCAACGCAGTTCACATAAGCCAAATATTAATTAAATTATAATTTTTGGTTACTCCCACACAGAGCTAAGCTTGAACCAGCACTGGAGATGTAGAAGCCCTGGGTCTCCCTCGATGCACAAACCCAACTCCTTTGCCTTTATCAAAACAATCCTCAAGGAGCATCCCTGTCCTGGGGTCCTAGCCCTGTCCTGGGGTCCGGTCCCTTCCCGAGCAGGAGCTGCACAGCTGATGGATGTCTCGTCCCCTTCTTTATTTCTTGAGGCATGCAGTGACCTCTCGTGGCAGTGTGGGAGTCCCTGTCCTGTAATGCTCTGCCGTCTAGTAAAGCAAATCTTTCCAGCGCTTTACAATAAAATTATTTTCCTGTCCTCTGTATTGTTTTAAAGGAGAAAATTGACTTTTAATGCATCTAGGAGATTAAAACAATCAGGCTGAGGTGCAGCAAATACCAGATGCTTCAAGGGAGGTGAATCTCGATGGCAGCACTGACTTCCCAAACTCTCAGCACAAGGCTTGTTCAGCCTCACTGTGCGCGATTACAGAAGTCATTATTCGTCTCCAAATGATCAAATACGTTTTAACTCGCACAGTCGCAAAACGTGTGTACTTGCATATATTTCACTCCGTACCAATGACATCCTTTTTTCATGTGCTCATTTTATAAACCAAGGCTTGCCGGAGTACCAGCCACCCACTGGTTTCAGCCGCATTCCTGTGGCAGAGCTCACATCACCACTGTCACTCATGCCGCTCCTCCGTCTCCTGTACTTCTGCCCGTTTACATGCTAGCACTTGCAAAGGATTAAAGTATTTTGAACTCTAAGACAAAAAGTTAGCCTACAGCATTGGCAAACAGAGTCAAACATTGAGATGATTTCTGTTAGCTTGATCTAAATCTCGCTTTTATCACAAAGGATTGAAGATTGTTAAAATTATGCAGCTGCTTGACTGCGTGTTACACTTTGCAGTAAAGATGCAGTTCACACAGGCAGGTGTATGGAAATGGAAAGAGTCCAAGGAAATTACTTTGATCTCGAAAATCAAGCGAGGAGTTTGGATGACTATAGAAATCACGTACCCCACACAGGAAGGGGCTGTGGTGTTTATCTGTAGGTACTGTTCTCACCTCTGAGCCACGGTATCAACCGTGACCCTCCGACAGCCACGTACCTGGGTGTTGCCAGGGACTGGGCTCTGAGAAATACAGCAGGAAACATTTCTGGTCATCACCCGTATCCCCCACACACAGTCCTAGTCCGTCTTTTTGCACGGGAGGGGAGGTACGTGACCTGGATGACAGCAAGAACCTCGTAAAGATTATTCCTTTTGCCAGGCTTTCGGGGGCTAGTGCGTTCTTGTTTTGCTGCATGTGTGCTGTGAAGGAGTATAGAGGCTTTGTGTTTTTCCTCTGATTTTGCACAGGCCAGGAGTAACCCTTCAATCAAAGTTATTATGGGATAGCTCAGATGCTCCCATACTGTGATGAGTTGTTAGAAAATAAAAATTTCAGCCAACTAACTCTAGCTTGCACTAGATTATGATGAAATTTACCTGCTGTTTGTCATACATGAGTGTTATTTAGAGTTCATAACACAAAAAATCAATGCCTTTTACTTTTGAGTGTGTTCACGTATACTGATTTCATTAAAAAATGAGTACCTAGAATGTCCTTTTCTATTAGCTTGTCTCCATTAGGCAAGTGATAGCAAGAGTGACAGAGTGTATTTCAGATTTCAAAACCTGATATTCATAAATACGTAGTAAGAAGATACAGAGTTCCAGCTTTGGCAGGGCTGCTGGTAACCGCAGAATCGGAGGACTTAGGGGCAAGGCAGATACAAGCAGATACCTAGAGCACCCTTCAACAACTGAAAATAAATTTCTTCAGGGTTCCTTTTTAGCTATGCTTCTCTAATCTAGTTTAAGAGTATCAAAAGTCAGTTTTGATAAAGAGTGATCAACACCCACTGAAATTAATAGGTCCAGGGAATTATTTCCATACACAGCAGGTCTGATCCCAGTGCCAGTGATTTTAAATGCAACTGGATTTGGGTACTTCTGCACATTGCTGTGATATGCGAGTATTTTACAAGAAACTTGCAGTATGTAGATGACAAAATGGACCCTGTATATGAATATTTGCAGTTCTCCAAGGGCTTGCTCACATTCTTACTAAAACAAGAGTAGAACTGTACTCAACAAGTAGTCCCACTGAGACAACAGCCTTTCTGGGAGAATAAAAAGCTGCTTACCAAAGTGAGAATGGCATAAGGAGTGAGCTCTCTCCAGTTAACTCTTGTGTTCCCAGATAAGGCTAAATATAGGTAAGATGTGAAAATAGTGCTTCTGAAAGCAACGGTGTTGGGGGAATATAAACCTGTACTGTGAGTTTTATGTCACAGTCTTGTCCATGTTTCACTCTGAAATTAAGTCAGCAGGAAAGAGAGATTTCACCTTTAAAACTTTGTTGAGAAGGCAGAGGCCATATTGTAGTGGGAATGCTGCCAAACTGATGACAGTCAATTAAAGGACAGAGGGGGGGGGGGCAGGAAGAAAATGCATTTTACCGCTCGAGAGCATCCATATGTAGTGCAAGGAAACAGATAAGCTTAGAGGGAATGGTATTCCTTTTGTATTCTTCCTCGAATTATTTATATAAACTTGAAGGGAGAGTTGTAACACAGCAAATACCACCAAATAACTAGAGTGCTGTTCCTTAATATGACTCTGCCCAGGCAAATTAACGGGCACGGTATTCCGAGTAAAGACCTGTTTGCAGACTCAAGTCAAAGACTGGCTGCACATGTATGCCAGCATGCATGTACTTATGTTTATGGTGCTTTTATCTAAAGAAAGTAAAGAAACAGTCACTATTGTTTCCAGATGGTGTTCCTTTGAAGGAGAGTTGTTAATGGCTATCTCCAAATTACAGCCCCTTTATTCAGGCTCCAAGTTCTACTTAAGCTCTTTATGAAACATCCCATATACAACATAATGAAGCCCTAAGTTCTATACAATACAGATTGCCAGATCACCAGAGCCACAAATACACATTTATGGAAAAGGGTTAAAACGCTAGCATCAGAAGGGAGACCGGCATGCAGAACATTTCTTTAGGCTCTTAATGCTGTTCCTAATGAAAACTCAGCGGTTTATATTTCCATGGAGGAAAGCAGGAAAGAGCTTAAATACACTGCATGTTTCCATGTGTGGGAATAATTTAGGACTTTTATTAAATTCCAGTTTCGGGGCAGTTTTTCTTCATTTATATAACCATCTGAAATTCATCGCACTCTGTCCAATTAGAAAATGGACCCACACCAGTCATTTGCTATACGCCAAGTTTACAAATTACTCTCCAAGAAAATTACGGTCAGCTCACTCATCAAAAGCACCAGAAGATGAAGCCTCAGTGTAGGAGACCTTCCCTGGTGAAATGCCTGACAGCTAACAACCCACATTAAAAAATCCACAATGCTTCCAGGAATCCAGATCCATTAAGTGCACGATCCTTTTCTCCCCAGATTTTCTTAACACATCAAAACACGTTTTCCATGACTATTGATATATTCAGTTACATTGCATTCCTCACGTAAACTTCCATATTCTTAGCAAACTAACCCAGCAAGCCAGTTGGTTTCAGCAGTAAACATGATTGACTATAAATATATATACAACACACTCTTCAGATTCATTACTTATAATAAATCTATCCCATTGAGTTAGATAATTTACTGTGCTAGAACAGTTTACCTTTTAACATATAACTTAACATGGTTAATAAAGCTTACTTTACCCTTTTAAAATAAATAACAGTTTGCATTGATTTTTTTTTTTGCTTCAGAATCTGCTTCTTTCCTTTATTTTTCCTTATAGTTTTTCTTTCCTTTATTTTTCCTTATAGTTTTTCTTTCCTTTATTTTTCCTTATAGTTTTTCTTTCCTTTATTTTTCCTTATAGTTTTTCTTTCCTTTATTTTTCCTTATAGTTTTTCTTTCCTTTATTTTTCCTTATAGTTTTTCTTTCCTTTATTTTTCCTTATAGTTTTTCTTTCCTTTATTTTTCCTTATAGTTTTTCTTTCCTTTATTTTTCCTTATAGTTTTTCTTTCCTTTATTTTTCCTTATAGTTTTTCTTTCCTTTATTTTTCCTTATAGTTTAATGCTTTTTTGTAAATTTCAAATAAACTTTACATTCATAATGCAGTTATGTGGACTGCCAAAACTCTAATTTCGGATTGTCATAACATGTTCTGCTACAGGCATTTGACTCCCCACATTCATAATTGCTGGACAAGTGCCTGAACAAGATGGAGGAGAGCATGTAAGATGAGAAAAGCAAGAAAAAGTATAAAAAGTTTAAAAAAAAAATCAAAGCAAACTTTCACCAAAAATCAACGTATCTTGTTTTTCCCCCCAAGCTTTGTTACGTGTACGTTTTCACAATGTTTTGGAAATTACTCTAAGAGCTTAAAAGTTGATTTAAAAAGAAACAAAATATCTTATATGAGCGTTAGACTGTCATTAGTATTTCAGATTTTATAACCAAAGTTGAAAGAGGCAATGAGGAGTGGAAGTGAATGAAGCTCCAGTATCTGCCTGCTTCAGAAGGCAGGCTCTGAAGCCAGCCGCCCGGGAGTAAGTATAAAGCACTTAGAGCAGCGTGTTAAAAACAAAATTATAACGTACCTGTCTTTCGGATGGGTTTGAAGCGCTTTCCTTGGAGTTATCCAAGCTCGAGGAACCTTCACCCACATGTACTTCAGAGTCTCAGGAGCTCAGCCGTGGGCAACTCAGCATCTTGGTGAGGTTTTTGTACACCAATCCCCCTCACATGGTCTGATTTCCAGATAATCTGCTGCCAAAGAGCTCTTTAAGAATTTTTGCGTCACTTTAGTCAAATAAACTTTATGTTTCACCGGGGCTGCAGCTCAGTTTTCCTCCTAGAGGTGGGTGGCTGCATTTGCCTGTTCTGATCAGCTCAAGAGAGCAGGAGGCAGTGAAGGCAGGGTGAGAAGAAGGAGGGAAGCTCTTCTGGTAAGGGACAGTTTTGCTGGCAGTTATAACAGCTATAAATAACAGGAGGAGGAGGATGATGGAGACAGGACGGAAGTTTTGAGGGAGTCAGGACACCAGAAGTTTACAGGTGCGTCTGTAGCTTACAGAAAGGTAGGAAGGACTGGGATATCACAATAAAAGGGCTTGGAAAGAATCATTTCTGTTGCTCAGCAGTTGCATTATTTTAATAAAGAAATATGATTTAGTTTTGTTTTAAAGCATTAAGCACATTCTTTAAAAAGCATTTTGCTGCTTCAGTAGGCTCAACAAGTTGTTTCCTTTCTTGCTATTACTCCTCAAAATATCTCACTCACCCTCTGACACATGCTTTTTTCTCCAGCTTCTTTCACCCAGGATTTCTTCATTCCTAGACTTTACAATTTGTTTATAAAAAGTCACAAGTCACAGGTCAACGAAAAAGTGCCAGAGTTTAGGTGGCGGACTTGGGGGAAAAAAAAGTGGAAAACCAGAATAGGGACAGAGAAGAATAGCTAATTGTTAGAGCAAGGGCAGTTTTGCTGCAAGTGGTTGCCAGTTTTCAGAGACTTGTTCCAAACAATTGAAAAGAAAACAAACTCTGAAAACTGCAAAGCATAGGGATATAATTAGCACTTTCCTTTTTCTGTCTTCTGGTCCCTCAATGAGCGCAGCAGCCACTCAGCAGTGTGTCGTTTGCCCCATCTCAAGGAGAGCTCAGGTATTACAACTGGAAACATTAAGGAGACTCGGATCGAAATAATTTCTGCTTTCCCGTTAATTCTTGGGGGCAGTACATTAAAGACATTTTGTCAAATTAAGCTCGTTGCCTTCAGTTGTATTAGAGATTTGTCGTTTTAGTGAAAGTAGCAATAGCTAACTCGTCTTCTCTCTGCCGCGCTGAATTCCCCTCCTGTACTCTTCTTTCCAAACTAAACAGTGTTGGTCACATTAATCTCCGCTTAGCTGCGGGCAGGAAAAGCCCCACAAGTTAGTGCCCTCACTCACAGCCTTCCCCCTGTTTTGTCCTATTCCGAAGGCTTTGCAAAAGGACAGATACCGTCGTGCCTCGCTCACCAGACCTTTACGAAGGTCAAAGCACAATGTTTTAATGCATAAGCATCCCTCTGGATTGGACCCCGTGCTTTGGGCAGCAGGCTGCTTCTTTCTGGGGAGGAGGGACAGTACCAGGAATCCATGCCTGCCTTTCCATACGGATTTCCAGCTCACTGCTGCTGAGACTGGAATGGATGTTCCAAACTCAATTTTTCTACCCTCCTACAAGAAATAAATTCTCTCTGCTTTGGGTCCCTCTGCTCTTTACATAATGATATGGGGGTTTTTTTAAAGTTTTAGAGGCATCGTGACCTTTGTCTGAGGTTTTTCTCCATCTTAGTCTCTGCTTAGAGTCGGTTCTTGTACCAAGTTCTGAACCACTATTGCATACCATTCATCTTGGTCAACACTTGCAGTTACAGTGCTTTCATCTGCTCACATCAGTGGCACCCAATGTCAGTACTGAGTTATTTTCCTAGGGCATGCAAAGCTGTAACGTGAAAAACAGCATATAAAGAATACAAAAATCACCTTTCATGACTTATCCTGGCCTTTTTGTTCCATTGATTTTTTTTTTTCCCATTAATGTCTTCTGCAGCAGCATGGGGTTTTTTTTAATTTCTTGCCACACAGTCTGGAGCCTATGGGGCATAATATAAATAACAGACTTGAGATTTCAGGCAGACCCCTCAACTTTACGGCACTCACTTACCCCGTATGTGAAAAACTTCCAGGTCCTGTACCGAGTCAGTTCCAGAATTTCATGAAATCTTCTGTGCATTGGTGGGCAAAATCCTAATGATTTAGGGGAAGTATGAAAAAACAAGAAAATGGACTTTACACAAGACGTAATTTCAAACACTTCCACAGTTCTCCACAGATAAAGCAGCTGTTGCCAACGCCAGCACGAGAATGGGAAGCATCAACCAAATTACCTAATAACAGTAGTACCAGCTGTACTAAGAAGAGATTAAGAATAATTCTGCAAGCATATCTCTGATTCACTGCCAATAAGAGGATAGGAACAATCTTCCAAATAACACAAAACAAACAAATCCTAAAATATTTATTTGTTCCCATCTTTTGCTTAATTGGGAATCAGACTACATTTAGAAGCTATTAAGATTGGCTTTGGGATAAAAGAAATTCTGATTGTCCTTCCCTGATATTTTCTAAGCTGGCTGAGCTGGGATATACACGTGGGAGTTAGAGGGTTTTGGAGAGGTTTTGCTCTTTCCACTACAACTCTTTTGAGAGCGCATTCGGGTGGGGAAATCTGATTCTGAGAACCTACAAACCAGCACTGCACAACCTCTCCTCCTGCCTCTTCCTTTTCTTAGTTAGCAGTAGTTACTATTTTCTGACTTTTGGCTGAATCTGAGATAGTTGGCTTTTATAACATTACCTGTCAGTATTCTCCACCTGTCAGAGGAACTGCCTTTGAATTATCACATGAAAACTACATGGTTTTGTTGGCAAACTGGAAAACTATCTGGTTGGTTGGTTCCTAATCAATCCAAAGGTCTTTTTAAGGATTTGCAAAGGGTATAAACTGAAGAAAGAAACACCACTGAAACACAGAGGGGATTGATTCGTTTGGGGTTTTTATTTTAACCTAAGCATCTTTTTATCAGTTGGATGTTAATTTTTTTGTAATCTGGGTTTACAGTTCATAAGGCATAGAGCTTTCTTTGGTGAGAGACTAAACCTGTAGCAAGCTAGGCTTATTCCCACATTATTTCTATTCCATCAGTTGGCAAGAGTTTAGTTTTTGCTCATCTCTGAACCATCTCCTGCAAACTGACAGGAGTTAAGTAGTCTGTTCCTCATTTACGTGCTCCCATACTACCCCACCGGAGAGGTGCTGGGCCAAGCCTGCTCATCCATTCTGCCATCTCCGGGCTCTAACCACCATGCACCTGAGAAGAGACTGAGGTTCTTCCAGATCCAGCTGTGCCTCACGCTACGCAGGACACTGAGAACTTCCTCAGCCTCCATATGGAGCACGTGGCCTCTCAGTCATCTGCTCATCTGTCTCGAATCTTAATCCCCCAGTTGAGGACTGCTGATCACATTAGTGATTTTTCCTTTGGGACAAAAGGACAGAGTGATCCAGTAAACATCACATCAACATGGAAAATTGTTTTACACATACTGATTTTATTCACGTTTCAAACTACTGTTTAAAAACAAGCCCACTTGCCCTAAGATACAACAGTCTGTTTTAGGGATAACAAAGACAGCTACTTAGCAAGAGCACGCAGCTATTGATTCTTACCAAAAGCACAGGACTGGTTTTCATGGGCTGTTATCACACGTTACTAAAACAGAGAATATTCTACCTAATACTGCGCCAGCCTTGAATTAGAGAGTGTCATTAGCATGAACCTTAGAGCAGTTTGTTCAACCACCCTTAGAGTCCTCGAAATAGAAGAAATACAGCTCTTGCTTTGACATGTATTTCCCCCCCTCTTCCCCATTCCTTCTTAAAGAACTTATAAAACTGCTGGGCATAAATGCAAAACTGTTTCTGCCGGATTGGCTTCATTTCCTATAACGTGTTTTAGCCATGTGGATTTTCTGTGCTTATTTGAAGGAAAGGAAAAAAAACCATACTATTGTATAAGCTGTACAGGGAAATATCTGGGCAAGAGCTGCAGAGATAAGCACAGGCTGGACAATACTTTTAAACACTCAAATTAACAAAAACTGGCTTGGAAACCGTTTTTAATTTGTCAAACTCAATCCTCATCAGTGCTGCCATGGGCAACAAAAATGTTAGTCAGTTAAACTCCAGAGAAGAAGTTAACACTCTTTGGCTGCTATCCCCCTCTCAGATAGCATAGAGGAAATAGAAGAACTGGGGTAATGTCATAAGCAGAAAGATTTTGAAAGACTAAAATACTGACCTTTTGGAAGAAAAAAAGCCCCCAAAACACCACAAGCATTAGTCATAATCAAAATATTGTGCATAATACAGCTTCCCAGGAGATTTGGCTTTGTTTCAGAGCCACCAGGGTTCAGCATCAAGTACAAGACTGTTTACTCGCCTTGATGCAAGTAACACAGCATGAGGTAGAGACTGTGCACCACCGACCCACAGAGCCTAAAGGGCCCTCGAAAGATCCTCTGGTCCATCCCTTTGCCGAAAGAAAGGATCAACTCTACCAACACCATTTCTGACATGTTCTTCTGCAACCTGTTCTTAAAGATCTCTAAGAGCGGAGGCATCACACATCCTCAGGCAACCTATTCCAGTTCTTCACTATTTTTATCACCAGAAAGCTCTTCCTAATCTCACTAAATCTTGCTGCAGTTGAAGCCCATGACTTTCTGGTCAGTTTATCATCAGCAGTGGGAACAAACTTCCCTTCTTTAAAGTATCCGTTTATGAATTCAAAGAACGTTGTGTCTCCCCTTTGCTCTGACTAACACCATGGTTCTTTCAGCCTTTCACTAGTCACAGTTTCAAGTCCTTTGATCATTCTCACCGCTCTTCCCTACACTCATTTTTGGTTTGCATCTTCCCCAAGGTGCAGGACCCTAAGCTAGATACTGCACTCCAACTCGCTCCCCATCAGTCTTAGTCAGAGCCGGGTAACTTTACATATATTGCCAGCTATTTCTGTTTATACACCCCAATTACATTACTTTTTTTTCCCTACAGCAATATGTGATCAACCACGACATTTTTGTATTTTTCTTTCCACACCACTTAAACTTAGTCCACACTTGTTCTGCATATCCGGTTACTCCTGGCTAGGCACTGTTCTTTATACAATATACATTTGCATGACTTGATAGAGATCACATTTTGATGAGCATGGAATATGAATCAGAAATGGTGGCAAGGTATTTGACAATAACCTGATAATTAAATATATTTGACAAATGAACAATTCAACAATATCCTGATAATTAAAAGATATGCCCAAACTTCCAGAGATAACTGCATGTGATGCACACTTCTGCCAGTCAACGCTGTAGAAAGCAAGAAAGGTCATCTACCTGTCTCAAGACACAGGAGAAGATCTGAGCATTGGAGTCTTCTAGATTAGGAAAACCTACTGCAAAGGTATAGCTTTATGTTATTGCTCCTGACCGTTGCTACTAGAAAAGGCAAGTGAGAGCAATAGCCACTTGCTCCTGTACCCTCACAGGTCTTGAGATGACAGAAAAACCTTTTGACATAAGCCCAGGATAACATGAGCTGAATTTTATTCAAAGGGAATGAAATTATAGTATCACTGTACTGCCAAGACACATTCTGTACCTCTCCAGAACAGCTTTGTTACCTTTGCAGAAAACACCGCAAAGGGCACAGACTCTTCAAACACATCGCTCCAGGACAGTAACAATAACCTGCTGCTGCTGTTCCACACCAAATTCACTTACCTAACCAGCACTCCTGCCCACTTCAGGAAATGTTCATCACAGCAGGTTGAATCATCTTGGATGACTCCTAGACAAACCCTAATCTGGATTTAGTTTAGCAGGCAACATGCAGACATGATTTAGCTTGGCATTTTTAACATATGTATGTACATACATACACACACATTTGTGTAACTAGCATGAAATACACTTTCACACTTTCATCATCATTTAATAACTTCCTACCTCTGTAGTCCAAAGGGAAGAAAAGTGAAACCGAATAGTAGAGTACCACAGCCATACCAAA
This sequence comes from Gavia stellata, assembly GCF_030936135.1. Lineage (NCBI taxonomy): Eukaryota > Metazoa > Chordata > Aves > Gaviiformes > Gaviidae > Gavia > Gavia stellata. Next base: position 8,138,859 of record NC_082618.1, read on the forward strand.
CATCCTTTTTTTGCTTGCCCTTGACTTAAGCAAGCAACATCTCTTTGCTACCCACAGTAGCTGGCAGTCATGTTTCGGTGTGGTTCTTCATCCTCACTTACCCTCTTACTTGCCTATGGCTAAACCCAGTACAGAACAGGAAAGTTGTCACGGCACACACAAAGACAGTCCGCTGTTTCGGCACAATTTAAATCGAAGGATTAGTACTGTGGTCAAACTATCTGAGTTCCTGTAAGCACATGAGATACTATGTTTGTGTTTACCTTTGTTCAGTGAGAGGAGCATCTTTGTGGCTACTACTGAGAGCATAAAGCAGCATGTTTTTCCGATACATTCACATTTTGGCTCACTTAGATGTTTGTAGATCCCTACTAACTTTCTATTTCATTAGTTACATGAGGGTCATTTAAAAAAAGAAAACAGAGCTGTACCAGTCACTTTAGAAAGTGTTTATTCAAAAGCTTCATAGCACCATCTTGTTTTTTAAAACATCCAAATAAAATGCAGCAATTAAAACATTGGGTTTTTTCTGTTGAGCATGACACTAACTCCACCTGTGAACATATTTGTTTGTTCTTGCTAATATAACTGAAAAATAGCGCTCCTGTGCACACAGACATAGCACTGGGCCTTGGCATGGGTTATCCGGTCCTAGCTCAATAATGGAAGAATAGAACCAAGTGAAACTGGAAACCTCAAGGAAACGGTTTCCGCCTCCCCCAATTCTGCTGGAAGAGAACATTTTCTAAAGGTAATTTTTAGCAGTTTCAATTCTTAAGTCCCCTCCAAAACTTCAGCAAAACTAAAAATGTAAACATAGAAAATATTTCGGGCATTCTTTTATGGTACAAGTCAGACCACAGATGGTTAATTTATAAGTATCTTGATGTATTTGTTCTAACAATCACATAGCTTAATTCTAAAGAAGGGCCTTTTATGGCCATCTTTTCTAGGAAAAACACTGGTCAAAATAATTCTACTGAGTTACTATGCTGATTTTGATTAAAAATTTAAGGTAAAATCAAACTGCCAATGACAGCACTTGTAATACATTTTCATTATGAGTTTTTTTCCTTTTCCCTTTTTAGTTCTGCGGAGTAGCCTGTCTGAGAGCTTTATTCAGCCAAGTCAGAAAAGCGCTATTTCCCAAAGATCCTTAACTTACATTTCAAGAATACGGACCATGCTGAGTGCTTGGTCACATTATCATTTGGCTATGGCTTCCAACCACTGGAATTCTCTATTGCATCTACTTCTGGTTGACCGTTAAGAGGCAAACGTTCTGTAGTTCACTTGGCTAAAGCCCCCATAGGGTCCCAAGCTGGCAAAACAATTGGTTCCTGCTGCATCACTGCCAAGACGTCTTCTGGTACATGCTTCTTATCCACTACAACTTCATACACGTACTCAGAAAACCAGTCATCAGTCATGATCAGGTAACCTGGAGATGAAAACAGTTCATTACAACAGAGAACCATTACCAATACAGTGAAGCAGTCACATACAAAAGTTTCACCTAGAAATGCTGCGTTACAAACAGGACCTAGTCTTATTTCGTATTTCTCAAGACAAAAAAAAATCACAAAGAAATTAACATATAGGATAACCAGATGTACTTCATGTGCACTGAAAGACCAAGCAAGAAGGAAAAACAAGACCCCGAATATTCATCATTTATGCTTCCTCTGTTAAAATAGGCATTGAAAGTACTCAAGTGAATTACAATGCCTTAAAACAAACCTTAGTATTTAAGGCAGAATGTAAAGTTATCAATTATCTGGCTTTAGAATTTTTCAGGATTTTGGTAAGAAAAGGGAAGTTTTCCAGGTGAATATCCAAACCATCTTTGGCTTAAGAAAACTTTGCCGGTTTAGCTTTTGCAGTAAGAGAAGGAGGCCATCTGCTTTCTTCAAATGTAAAGCTATCTAAATCACACTTTAGCTGAACTAAATCTTAATTTTCTCCCTTAATATACTTCTTACTGAGAATTTCAGTCAACAGCCTTTAAACTGGGAGAAAAAAGTCACATTTAGAGTATCACAGGTTTCAGCAGAAAGCTACCACTGGAAACAAGCTATTCAAGGTGAACTGAAAATAAGAGCGGTTGGGAGAAAGAAAGCATTCAGAAGACAGATGAGAAGGCTTTATGTAATAAAGTTCCTCATGTCCTTATACAGTATCATCAGACAATCAAATGAAACAAGAAAACGTCCAAAGAATATGGACAATAAATGCATCTATCTCCACCATCTTGTTTCTAAAGCAAGAGATCAGATAATTCCCATAAATTAAAAACCCTATCAATTGTAATCCGAGCTAGAAACCATTTTGGAAACACTGCCAAAGGGAGCTGCCTTGATTATTCTCTCTTCAGGATATGAGTTCTTGGGACACACAAAAACCTCTCACTCCCAAGAGCCAACAAGTAATTGCACCCTGAGAGGATAATGAACTCTGCTCCTGACATCCTGCATCTCAAAGCTTGACAGTGCTGATTAGGATCGCAGTGTCTGAACAAGAAGGAAACGTCAAGCAGAACTTCAGAACATGCAAATAAGTAAGGTCGCTCTTTGAGAAGGCCTGTGCCCGGTGTCACAATGAAAGCCATTATCAATCTCTTCATTAAAAGGAGACACATACTTTATATGCAGCAATATATACACCCAAGAGCCTGCCTAAGGCAACCCTGAGCTCTGCATTCCATCCAGGTAACAGGCAGAAGCAAAAGAAACAGACAAGTTTATTGCATTTCTGGGCAGGGTACACAATGGAGTTTTACCTCAGGCAATTAGTCTATTGCTTGTACTAAACCATTTGTATGTTAAGGCCAGAATACAGATAAGAACTTAGAACAGCACTATCTTGTTGTAACAGAACGCAGCACCTGACTACAAAAGTGCACTCCTCTGCGTATGAGGCTGGTCCACGTTTCTCTACCTTACCCAAAGGAAAACCTGAACATGCAACATTTTAAAACTGACAAGCTGCTGGCCAGGGAGAGGTCAGTCGAGGATGAACCGTCTGCGAGTTACTGTGTAACCTAGGATCTGGGCACCTGATAAGAAAGCCCTTGCAGAGTTCCCATGGGACCTTGTACAAGCCACTTTGTGCTGGTGCCTCAACTCCTCCTCGGGGAGAACAAATTAACAAAGTCATTCCGTCATCATGTACTTACGAGGTGATATATATACACACATACATGAATAAAAACACTAAGTGTCTACCGTCAAATCCTTAAAATGTCATGCAGAAGAGTAAGCATGCAACAGTCAGTACAAGAGATTAAAAGAGTCAAAAGGGAGCTGACTTCTAGCTGGAGATGTACCACAAGAAAGTTCTTTTCACGCCAAAACAAGCAGATGGACCCCTATCAAATGGATGTGATAATGTGATTTAGTGTTCCCCTCTTAAAAAAAGATATCCGATGGGATAAGCTGGGTTCAAAGTTAGGTAATAATGTACCATGTCTCCAAAACAAAAGAGTAAGCAGAATAATTAAACTTGCCTGTATGGCTGACAAAGTGCCAGTAAAACACAGAAAGGAAATATTTGACTGGGAAGTGACTTTTTTACCTCAAAAAACAAGCAATGTTTGTCAGCAGCTGTGTTTGTTCCTTGAGGAAAAACAGACAGGATTCCAAGAAACACTTTTACAACAAATATGAATGTAATTACTAAATATTTAGGAGAGGCAATGCTAGGCTGTTCCCAGGGCTTCCCTTTCTCTGGGACAAGCACTACCACAAGAATTCAGTTCTGCCCACTCCGCAAAGTGGGAGCATATAAATAACTTCATCCCATGATACCTGAACCAGGAGTCACAGTCTTCCCAGTCCAGCACCCTGCAAGTCTGGGGAAACAGGTGTTATCTGGCACCTTAGACTGTCCTCAGAGCAAAACAAGAGGGACCCCATGCAAAAAAACACTTCCATTTCCTACCAATAAGTCATTTGTTTGTTTTTTAATGATTCAAAGTCTCATCTCTAGTGTTTTGTTGCAGGCTGTACCCTTTATCATCCTGTCCAAGAAATAACGGCGTTGGGGCTCACTTGTATCCCCCACACCCAACTGGGCCTCAATTGGGATGTGCCAAGTTTAACATCATTCTTGGCTGCTTCTTTACTGATGTGGATTCTGGTTCTCTGCACTGGACTTATCCAAGCACAGCTTCCCAATTCCTTAACATGGCAGATAAGATAAAAAAATCACTGCCAGACAGTCTCAGTGGCATAGCAAGAGAGCTTGGACAGACTACAAATCCTCACCCTCCTACACCAGCTAGTACTGGCTGTTGAAGAGTGAAACAGCAGGGCAGGAGGATGGGGAGGAAACCCAGTCAAGTTACCTCTTATGTTTGAGAACGAGCTCTGAAACGTACATCCAATTGCCTTTAGCTCAGCAGTGGGTTGTTTACTCATACCTAAGAAAATCATTCAGGGATTCACCTCCCTGAAAAAGGTAGTCTGAAATAGAGTCAAGCTTCCTAGTTCTGATGGGATTTTCTGTCAAGGCTCTTTTCCAGGCAACTCCCTAACCAAAACAAAACACAGTGAGCAAGACTTTCCAGAGACTGTGGTCTCTACCAGCACAAAACTAGTAAGTGACAGTGACTCACCCAGAAAAGTTCACATAGATGGCATGCATACAATACATGCATACAAGGTACAGGCAGGGTTTATTCAAGTCACTCTGGGGTCCTATTATATTTCAAAGGAACAACTAACTCCTCTTAAGTGGCTCTACAAGAACTCATTCTTGGAAAGTGAATCTGTATTTGGAAGAGAGATAAAGCCTAAGGAGGATACACTGTTACTGCAAGCCAAGTAGCAAGTTAAGCTTACAAAGCTGGCAAGCAAGTTCGAAGTAATACTCAAAGACAACTAGGTAACTGGGTTAATTTAGTGTTACTTCTAACTTTTCATTTCTAGTTGCTGTAGTTTTTATTTTTTGATTTTGGATTACGTGCTTAGAGTGAAGAAAGCCAAAAATGCATGCAGCTCCCAACACGTATCGATCACAGTCTCCGCAGCTCCGTCAGAGCATTTGCCGATGCTCCAGCCCAGTAACATGAGCACAGATCTGCAGGTGTTCAGTCACAGCTCAACAGGTACAACTCCTACCGGCAGTGTCAGGCTTCAGTCTGCTGCACTGTGGTTCGGGAGTAATTGCCAATATCCTAAAATTGAGCCCAGCCCTTCTCCAGTTCTAATAAAGAACAACTCTGAACCTTGGCCAAGGAGTGTAAATGACTCGCAAAATCAAAGTTGCTGACGGACATCTATTAACTTCAGAATGTTTGGAGTACTAACCAAAGTCCATGCTGAGCAGTTGTAAAGCAAGCTGAGTAAGGCACTTCCTTCCTGGAAGCATTCCTCTAACACCAGTAGCATCTAACATCACAAACCAAGTATCTGGAGTGTCTCAAAACAAAGTGTTCTGACAATAAAAGCACAACTAACCAGGCATTTTTATATTTTATATTCTCTATTATACATAAGGGTGCTTAACAAAATAGTTATTAGTTTGTACTTGGAAACAAGAGAAGTTTTGATGTTACTTCTTTTTAGTATCGATTTGGCTTCTTTACTTAATCCAACATTCCAAAGTACATTTTACTGTCACACTGATGAACCTTGAAGGCTGAACATCAACATAGTTTCATTGTTTTGTCAAGACTAAAGATTTTTATTGGAATACTTTGCTGCAAATGTATACAGCTAACTCAGAACAGACACTACTGCAAGACTAAGGGGCCAAAACATGAATTAAGACACTGTTCCAAGAATATTCTATGTTTTAGTTAGCTGTTCATGTATAAGATATCAAAAGCTTATGAATAAGACCACATCCTAAGACAGAGTTTTCCCAGAAATAGTCTATTCCCAGAAGAAACCCCAGACATCCTGGGAAATTTCAGCCATACCAAATCTTGTGAGCACAACATTTGGGATTAATCTGCAACAGAAAAATGTGGTCAGCAGTGACTATTGTGTTATGCCCTGGGACACACTGAACTCTGGCTTGGCATGCTCAACAGTGAGCTTATCATGCCATGGCTGAGTCCACATCCTGCCTCAGATAGGAGATGACAAAAATTATGGAGATCTCGCTCCACTCCAATCGTTTCGGAAAAGCTGACTGACTACAGGCCTTGGCAGAGCAAAGTAGAAATGCTCTCACACCATCAGCCCCTCTCACCTAGGGCCAGGGGAGGTCAGAGCTGCCCACCCTGACCAGGCGGAGAAGCACCCTCCAGTCATTCCCAGGCTGAGCAGGAAAGCAATTAGAAGGAATTTCCTAAACCACCGCTCAGCTGTGACTCACCGTTTTGTCCACACTGCCTGCCCATGTGCCATGCCAGGCTGGGGCATCCACCCCGCTACAGCCCTACAGCGCTTACAAATCCTTTTGAAAGGAACAATAGCACAGGCTGAGACAGTCATCAACAGGAAAGCAAGTTCATGCAGAAAACCTGGCATGAGCTGAACTACATGTTAACTGCGGATGTTGTTGTTGCTAGTGCTTGTCATACCAGAGAGGAACACTGCAAGGATGCCGCAGGTCATGTTTTCAGCATAGCTTTAGAAAGGCAACCAGAATTATGATTTTTTTAATTTTTTTTTTTTTACAGACAGGTGTTGGAGCTAGAACAGTTTACATTGCAGCTGTTCACAGCACAAGCTGGAACCTGCCATACCTTCATTTACTGATTTTGTAGATGAGGAAGTAAAAGCTTGCAGTGATTGATAAACAGTGCCTTGAAAGAAAATATAAACCACTTCGGTTTCACACATGACTCAGGAAGATTATTTACATAACATCAGCCACAGCCAGCATAAGGTCCCAAAGATGAGACTGCTGCAGTGTACAGGTTTAAGCTTAGCTCTGTTACCAAAAACTTCAGTACATTTAAAATTATTGCAATGAAGTCTATTTCTCCTTTCATACTAGAAAGAAAGCATTCTATACAGTGCAGTTCTTGGAAATGATCCTATCTTACTTGATACTGCAAAGCATTTCTTAGCTATTGTCCCTTTATTATAAGATTGCTTTACATGCCCACTGGAATTCTTGGTATTTCAGAGGAGATGTACTACCACATTTACAGACTAATAATCCCAGATTTTTCAGACTTGTGTTCTGCAGCAAAGGATTTTGAGCCACAAAATAACAAAGGTTCTGCTCTCCCCCTTGCACACTTGTCAAGCTCCTACAGCGGCTGCTTTTTTTTGACAGGGATAATAGCTGGCAATTTACTTGTGATCAACAGCAAACTGGTATAGAATGCTTAGGAAGATAAGCAGCTTTACAGCAATAAACTAATCAACCTTAAAAAAGTTATTTCAAAGTTTAAATACTTCATTATGTGAACTTCATCTGAAGTCTACCAGTATCTTCCCATTACCTTCCATACACAAATTAAACAGTTTGGTTATTGGATTGTCAAAAGCTGTAGTGCAAGGATAAGATATACCCCATATCACTGAGCATTCCCGTTCCAGCCTCCATAGGGGATTCTGTCAACTTTGTCCTCCTGCCTTTGGGACAAAGACACCCTGTCTGTCAAGAACTGTGAGCATCCATCACTTATGGCCATCTCCCAAAAAATGCAATTGCCTCTACAGTTGAACTTGCAACCACAGTGTCAAATTTACCCAGTGACATTTCCTGCTTCTCCATTCAATGTTTACATTCGATTTATTTAAACGTAAATCACATTTAAGTGAAGAATGTTTGCCTTCCAGCAATGCAGTGCTGTAACTCAGTGATACACAGGCTGTTTGCAGGCTTGTTTCATGCATGTCCTGATGAAGGACACACAGCACATCTCCTTTACCCCTTCCACCTCCTTATTTCTATGTTCAGCTTTCTGTTACTGCAACTATAAATTACTTTACCTTTATTACCACGGTCTTCACCCCAGGAGTTTTCCACTCTCCATTTTTCAAATGCCTCTTCTTGTCCATCCTGCAACAAAACAAGTGATGGCTATTCAGTAGTGAAGGACCATGTGAGTTCATAGCTGCCAACCCTTCTAAATCCAGCACCAGCAAACCAGAGCTCCACTCCCAAAAGTCTACAGACATTGGCAAGTTTCAGACAATGGTTTCTCGCTAATGGTTGGAGAAATGTAATTTTCTGAAATACTTGTCTATCTGCTTACATAAACCATGAGGAAATGTGGTCAAAAAGAGAGCCTGCGATACATTTAACCAGAAAACTTAAACTGAACTAAATTCAAGTTTGGACTTAACTGACTGACAGAATTTAACCAGCCTTCCCTATCACTTGTCAGGACACGGGGGCCTTCTGAAACGCAGAATGCACAACTTGCCTGAACAAGGAATCGGAAGAAAGGAACAAGGGCAATGAAGCAACTCTAGTAATTTAGAACAGTATTAGTAAGAGCAAGTGCAAACACTTGAAGAATCTAGCTGAAGGATACAGGTCCAGGTCTGGTGCTTTGAAAGATATACAAGGCTTCTAACGAGCATGAAGTACATTTGATTTCATGTTCAGAAGCATGCCGCATCCTAGCCTGCATTGAGTATATCTGAAGTCTGGTTCAAATCTACCAAGTACATAAAGCACTGAAAACAGCTTCATAGGCTTGCCACGCCACCAAGTGCACTGTTGCTTCCTTCAAGCAGCCTCTCATGGGGAAACAGCAAGTCCCTTGAGGAACCAAAGAACAGTTATTCTTTTGCTACCATGTTTTTTTTAATGCAAAAAACTAACCTGGAAAACACCCCACAAATCCATTTTTAATATTCAAAGGAATATTGTTGTATTGCTTCTATTCTCACTTAAAAATATAGGACAGTCCTTAAAATGAGGCACTTGAGAGCTACCAGACTGAGGATAAGTCAACTCTTGATTATATCAGACAGAAACTGGGACAAACGCATTCATGTACATTAAGTTTTTAACCAAAAGGTGCATTTAATCCACAATTTTTTATGTTGTAAAATCATAATAGGATTTTTTAAATCTTTAAAGCCTTTTTATGAAGTGGGTAAATCCAGAGTACTACATTTTACAACCCAGTTTATCAAAGCTCCTTTAGATTAAGTTAACATTTAATATAAGACAACATGTTCAAACAAAAAGTAGAAACAACTTAGTCCATTTTGAATGTGGAAAAGCCTCTAACTGCTTAACTTGTTCTAAGATAATTTCTCTTAAACTATCTTTTGATTTTAGAGATACCATCCATCATATACTGATCTTATACACATCCTTTTCTTAAAGAAATCAGGTCACATTTGATCACATTTTATGCAACTATACATTTAGGCATCCAGAAGTATGAATTTAAAAATACAGACCATACACTATAGCTGGCAATGAAGTGCAGCCAGTAACTGGGTACAATAAGTACAAATATACACACTTCAGTTGTGAATAGATAAATAGGTTTTGAACACTAGAAAAGTAACTAATTTTTTTAAAGCTGTGTTCATGCACTCTGGTACACAAAATAAAAGTATTAAGAGCTCAGAATGCAGAACACAACAGGGAAAATTATACTGGGTTGTAAAAAGTAACTCAGAAAAATTCTTATGACTCAGCAGTCCCATCTCAAGTCCCCAAACTCCAGAGCTCAAACAAACTTTTTCAGTTATATGCAAGCTGTTATTTCTCAAGCCAAGGTCATGTTGGACAGGAAGAGATCACTTCAAAGAAACTTTAATAATGACAACTTCTGGAAATAAATGGAAAACATCAACATTGCAGATAACCCTGAGTTGTAAATTTTCACATGGTTCTTTTTACTTCATATATGCTTTGTTATACTGCCAGGAGCAGATTTAGTGGTGGATTCATCTCAGCCTACTGTCTGCCACAGAGCTATTTCGGACACCATTTTCCTTCCCTAATTATGAGTAGGTCAGAGAGGTCACATGCCAGTGAGTTGCAGGAGGTTACGATTGCTGCAAAGTGCCTCCTACTGGCATTTTAACAGAAGGAGCCTCATGCTGCAACATGTAAATTGGACTGACCCATGGAATGGGATAGGGTAGGAAATACTTGCTGTCATACTAGATTTCTTGCTCAGCAAGAAATCATCACAATCTGTATTTAAAAATCAGTTAACATAGGTTTTCTGGTATCTTAAAAATAGAAGCTGACTTTCTTTTCCCTTTCTCCAATAAAAGTTTGTGGGCAGAAGGAAAGAAGCCCTTGACTTGTCCAAAATTATTCCTTCCTTGTTAAATATTTATAGTTCTGAACACTCAGACACAAACAACACAGGGAGAACAGACAACCTAGGCCTTGTGCACCAGTGTGTTGTGGCACACATGCTGAACTCTAGCAGGACAGCTTACATACTGTGAATGAGGCCAGAACACATAAACGAGCTCCCAGAATATTCAAATACATCTGCGCAAGCATCAGAACTTCTGGAGGCGGACTCTACCTTCTCAGTGACAGCTGTCAGGACCATGGCATGGGTCATCATCGAATCTCCAAAGATTAATCGTTCTGCTTTGTTCATGTTCTTGACGGAGACACGAAACACCAGCTCATGATTAAATCTATTAGAAAGCCACATAAGCAATATCAAAAAGGATGCAGGGAGGATATTCACTAGCAATCCAGAGAATCAGTAGACTCCCCTTAGGAGTTTTTCTCACCAGATACTAGACAATCCAAATGAGTGCATATTTAAAGGATTAAGATTTTAGCTAACAGGTGGAAAAAACCCATTTCTGGTGCTGCTGAATTACTTAAATATATTCTTTTTGGGTATACAATCCAAAGTATGGACAAATTAGTTTCTTAAGCAGCCAAAGCACTGTTTATGTCCTAGCCAGGTATCCCAAACTGTATTCTGTTTTGGTTTCCTACTTACATATTCATGTCATTGATTCCCAGCTTGCCATAGAAGTGCTTTGCAACATCGCAGCCAAACCACACAGCCTACAAATGGAAAGAAGAGTCATGCGTAGGCCATGGCCCAGCGAGTTTTACATTACAAGAGTTGCACCATGCCATCCATGAAGAGAAACCAAACAAACCTCGCCATCCTTAATAGACGCTGCAGCTAATTTTTTCAAGACATCAACAGGCTGGTTGTTATAGAGCGTTTTCCTCCCTCCTACCATGTTGCCCAGGTACTCCACTGTATACAGCCTGTTGTACGGGTTCTGAGGTCGAGGATCATTCACTAGACAAATCTGCCAAAAAACAAGATGTCATAAATTAAGGTGCAACTTAACTGAAACCTTTGAGAAGTGAATCTAGGTGGATTTCAGCAAATTGCTTTTGTCCCAGCTAGCTGTCTGTCCCATTAGCAAACAAGCTGCTTGGCTGACATACCAAGTTTAAGTTTTGTTTGTTTGTTTTTTGTTTTATAAGTTCACCTCATAACTGTGGCATAGCAGCTTTGCATGTTATTCCTGCTCTCTAATGGCTGTCTTACAGCATTTTATGACCGATTAGATCATTACATGTTTTATCATTACAAAATCATCACGGAAGTGCAACGCGAGATCACAGCTAATTGAAAGGAAGAGCAGAAGCAGGAGAATGGCGAGAATAAATATAGGGCCACCTTTGACTTGTGGGAGCAGTACCCATCCAATATGGTGCAGCTACAGGGGTAGACAGTACACTTGCAACAGTGGAAAATAAGTGACTTAGCAGCAAAAAAAGCTCTTGGGAAGCTACTGCCTTTCAGCATCCCCAACCTTGTCCTCCATGTTGAAGTAAGGCTTCACATGCTCATTGTAGAACTGGACTGGTGTCACAGGGCCATATTTGTGGTAGTTCTTCTCCTTATCCCTGAACTCCCAGCAGAAGGTCTCCGGAGGGCTGCCCAGGCAAGTACTCACTATTCTGAATACCTGCCCAGAGAAGCAAACAGCTGTGAACTTGCTGAAACATGCAGGTCTGCCTCTCCTACCACAGCAATGCCATTGATGAACGGATTTCTCCACATGAGAACCGACTGGAGAAATCCACCTTTGAAGAATATGAATAAACATACACACATGAATTATTTGCATTCAGCTCTGGAAAGCTAGGTGTTTCAACAGTTCAAAAATCAACCTGAAAAGCCACCGAAAATCAACAGCATTTCTCTCCATTCTTACACTCCACATTCTCAGGCAAACTATCAGGCAAAACAGAAGCTTAAGGTTGAACACATAAGTTCCAGGTTATCCTAGGAATGCAGCAGCCAAATGCAAAAGCCAATACATTGCCCAGTCTCATTCCAGTATTTCATATCCAACAAGATACTTTCCCAGTGGAAGAGAAACTTTATCAAACTGATTCTAGAAAGGCTTAAGCATTCAGCACCACCTGTTCCACCAGGCAGTTTGCCCCATACAGAGACAAACCAGCCCTCCTAACATGCATACAGCAAAGCATTTTATCCCAGTATTTCCCCTGTACTAATCACTTTTTTCCTGTAATGTTCATCTGTATTTCAAAGATGGGCCTTTGCTTCTTTTCAAAAGCGTAGAATAATCTTCTTGTCTGTTTTAATACATTTAACAATGTCTCAGTCTAGGGTTAAGCTGGCAGGTTATGTAATTTAATTCAAGATCCCTGCCTGCTGACTGTAACATCCTTTGCAGCTGGCAGCTTTCTACTGATTTTTAGCACAAAAAGTTGACCAGATTTCAAGTCATCAGCCTCCCTATAAATCAGAATATGAAACAGCACTTAAGAATCACCACTGTACTTTCTCACATGGCTTATCATAAAATGTGCTAACTCGTAGGCAGTGTAACCAGATGACTGTCTTTAGGGATATTTAACAGGACCTGCCAGAGGTACTATGGGGACAGAGAATTCAATCCTGTTTAATCAGATTTGAATCTGTTTTACTTCAGCTGACACTGGTCTACTTCAGCGCTGTCCATGTCCTGAGCATGAGGTAAATCTTTTCCTTGCAAGGAAATGACAGGTTATTTAAAATAAGAGAAGGGGGAGTCAAATCTCAACTGCACCTTCTGCACTAGGATCCAATGCCTGGGGTTTGTGTCAGCTTTCCCAGGCTGTCAGTCTTCAGACTTTCCTCTCACCAACCTTTCACAGGAGAGGAGATGGAATACCTTTCCCAGAGCTGACTTACTCTTTCTGAAGCTAGTTGAGATGATTTATATGGATCCTAAGGCTCCATAAGAGCTAGCTTTGTGCTAGCGTGCACTTTGTGCTGACGGCAAAAGGAGTGCAATGTTCATGCTAAGTAACACTATTTGGCTGTGCACAAAATACAAATAAAGGTGTTCTTGCTCCAAGCAATTTAAGAAAACAAGTGAAGAGATTAATTATGGGTTGAAACAAGGGTGTGGGCTTAATGTTTTTACTGGAGGAACTCACACATTTATTTCTCAATAAATACGTTAAAGAGCAAATGTAAATCCCTAAGCTACGACAAATATTTAATTTTGCACAGACTGCACAAAAGGTAGCATTTGCTGTGGATACACCCACATTACCTCAGATAACCCCAAGTAGAGAGAGACGAGGTTATGAAAACAAAATAAGCAAAAAAGCCTAAAAGGAGAGCAATGAGCAACTGGGCTCCATCCAGAGGAAGGAAAATGATGGAGACAGAAGTCTCAGTCAGAGGCAGTGGAGCCTGGGAATAGCCTCCCTCAATTGTTTTGCCACCACACCCATCATAGGCCATCTCTTAGTATCTCACAAGCTTCCTCTATCAATGAATAAAGTAAGGAGACATTTAAACTAAAAGGTGACTTAGTTCTAGTTGTCACTAGAGTGAAGTAAGATAAGACAAAGATAGTGGCTTGTGCTAAAAAACAACATGAGTGAGGAGGGGAAAAGAAGGACACTCCTGATAAGGAAGAGTCTACGAAGGAGAACAGTAAAAGAAGAAAAATTCAATCACATGCACTGCACTGATTTCAACTACTGACCTGCTGTGCACTGGTTTGATAAGAAGAATGTTTATATAGTTCTGGAGTGAATATTTAATCTGGTGTTCCAGTACAACTACCCCATTTTAGCTAGAGCGCTGCCTCCCAGCATGAGCGAACCAAGATTTGTTATGCAAATAAAAATTCACAGAACAAAACCAAGTTCTGCTTTGCCACGTATAAAAATAAATGCAATGCCACTTATATACATGTAAACACATGACATTAAAGAGTGGTCTCAAACCTTTAAAACTAAGTGCTTTTCAAGTATACAAGGCAGGTGCAATTGCACATTTCAACTACAATGTTTATTGAAAGTAAGTCCACTTAAGTTGCAAACCACTATTACCGCTGCAAGAGGAAATACTGTGTTAACTTCAGAGAATTAAGCACAACCTTTTTACAGAACAGACAAATTGCAATCAGTTAATGAGCCTTTAATGCTGGTTCCAGGATCCCTTGTCAGAGGGCAAGAGGCTCTAAACAAATGAAGAGACATTTTGCAGTGAACTGTATGTCATTGCCCTAAAAATGAACATCTCTAGGAAGCTTTTGATGTCTGCTCCAAGGGCTTTTGGACACACACGCTGGAAGTAAGTTATATTAATTCACTTTTGAACTAAGTGCTGATTGGTAAGATACTGGGGTTGGCTCAAAGCACAGAATTACAGTTGATCTTAAGGCATATGTTACCTTTCATAAAAGTTTTAGTTTCAATAATATAACCCAAGGAACACAAGTAAGTTTTTTTTTAAGTAATGTGAAAATAAGATAAAAAAGCTACAGGTTTTTACACAAAGTGCAAAGATGAAATTCCAAAAACCAAACCAACGCATTAATCAATACTTGCATATCAGTGGAACCACCTGAAGCTTTACAGAATATCCCAGGGTAGGTTTGGCCTAACACTGGTGTTTACTGGATTGCAGAAAAACTAATACACATAACCAAAACATTTGATTTCTTGAGTCATCTAAAGACAGACATTGAAACTACGGGGTCACTTTGCATTGGATGTTTGAGAAACAAATGACCTGTACTTTTTTAAAATGCACCCACTTGGTCAAACTAAAACAGTCTCAACTTTTAAAATTGCTTTTGGCTATTTAAGAATCAAGTATGAGGACTACTAAGAAAAATTACATGTGTCACTGTTATATTCAGTGTGAACAGACGGAGGGCCAGCCACCACACGCTGCATACTACAGACTTGCTGATTGATTTGATTTTGAGTTAATTCACACAGCCAGAAACAGATGCTGTGATTCCTTCCTCTGCTGCCACCAGTATCAGAACACGGCTGGATTCAGCCTCATGTTCAGCTCACATTTTTTCCATAATGCACAGGACTCCCTTTTGTTGTTCTTTTCTGCTCTCTTGTGGGGAATCTCTGCAACAACACTTGTGCTGTAAGATTTTACATTCAAAGCCATCAAAATGCAATTTTCAACCTGCCTCTTTCCTACTATTTATAAAAGCCTGGTAGGCCACTATTTTGAGATATCTTAAGATACAAAATGCTGCTTTCCTACAGAAAGGGGCAGACGTCTCCTTAACATGACATAGTTCTGAAATCTATAAATTCAAGATATTTATCTGGAAGTATTACAAAAATTCGGAATGAGATGAACAACAAGCCACTTCAAGAAAATTCCACTTGAATACCTCCAAGCACGTTGCCATACATAACATTCCTAGTCAGGCAAACAAAAGGCACTTGTTTTGGCTGATCCAACAGCTATAGAACAAGAGCAAGCAAGAATTCTCATCCATTCTAGCCTCACGTTCCAAGAAGGTTCATGTCACACAACTATACTTACCTCTTCTATCATAGTGTCCATTGCAGCACAAAGTTCTCCTTTATTTGTTCCACTTTCCACCATATTTCTTAGCCGCAAACAGTATTCTCTCATCTGTTTAAAGAGGAAGTCATTTTATTATAAGTGTATGAAAGGTGCCACCTAATCAGGTTTTAGGACTTCCTATCTGGTTGTTTCAAGCACCTACTTTACTCTTCATAACATGTTTTCAAAATGAAAATCCCTTTCAGAAGGCTTTGTTAGATATTGATTCTTTAAAAAAGAAACCAAGATAATTGAATTAGTTAAAAGATCACAAAAAAATTCAGAAATTAACAAATAGTTGCCAGTCAATTACTGTTTTCCAACCACTGATTTGAAGCTTACAGCCATTAGCTCTTCTTAAGGCATGATTTCTCTCAGTTCAGTAACTGATGATGCAACATCCATATGCATCACCACCTCTGTGACTCACAGAGAACAGACTGTCTTCATACTGTAAAATTTCTTTTGCAATTCTAATGCATAATTGATCTCCTGGTTGATAAAAAGAATGGAGTATTTCCCCACTGCATGCAGAATTGCAGTAAGAGCACACGCTTCCCATTACTGTCACCATCCATAAGGCCAAGAACAGTGAGGGGGGCTCCCACAAGACCAGCTGGTTTGCAGTGTTCAAGACTAGAATAACATTAACACCATTCATCATGTCTAAGCTCACTTCAGCAAGTATTTTACATTTTTATGGGGATTTCAGCAGACAATTTCCCCTGAGCATGCAGCACATGAACAGGGAAAAAAAAATAAAAGCCCACTGTAAAAAATTCTTAACTGCATTTTTATCTAACTGCCTACACCAGGATCTTCCCAGAATAATTCATTTCTGTAGAGTTCAGGGAGCATGCTTACACCTTCTTTCAGACAAAGCTGCACACTTCTATACTGAAAGCTGATTTTTAAGATTCAGTGTTTTGAAAATACTTTTATCTTTTCCCTGATATTTTGCAGTAATCTCTAGAAACCTTGGCATACTGGTAGATGAAATAGTGAGGGGGCAGGAAAAAAGTCACCTAGATGCCAAGGGCTAGTTTTGCAGAAACAGACTTAATCAGCCACACATGAAGAATTAACTTCTTGGAAATTTGAGGATTAGCAACAATTGCAACTAAAATCATGTGAGGTGCTTTCAAGCTACTGAAGCCTGGCAATGGCCATCTTCCATAAACACACTCTCCTGCTCTGTGTTTCAAGATTAAGACCAGACTTTGCTGGGACTCTAAGCTGCTTTTTGAACAAAAGCAAGTTAAGTTACTGAGAGGCACTTAATACTTTGGTCAACACAGAGAAATGAAGGTAGCTAGGACCACCTGGAGCAGGGTCATTCCCATCCCCTCCCCTTCTTTAATTGTATCATCTAAATCAATTTTACCTTATGATTCAAGATCTCATTCATCCTTCTAGTAGCCTCTGTGGTATGAGACTCCGGGAAGTATTTTTTGGGGACAACACCATACTTTTCTAAAAGCAAGTAATAAAACTATGGGTTAACAATGTTCTTTTCCATACAGCAGATGCTAGCGCTTCTGCTTATACCCATGTAAAAGCCAAACACAGTTAGGTTTTGTGCAGCGATAAGGGAAAGTCTCTTATTTAAATGTTACAAGTATTCAAGTTTACATTTTAATTTGTGACTGAATCTTGACCTCTGATCTGTTTTCCACAGGGATCTCAAAAGGTGGAATCCCTGAATGGCTCAGTATCATTTAATTCAACACTTAAAAGTTCTAAACTAATAAAGCTTTAAGAAGCTCTTATCACCAGAAAAAAATGATTACTTGAAAATTAAGCTCCTGAAATGTCTTCTAAACAACTGAGCCTCTTATGAATTATTCCATGTACTTTATCTACAGTTAAGTGACTAACTTCCCAGTCTCCTTTCCTCCTCAACATTTATAAAACACCAGCAACAGCTCACTTGCTTCCTACATTATGGTACCAACCAAAGATCACACCATACAAAGCTCTGGATGTGACAGCAGCATCCAAAATCTTCTCTGTTATACCTATTTTTATATATTCTTATATATTTTATATATATGTCTATATTGTTACAAATATTTCTATTTGGATGGGAAAAAAGTAACCTCCAGGCTTCAAAGAAACAAATTCCCTTTGTGATTCTAAACTTACATTATTGGCTTGTTGATTTACAAAGGCATCACATTGTTTCACAATACAAATGAAAACAAATGCTAGTGTAATTCAGACATGGAGAAGTATCTCCTTAATCAGTGTAAGGAGGATCCCACTTAAACTGGATCTTTGTAAGACCAGCATTGCCACATTCCACATCATTTCCCTCTCACTGATCTTTATACCATCTTTCTTCAGGCTGCAACTATGTAAGTAGTTTTGCTTCTGCCTTGGAGACACACCCTGGTCTAGCAATGTTTTTTTCTTTACCAAGTGCCCTAAAAATTGTATGCATGGATATAAACAAACAATGTCGAGTTGATGACTGAAGTAAAAGGGGATTGAACCTTTTTACTAAATGGAAAGTCTGGGATATCTAATTACTTCTGTTAATCTTCTGAGCTTCTATTATCATCAGCAATATGCAAGAGTGAAGATCCTAGACAAGATTTAAGCCTAATATTTATACGCTGGCATGAAAAAGGTCTTTGATTAAAAAAAGGTAGTGGCCAATGGCATCATGCTGTTAGCAAACTCCCAGGTCTCAAACTCAGTTCCTTCTTCTATTTCATTCCTCATCTTTCAAACCCAAGTGCAATTTCAGGAAGGGCTCCTAATGACCAGTTCTCTTACCAATAATGTTAACCAACATATCCCACTGTCCACCATCATTCGTGGGGTTGGAGAGCAGGAACTGTATCAGTCTTCCTTCCACAGGCTCCTTTTTCTGAGCTGTTTCCACAAAGGCATTTAGAAAGTAGTAACAACGTTCGACCTGGAATGGACAGACAGGAAAACCAGATATTTTAAGTGTGACATTGTGCATTAATTCATTCCTGAGTATTCAGTTCTTCAGAAGTCCTAACTAGATGAAGCTACCGTCTGCTCCTCAGCTGAAGTCCTTATTTTCCCCTCTATCATTCCAGGGCTTATCCTATAAACTTATTTCTGTCACAGACCAAATATTTAGGAGTAAGTTAGCACAGAGCTTGAGAGTAAGGGAACAGGAAGTGTGAAACAGAAGTTATGCAATGAAGCCTGGCCCAAACTAGTACTAGATTTTCTCGATTTCCCTTAGGGGAACAAAAGCAGGCACACAGCTTGCAGATCAGTAGGTCACAAGCACAACCGAAAGCTCAACAGAAAGTTACAGTCATGTTTCCATGAGCCTCCTACAAGTAACTTTTGAAATACGCGCAACACCTGAAAGACAACTTTTACTATTCCAAAACACTAACATCTTGACAACTAACTTCTCAAGCTGAAAGTCCCACTTTGCTCAACTGACATTTAAAAAACATAATTAAAGAACTTTTGAAGTTTCTTCTCATGTACATTTTCCACCTGGATTGTTAAGATGGTCCAGCCTAAAAGAAACTCTGTCCCAGTGCTAACACCTGATTGCATAAGCTGTCCTAGCACAACCTGTGACCTGTACTACTGTACCTTATCCCAGAAAAAGAGATACGACTGGCTGAATTCGAACTCTTCAATGTTGTATTTCTTCATGAAAGGAAGACGCATTGCATTGAGGCAGGAAAAGATCCAACATCTCCCTGAGAGATCAAAGGAACAAGAATTAAACTACAATGTTTAAGAGCTGCGTAAGGCTTAGGCTTTTTTTTAAACACAAGATTCACAACACCGTCCCGCCTCAAGCCTTTGGCCCACTGTTCTGGCTTGGATCGTAAAATACCACAAAGCTCATGGAAGCTCAGAAATCTTTTACTGCAGATGGAAGTCTCTCAACTGATTTTATCTCATACTGTACGGAAGAGAAAATAGGCAAACGCTGCAAGCCTAAAGGCTGTTATTAACTCAAGAGGATGCTGCAGGGATTCAATTTTGCTCGGAGCCTGACAAAAGGACTTCGGAGGCAGCCATCGCTCCCCGGAGCACAGCCAGCATGACATCATTCCTCCCCCAAAGGCAGAGCCGCCGCGGGAGCGCACCCCAACACCGCCAGCCCCGACCCCCCCGCCCCGTGCTGGGGAGCCCCTTACCGGAGTTCTTCTGGTTGGTGACGGGCTTGCCCTCGGCGGGCACGGCGTGCTGGAAGACCTGCACCGTGTCCTGCACCACCTGCCGCTGCAGGCACACCTCCAGCGGGTCGTTGCACGTCGCCACGTTCTGGGCCAGCAGGAACTGGGGCTCGGCCCGCAGCCGCCGCGTGAAGGCGGCGGCCTTCTCCGTGCTCAGCCCTGGGGGCCAAGGGGCAGCCGTCACCGCCGGCCCCGCAGCCCCCCCCGGCACCGACACCCCCCGCCGACCCACTGCCCGGGTAACGGCGTGTCTCTCTCCCTCCCGCCCCCCCCGGCCCCGGTAATTCCCCCCCTCCCGGGGCCCACTGCCGCGGTAACCGTCCCCCCCTCACGGACAGGACCACCACCGCCCCCCCCAGCCCGTTGCCCCGGTAACGGCCGGGCCCCGCCCCTCACCGCGGGCGTTCATGGCACAGGCTGCGCGAGCTCCCGGAACGGAAAGCGCCGCTCAACGGCCGGGCCCACCGCAGCTCGCGCGCCGAGGCGGAAGCGGTTCTTATAGCCCCGGCACCGGAAGCAGGAAGAGGGGCCCCGCGCAGCGGCCGGGGGAGGGGGCGCGCGCGCGGCGGGGGGCGGGAAGCGGACGGCGCGCCGCGAGGGACAAGTTTGCGGCGGTTGCGCGCGCCGTTGACGGCGGGGGCCGCGCGGGGGCGCTGGGGGCTCCATCCCCTCACACCCGCCCGCCCCCTGTTCGAGAACGTTCGGCGGCGGCGCCTGAGGCAGCGCCCGGCGGCCCCGGTGGCTGCGGCCTCCCCGCCCCGGGGAGCTCCAGTGCCGGCGGCTGCGTGTGGCCCAGGCCCGGCCCTGCGGCTCCAGGCAGCCGTGTTCCCTCAGGGCCGGGGCGGCCCTGGGCAAGGGAGGTGCCATTCAAGCATCCCCATCCCGCTGCCCCCAGTCTTTACCCCCCAGTGTGTCCCCCCCTCTGCTCTGCAGCTTAACGGGAGGGCTTAAAACGGGTCTCCGCAGCAGGCGGTGTCGAGGCCGGGCGCCTGGGAGCGTGAGCTGGCGCCGACACTGCATGGTGAGGGCCCTCCCTGAGCGCTGGCAGACGTCAGTCAAGGACACGCTCCGGGTCATGCCACAGAGGCTTCCTGTTGAGTAACAGCCCTGCTCCTCCGAGAAGAGTGTTTGCGCATCACAGACTCAAATTGATTTACAGCACACGGTGTTTATTGATGGTATTAGTAATGTACCGTTCCAAGACATGATGAGGCCTTAAAAGCTTGCCAGGACCTTGAGAAAAATGCTTGAGTGGCGTATTTCTTGGGGGGAGGGATGGAGAGGTTTTCCTGCCGTCGTGGTGCTGGAGCATTCACACTGAAATTTCCACTGTGTATTGTTGGGCGCTTGGGGCTGCCCGAGCCCTGAGGTCTGCTCTCAGCCGAGGGAGACAGGACATGCAACAGCAGTGCAAAGTGCCAGGCAGCTTTCGCCCTGGCCAACAGAAGCTGAGATGCCCATAGGATTACCGGGAAGGGGCAGCAAGTTGGGTGGCCACCACCCCTAACACCCTGTGGAATGGCACTGTAGGACAGGACAAAGAGAGCGTCTGCCAGCTCAACACCTCACTTTATTCGTGCATCAGCATAACGATCTGTAGCAACCCGTTGTTGACCGACTGACAAGCCGCGCGCCTGACTGCACATGCATACCTTTTAGGAATAAGCATAGAGGGCAAGATCTGGCAACAGCTCAGGCAGCCCACCCCCCGTGGCAGTGCTCTAAGCAGTAAGTCTGAATGAACAGATTCAAAGAACCACTTATATTTTTAAAAGACCATATAAACTTAACCCAAAAAACTTCTTCCGGTGCTTTATCTCATCATCTCCCACAAAGGGCTTATGTTCCACCACTAGAAATGATGTTTTCTGGGTACGAACGGGAACCTTGGGGTCTTTACCTGCAGCAAAACGAAAATAAATGAAAAATCACCTACTAGGGAAAAAAATCAAGTTAGTTGAATTCACCCGGGCTGCACTCAGCTCCAGAAAGCTTTCAGCAGGCTGGGGATACACTGTTATGTTCGTTCCCCACTGCCTCCACACAGGGGTGGCCAGGGCAAGGGCAGGAGCCGTGCCGTGCCTGGGGCGGGATGCACGTCTGTACTGCCGCGTTCCTGTGGACCCCTCTCTGCTGGGAGAGAAGGTGCGGACTCACGTTAGCCAGCCAGAACAAGAGCTCGGTAACTCAGTGTGGCTGGGTTTGGCGTGCTGAGTGCTCTTTTCTTTTCCAGGTTCTGCTAAGGCTTAAAGAAGGGGGTTCATTTGGAAACTGCATGGATAAGCAGTCAAATACTTACAGAGCTGTTTCACTTGATCTTCTGAAGCACTGAAAATAAAGAAACAGTCTTGTTATCTTTTGTATTTCCTGGCCATAGGGATATTTTTCCTAATATCTTGTAAGTGCATAATGCGTTCCACCTTAAAATATCTAATATTCGATTTATCTACTAGTAATTCTAAAGCAGGAGGTAGTACATAACATTCTTTAACAGTGGAAAGCAACACTACAAAGTAGCATAGAAAAGGTTAAAAACCCCCAGTGCATTGCAGCAAAACAATACTATTTTTTTCCTAAGAAACTAGAGTTTTCCATACCTTAAAAATTGTATCTTTTCGAGCCACAATTCCAAAAAGTACCGTTAGTGTAACCACCACGACAGCAGCAATAACAGCCTCCTTGGGAAAAACAGGTTTTTTATCTGTCAAGAGGGAGAGGAGGTTGAATATGTGATAGATTGGTGCAGTCATATAAAACAGAACATTTCAGAGAACTGCGGAAAGACATATTTCTTTTCCCATGGCTGTCACTGCTGATTTGAACTGTTGCTCTGTCTGCTGCCCGCAGGCTGCCTGTGTGGATTAGTCCCATGGAAAGAAGGGAGCCAAGGCTGTATTTTAGCGAACTGAAGGAAGAATTGAAACATCGGTCCCTGAAGAAGAAGATCCCCAAGGCACTCTTGCATATGGAAATAAGGGTGTCCAGCCGTACCACTGACACAGCTAACGATGCTTTCCTCCCTGTTCCCAGAGTGCAGAAATGAAAGGGGTCCAGCCAGAGGGTGGGAAATGGGTGCCTGGTGGGTCACCTCACCTCGTGTCACCTGTCTGAGACCTGAGCACCCAGCCCCTGCAAAGCCTCCACCTCCCTGTTGTCTCAGGGCTATAGTCACTTCTGGAGTCGCTTCTCTTGCCTTAAACAGCTCTTTCAGCATGACAGAATACTATGGTAAGAGTAAGATGCTTCAAGTAAGACCTAAGGTGGTTTAAACCACACTTGAATGTGCCCTGTTGGCGTGGGAAGTGAGACAGTGGGGTGAGCCCGCCTCGGGTCATGCTTGCCAAATGCCTTTGAATAACAGGTAGAGGAGGAAAGGCCCTTCCTGGTGCTGTGGTCCCAGGCACAGGTGCACGGAGAGCTCCTGGCTGTTGCTGTGCCCTCAGAAGTTAACGCAGGGAATTTACAACATTCCACTTACACTTCTTAATAGAAATGTGATTGCTATCACTACAAAAGAGAATGGAGTTACTTGTAAAGCTTATTGTTTGGCAGCAGCCTTGTTACCTTCAACTATCAGGTGGAAATCCTTTCTCCCCTCTCCCAAAGAAGATTGCACCACGCAGGTGTAGGTCCCGTTGTCAGACTTCCGTACTTTATTGATAGCGAGCTGAAAGACCTCGCTAGTCTGGTACAGCTGGTAACGATTTTGCTGTAGGGTCAAGGTGCTGTTGTTCTTATACCAAGCTGTTTGGGCTTGAGGGTTGGATCTGGCGTTGCAGGACAGAGTGACATCTTTGTCTTCTTCGATTTGGAGGGACTCTTCTCCAGTTAGCCGGGGAGGAACTGTTCACAGTAATGCAGTTCAACAGGTCATTAATAATGCTGATCACCATTTAACACAAAATAAGTTCCCTTTACACATCCCTTGTGCACCTTGTTCTGTGGTGTAACACATCACAGTTGTGCAGCCTTTCATGATCCCCGGGAAGCAGCAGTGCAATCAGTGGCAGAGACGGTCACTCCCGTAACTCCTCTGCCCTGACTTGTATCCTTGGGAAAGAATCTAGGTGGAGGCAGGGACATATCCAGAACATCTTCTTACTTAAGGGCCCACCCACTCCTTATAAAAGAGGCATTAGATCAGGCCACAAGCACCAATGTGGAAAGGGAGTGTCTTACGACATGAGTTATCTCCTCCTAAACGCATTTTTTCTTGGTGAGGAC
This sequence comes from Gavia stellata, assembly GCF_030936135.1. Taxonomy (NCBI): domain Eukaryota; kingdom Metazoa; phylum Chordata; class Aves; order Gaviiformes; family Gaviidae; genus Gavia; species Gavia stellata. The sequence goes on from NC_082618.1 coordinate 8,163,015, forward strand.
AGTGTACAAGGGTGCAAAACACCCCGCCTTCAGCTAGCGCCCAGACACCAAGGTGCTCAGCCCACAGTTTCGTCCCACCCCAGCCATTCGGCACAGATATCCACCACTGCAACTCACACTGGACATCCAGGATCACAGACACCTGGACAGACTTGTCCCGTGCCAGTTTGCATGTGAAGGTGACTCCGTTGTCGGACTCGGTGACTGGGGATACACAGATGTTACTGATGTTCACTCTATTTCCATCTTTCAGATCCACTTTCCCATCTCCTCGGTACCAGAGCAGCTCCTCAGCCTGGCTGCTGTTCTGTACTAGGCAGGAGAGGGAGACGAGAGGGCCAGGCAATGTAGACAGGGAGAAGTCAGCAATGTGGTTATTTACAGACAGTTCCAAACCTGCAAAAGAAGGAGAACGAGGGCACTAAGCATCCCAAGCTGTACTCTTCCCCCAAAAGCCGCCCTGCTAGCTTCTCCAAGTGCTCGACCTTGGAGGAGGGACTGAGTTTCAGGCTTCAGTCTAACAGCTGTTTTCAGGTGGGACTTTAGTTTTTGAGACAAGAAGTGTCTTCATCACAAGGCTCCCTTGACAGTTATTTAAAATAAGTCAGGCTTTTGCAACTGGCTGCAAGAACACCAAAGCCTGACCTGTAATAAGAAAAGGTTTGAAAACCAGCAGTGACGATGTAACACACACAGCAAAAGATCATCCACATCCCTCCAGTTTTGCTCACCCTCTTGCTGCAAATCACCATTGCAGCATACCTGTGCCCTCAGGTTTTGTGCTCATGGTTTGATACACTGGTTTCTGGTTGGAACTGAATGCGCTTGAGAGTATAAATTAGTTAATCAGCTCCTCAGCCGTACCCTGGCCAGTCTGAGTTCAGCTGTAGGAGAGCTGCAGTTTGTCTAACGCACAAACCTCAGGACATACTAAATGAAGAACCAGTATGGGAAATACATTTTTGTAACAGGCTGAAACTCACTACTGTAGCCTTTGTCATAGATGAATGAACTAAAAATATAGCTCAGAGTATAAAGGCACTATAGTCCTGTGAATATAAGAAGTCTGAAGCTCCCTGTCTCTTCCTTGGTGTTCCCAGGTGGCCAAACCTATCACACTTTTCACTGCTTAGAGCAGGTTTGAAAACAGTGGCCTCATCATCCCTGCACAGCTGCTGCAATAACGTTGGAAAACACTAAAGCTTCCCCATTCCCTTCTCTGCTACTCTCAAAATCAGGGGCCACTTTTCAGATGGTCCTCTGGGGAAGACTTCCAGAACATCGGAAAGCTGGGATCCTGGTGTGGCACATCACCCCGGCCCCTGCCCAACCCCAGAGATTTTCACATGTCGGCATGATGGACAAAGCCACGACGGATTTTTTCCATTGCTTACCTGTGGCTACGCGTGCCAAAAAGCAAACGGCAAGGACAGGCACTTCATAGGGGACTGCGAGGCTGCTTCTCTGCACCATCTCGGAGGAGCCCAGCTGGTGTCTGTTGGAGAGAGGGTCACGGCGTTGCTGCCTCTGCTCGGGGCTCCCAGCGGGTTAATTGCTTGGTGCCGTCAGACAGTGTCACCAGGGAATAAACTAAGTCCTTTTGTTGCAGGACCTTTTCCAGTGCAGAGCAGAATCAAGGGGGTTTTACGTCTCTAATCTCTGTTGCATGAGTTTGTTGTCGCCAATCAACTGTCCGTCAGGGGAACCCGTCTCTGGGACGTGTAGCACCGGACTTACCTTGGGAAGAGTCTCTGGAGAGGCTGCTTCTGCTAAGAAATGCGCACCTCTTTCCCCTCCTTATTTATAAGGTCTGAATTTTAATATTTTATGGTAGCTCAGTAAGAAGTGAGTCCATAAAATGGGTTCAAGGCCTTGTTCAATTCCTGGATTTCTGAGCTCCCAGATCACTGAAGAAAAGTATTTGCTGGGCTCTGCTGGCTGTTTTATGAGACTTGCCAAGGCAATGAGTAACTAACGAGAGAGTTCCTGCATCAGCTATACAGACCTTCAGCCAAAAATAATACCTTTTCCCTCTCAGTTTTCTGGCTGTTCACGACACTGTTTCAAGCTGTAGGAAGTTTATCCTAGATTATCCTAGAGCAGGAGTAGATTCTGATTTGCCCCTTCCTGCCTGAAGCTCTGTCGCCGTGTCCTCCTTTGACTGGAAAATGAGAAAATGCACTGATTCAGACTTTGAACTGCACGTTGGCAGAGGAGAGAGCAGAGACACTGTCCTGCTCACCGGCGTGTACCCCCAGGGTGCTCCTGTGGTTATCTCAGATCCTGGACACCGCCCGACGTACAGCGGGGGTCCCCCCACTGCTGGGACAGCTGTGTGCACCCGCTGCGTGTCTGTGGAGGGCACAACTGAAGCACTCGGCTACAGGGAAAACAGTGTCCGAAATTGCCTGCTTATACTTCAGCAGGATGATGGTGACGTCGTTGCAAATGATGGGGTCCTCGCAGCCTCCAGAATGTCTTCTCACCGCTGTCAGTGTCCCCGCAGGCTCAGGGCACGTCACTTGTCAGGAACTGGCTGAGCAGAGCCATAAAGTGCGTTTCATGAGCGGGAGGAGCCTGAGACACGTCCTGAGCATTTTCTTCGCCTGTAGACGCAGTGGCCCAGCTCAGCGGCACAGAGGTGGGCAGTGAGGGTTGGCTGTAGGCAGAGAGCACACGAGCAGACAGCGCTATTTATTTGTGGGGCTGTTGCAAACATGGGTCACCTTTGAGTGTTTCTTAGTATAACTTTTTCTGTGTTCATTGGTTTACCCTTAAAACTAACAGGGAATCATTTTCTGTTAAAAAAATAAACGTGTATAAAAGTCGCTAAAAGAGACAGTATTCAGCCTGCCTTCTAGAAAACTACTGTTTCAGAAATTAGTGTCCAGCCTTTAACTCACTTTTTATCTTCAAACTCAATTTAAGACATTTTAAGAAATAAATTTAGCTGCTTCTACCATTTATAGGAAGTTGTATGCCCTGTCCTTGTAGCATTCGACTAAATCTTGGCTTATGATCCGGTACAAACTTCAATCAAAATGCTCTTCCTAAGAGTAAAGTGATCTTTTTAGATTTTTCTGAGTTGAAATAGAGAGTGTGGCAAAGGAACAGGCTGGGAAACGGCTCGTGTGCTCCTGCCAAGGCATGAGCCAAAGGCATGAGAGTGCAGGGAGGTCTGTGCTCCTTCTGGTCACTGCGTTGCAATGACAATCCAGAAGAAGGAGGTGTTTAGAGTAAGTGAGGATGTGAAGAATGAAAGTATCGGGTTTTGGGGTATTTTATTAGTCTAGAAATGAGAGTAAGGGAAAAGATTGTCAGACACCAGCTGTTCTGTGGTGGGTTTGTCATGATGCAAGACACAGCATCTGGTGGGACCTGGGAAAAATTCTGTCCCAGGTTTGCAGCAGGTCTGTGTGACAGGCGGCAAGGTGAGCTCAGGTTCACCCGGTTTACGTTTTTTAAAGGAAGGCAATGGCAGCGCCCTGTTTTGCAACGGGCTTTGAGCTATGCTGAAGGAAGAGAGACTAGAAAAGCAAGGTGTTACTTGGCCAGAGGCACTAAAAGGCAGCATTTTTAAACTGATAAGAACTACTTTCGCAATTACTTTTTACACTTTTCTTTTTATACAGGGCGAAATTATCTTGTGGGTGTCTAATTACTGAGGTCTAGAGTTTTGTGGGTTGCGTTATCCACCTTTCCATTACGTTTAGGAGGGATGTAAACCTCATGTTCCAGAATGTAAAACAGCCACTAGTGACTCAGACTGGGAGGAACCTCTTCAGTGAGGCAGATACTCCGTAACTCTCCACGGCAAAGGATCCAGCCCGCTCCTTTGAGGTATTTGGATCGGGCACTGTCAAGGCTGGATTAGACGGACCATGGGCTAGAGCCAGAGTAATCCACCACACCGGTTCCTGCTTGTCATCCTTGTGGCAACAGTGGACCAACAAACCCAGAATAAGACTGCTGTTAAATATGACTCTGAAGAGCCCAAGGGAATTAATTAATAAACACCAGTCTATTCCTGGGTGTAATCCAAGCTTTAGAAACCTGAGAAGAGAAGATTGAGAACATGATAGAGATTGGGCAGAAGTTTCTTTTCCACTGGGTTCTTAACCTCCGACTCCAAACTTCACAGCAGTTTGGGTTCCGCTCGGTTATCCCCAGTGCTTCCAGGGGTAGGGGGCACAGCTCCTAATCCCCCACATTTTCACTGGCCGACGGGAACTCCATCTATATTCAGCAGCGTTGTGAGTGCTGAAGGTTGCTCTTGGAGTCCGGGGCGTAGCAGGATCTGCACAGACGTGTGGAAGCTGGGGATGGTATCTGTGGGTTGGTTTGTCAGGCAAACAATGCCTGTAACATGGCTGTAATCCTGCTCCAGAAAACATGTTTCTGCAACAGTGCCTGAGGCTCTGCTCAAAGGCTGCTCCTGTCTTCCTACTCGTTGTGGTTCCCCGGCTCCTAATCCCTTTTTAATATGTGGTGCTACATATTTTGCAACACTTCCATTGTTGGAGAATGACTCTAACACCGAAACCCACTGCCTCCGCTTGCCAGATACCTGGGCTGGAACGTGAGGCTGTCAGGGAATGCTGCTTGAACTTAGCACTCCTCTTCCTTCCCACAAAACCTATTTTTCCCCAAGCATAAAGATTATGGAGATGCGATGAGCCCTGATTTCTCAGACTCCCAGCCCATACCCTGCATATTTTCCACTCTTGAGATGGACAGATCTCAAGTATTTTTTGCATAATTTTGTTAATCTATTTTCTGATGGTCCTTCTATAAAAGGTCCCACACTATGCAGAGGAATCATAAGTGATTTTTATTCTTGGGAAGGAATAAGAACAGTGAAAAGAGCACTAAACCAGGGAACATTTTGAAATTTTAAAATAAATTGCTTAGAGGGCATTAAACATTCAAATGCGAAGTAGGCATTAATGCAGAAACAGACCCTGAGATACAGAAGGCACAGGAGAAGCCCTCAGAAGGTGAAGCTCCAGCCCAAGCGTTGGTCGCGGATGCCATCTACTGGATAGCCACCCACGGGAGCTGGCAGCCCTGCAGGCGAGTGGCCGGGAGGGAGGAAAGTCACCTTCTGGGAGCCCTGGAAACGGGATGAGATCCCTGCGATCACCACGGCAGAAGCTCAGAGACAGTAAACCGTGTAGAAGGCTAAAGCAATGCCACGCTCACGGACAGGTCTGCCAAAACCTTTGGGCTCAGAGGAGGAGGAGGATGCATTTCTGAGACGGTAATTCCCCTCCTGTTTTTCATCTGCGCTGTGGGAAGTCCCCTGCGGAATCTGTGCTCCTAGTGATGCAACAAGGAACCATATCCTGGGCTTTTACTGATATTCTATACTCATATTTCTCCTTCAGAAGTGTGACTAAATTAGGCTTAGAGAACCTCAGTCATCGCTTTAAACAATTGCTCCTGGATCTTTTAAACTCTCCCGCTTCGAAGTGAGTGCAAGAAATGGAGCCACGTTCCAGGAGGGCAAGTCTAACCTTTCATCAAGAGCGTCGAGGCACTTGCCAGTGTTTCCTGTGCGGTGAAGAAAGTACCCAAGGACTGCAGAAACTGTCAGGACTGTGCATGAAAGCCCCACCACATTCCTGCAGTGCAGTACGCACGGCTGTCTGTTACCAGCAGCCAGCACTGCTCCCCCTTTTCCTAGCCGCTCTGGGTTACATCCAGCACTGGTGGGCGCATACAGTCACCAGTCTTGACTTAGAAGTCTAAAGATAGCACACTAGTGTGGCTGTTGCTATCCTACTCTGAGAAATATGGTCCCAAATAAAAGGAACTGTGAAAAGAACTTGGCATTAAATTAGCAATATAGGTCCCCTGCAGGAGATAAAAGTGACTTATCTGCATTAAATTCCGCTTAAATGTTGGCCCTTGTAGTTTCCCACCTAGGGAGTCCGGGAGAGTAGCTTTCGGCTTTCACACCTAGCAGCGCTCAGGGAAATTAATACTATTAGTTTTTGCATTGCATCACCCACTCATGAAACTCCATTTTCTACCTGAACGAACCAATTTGCAAGGCGGTCTCCTGCCTCAGCCACGGGGTAAGGCTGTATCGTAGCAGAGATCTGCCAGGTTCCCATGACTTGGTTCTTTTTCTGGACAGAAAACATGCCGCTGCCACTGATGGGCTGGACTTCAAGGGGGTTTTGTTTCCTCTGGGAAACCAAAATGACTGAGGATGATGCTAAACTGGGTGCCTGTTTCTTGCCTGATTTAGATGCTCTCTGATGGCCAGCACGGGACATTCCCTAGCAGTATTCCCAGATCTGCCTCTCTCTCAAGACTGTATTCTGCTGTGGCTGCTCCACAGCTTGAACCTCAGATATTTTTGTCTACCTAGGAACTTTCATCACCAGTGGGATTTCTTGGAAGTGCTCTGCTGGAAAACCAAGTGCTGATTTGATCTTGTGAAGTGCTGCCAAACAATATTAGCAGTTTTAACTTCCCTGCTGTGGCGTCATCCCTCATTCCCTCTGCAAGGAACCTGCAAAGACTGAGCTGCTTCCTCTTTCCAGTTGACGGGGAACCATTTGCTGCCAGTCTTCAGGAGGAAACCTCACTCCTTCTCCGTGGCTGGAACCACTGCAGAGAGTTTCGTAAGGCAAAAGCCACAGTCCCTGAGGAAACACCTTCTCAGAGTGCTGGGGCTGCAGCTCTCAGCAAGCACGAGCACAGGGCAGAGCTGAGGAAGAGGAGGAGGCTTCTTGCATGTCCGTCCCTCATCTACGGACTTGCTCGCCCAGGGGTCCGGAAGGCAGAGCTCTCTTAGGTTGGCCCAAGGAAATAAGAAGGTTTTGTTGTTGCTGGCTGCTGAGAAAATGTGTGGATGACTCATCAGTCTTCTGCCACATGCTGCTTTTACAACTGGTTTGTTGAAATTCCAGACAACTGGGCTTTTATCAGCTAAAAAGGGAAATGAGCTCAGTTACCCTGTGTAAATCCGGAGCAATTTATTTGTAGACTGAGGACTTAAACCTGTGCAACAGTGATCACTTCTGAGACAGCCAAATTCCCTCTTGACGTTCCTTCTCCCTTTTGGTTTAAGAACGTCCCGATGACCAAGGTCTTTCGGCTTTTCCAGTTTAATTAGATCTGGGGCATCTTTTTGATGGGTAGTCCCTGTTTCCTGCTTGTCCCTCTCCTAATGACTGCGCAGCACAGACGAGCCCCAAGAAAGAGAAGCCAATTTACTCTCCTTTTCCTCGGGGCCCTTCTGATGCTGTATCACGCTTGGCTTACACAAAAGTTTGCATCATCTGATCTCTCACGCAAAGGATCCCAGAATGCAGTGAGATAAAAGAGTCATACCACTGAGGGTTCCCCTGAAAATCAGTTTTATGCGCTAGACTCGGAGCTTGTGTCTCCAACAGGAAATGCCAGAGCTGGGAAGCAGATGTGGACATGAGATACTACTGAAAAGTTGAACAGGAATCGACAAGACCTGCTGTCAGAGGTGGCCACTTTCAACGTTTTATGGACTGCAATGCACTTTTTGCAGAGTAAGCTGTTCTGCTTGTTATTCCTCATCATCCCGCTTACCTCAAAAAAGGAATTAGGAAAGATCTGAATGGATAAAACCCCAAAGTACTATTTCTGTATCTTCGCAGGCACACAGTTCTGCAGTAGCTCGCCATACAGCAACGTGCAATACAAAACATCGAACAGCGTTAAAATGTCTTTAATGGCCCCGAGGTCCGGTCTGGGCTGGTAGCGCGGTCAGGGCAGGCACCATGCGTTTCCCCCCAGGAAGAGAGGCACTGGCAGCGGCACTTTGGCCCCCGTGAACTGCAGGTTGCCGCTGTGTCAAGGCAAGAGGCCACCCCGCTGCGTCCACCTCCGGCCACCTTTGTGTTTTGGGTTTAGGCTTTCTCCTTTGGAGAGGACGCTGCTGCAACAGCGTGACGTGACGCCCCTCCGAGGTACGCGGAGCATGGCCGTGCGCGGGTATTTGTCACCCTGTATGCAATAACTCCGTCTTGGATTATTATTCGTATCTGCTGCACCGCTGAGCACCGTGGAGAGGCTCCGTGGGCCTCTGCCCTGCTCCCGCGGGGGCTTTCGGGAGGGGAGGCGCTGAGCGCGCAAAGCCGAAGGCCGCTGTCTCCGGCGGGAGGAAGGACATCACCGCTTCGGGGAGCGCAGGTGGGTTCTCGCCGCCTCCTCGCGCTCCCTGCTCAGCCCCCGCGCCGCTGGGCCCGCGCCGGGCGCCCCTCTCCCCGCGGCCACCGGGGCCGGCGGCAGCGCGGGCCACCGCAGCGGCGCGGCCCGCAGGGGGCGCCGCAGTGCTGCCTGGTTCCCCACCCCATAGTGACGCAGCGCTCCCTACCGCCGCTCATTGGTCCCTCGCCGCCTCGCCCTAGCGGCTCCCCCCCCCGCCGCCGTCGCTCATTGGCGGGCGGCGGAAGGAGCGCCCGCCCGCGGGCGGGGCGAGCGCCACCGCCTCCTCCCGCTGCCCGGCAGCTCCGGGGAGCGGCGGGGCCGGGCGTGCGGCGGGGCCATGGCGAGCGCGGCGCGGGGGCTCGGCCGGCGGCGGGGGCTGCTGCTCCCGCTCCCGCTCCTGCTCCTCTGCGCGCTGCTGCCGGGCCCGGCCCTCGCCGCCCACATCAAGAAGGCGGAGGCGGCGGCGCCCGGCGAGGCGCTGCGGTACCTGCACTCGGCCGAGCTGGGCGAGGCGCTGCGGGCGCTGGCGGCCGCCGCTCCCCCGGGCCTGGCGCGGCTCTTCAGCATCGGCGAGTCGGTGGAGGGACGGCCGCTGTGGGTGCTGCGCCTGACGGCGGGGCTGGGGCCGGAGCGGGCCGGCGAGGAGCCCGGCGGCGCGGCCCTGCCCGGGCGGCCGCAGGTGAAGCTGGTGGGGAACATGCACGGGGACGAGCCGCTGGCGCGGCCGCTGCTGCTCCGCCTGGCCCAGGAGCTGGTGCGGGGCTGGGCCGGCGGCGAGGCGCGCATCGGCCGCCTGCTCAACACCACCGACCTCTACCTGCTGCCCAGCCTCAACCCCGACGGCTTCGAGCGCGCCCACGAGGGCGACTGCCGCGGCGGCGGCGGCGCGGAGGGCGGCCGGGAGAACAGCCGCGGCCGCGACCTCAACCGCAGCTTCCCCGACCAGTTCGGGGCCGCCGAGCCCGACCTGGAGCCCGTGCCCGAGGTGCGAGCCCTCATCGCCTGGATGAGCCGCAACAAGTGAGTGCGGCCCGGCCCCCCCGCCCGCTTCCCCTCCGCCCGGCACGGCCGGCCCCCGGGGCCCGGCACCCCGCTCCGGGGAGAGGGGGGCCCTCGGCTCCGCTCCCTGGGGGCTTCCCTGGCTTTCGGCCTTTCCCAGTGCTGCCTAGCAGGGCTTGGGGGGAAAAAAAGCCATTTCCCACCGTTTCGTCCTAGCCTGCCTCCTGCGCTGGGTTGGCCTGTCTTCGCAGCCGGGGACAAATCCTGCACCCGGTGACCGGGCCAACCCTTGTGCTGGCCAGTGTGTGCAGGAGAGCGGTTCGGTGGGCACGGTTTGCCATGCGCCTACCTGCCAAGGAGCCCTGCTAGCCCCACTGGGCACGGTTCGTGCCCTGCACGCACCCGGGCACTCCGGGCCTCCGTGGGTGTCTGCGCATCTCCCTTCTCCAGGAGCCTGCAGCTGGAAACGTCTCCTTCTCCGCTTCGTCTTCAGCTTGTCTGTGGGTTTTGCTCTTGGGACCGATAACGCTTTCACCATGAGCTGTGGGGTGCTTAAAATATCCAGGGTTATGTGTATAACTGGTCTGTGTACAAACTTGTTAACAGAGAGTTGTGTTGAACAGGGCTTCCCCCCATCTCCGCGTTTCATGGAAAATTCCCTGGATTTAGCAATAACGCTCTGTGCAGCAGCGTTTCCAAATACGGGCCCTGCTCCTGCAGCCCTCTTCCCTGTCTGTCCTGTCCAAGCACGCAGGGCTGAGCCTTTAGTGCCCACGCTGACCTGTTAGGCCCTCGCCTTCCGAGGGGGTGAATGGTGGGAAGGCGCTGTGCCCAGAGCGGGACAGCCCGGGGGGGAGACGGCGCCTGTGAAGCCCAGCTCCACTTTGGGGCCCTGGGAGGCGCAGCGGCCAGGCTGGGCACCGTCTCTTCATTTAGCTGTGTGCTCTTCTTTAGAGAACTGTGGAAGGTTCAAACCACTAAGGTCAGCGCAACCAAGCGTGTAAAGTTGTGCAGAGAAAGCCAAAATGCAAAGTCTGGTCAGATACGAGCAACGTGCTGAAACAGACTGTCGTCCTCTTCGCAAATGGGGGTAGAGAGAGAAATGGAGAGGGGGTGGCTGATGGCCGCGGTGCGCTGTAGGGCTGTCGGTTGGATCCAACCAACATACACAACGTTCAGCTTCGTATAATGTTTGCTCAGTTTTAGGGAACAAAATTTGCTTGGACAGACTATCTTTATTAAAACGTGGTGGATGGTGCTGTCCGTGGGCATTGTTGCTCTAGAGGAATTTCATGAACTTCCCCAGTAATTGCTTGTCCTAAGGATGCTTTAGGACAGCTCTGATGCAGCAGTTCGCACTAAAATCCCTCCAGACTTGGTTCAACTCAAAATTAGTTACTGGGGAAACTCATGCACGTTCTTAATATCATTTTGAAAATACCTTGGGTTTTTTTTTTTTTTTTTTTTTTTTTTTTGCAAGTGGTTGAGGTGGGATTTGCATGTAAGCCAGGGTGAAACAGGAAGAACGTGGTGCTCTGTGCATCCCTCTGCCTGGCAGCACCAGTTAATGTTGGTACACTTGTTAGACTAACATAACCACTGATAGAAAAATGAATGGGTAAATAGAACTGTTTGATTAAAAAAAGAGATAGTGGGTGTAACGCAATTTATGTGCGCTATTTTAAGCAAGGCAAAGGTATTGGTCATGTTACTTCTGCTCAGAAACAAAATCCCATTTGACCGAATGAAAAGGAAAGCTCTTTTTCCCCTCGGTGCGGTATTTATTGGAAAGAGGAAGAGCAGAGAAAATTATTGTTGGGATTCGTTGAAATGTTTATGCTGCCTGGGATCAAATTAAAGTGTGATATAGGGCATGCCGTGCTGTATTTTCTGACTTGGGATTTTAACAGCTCTGTCACACATCCAGATTTTATTTATGCAAGTCAGTTCTGTTGTACGTACCAAGCGTTGCTCAAAGCTTGACGAAGAGCCGTGTACATTACTTTATGCGCAGGGCACTGCTTGTCCATCACGGAGTTTGAGGGCTCTGTCTTAGGCTGAAGCAAGAAACTTGTTTCATCTCCATTAATGCCAGATGTCGGTTTGGGGAGTGAATAAACCAGTCCTGAGAGTTGGTTTATTGCAAAAATTTGCCGACTTCCCCAGCGTGCTCCCACTTGGACGCTGCTCAGACCCTCTGACAATCCTGCTCGCAGTGTTGGAGGCTGGTGTTAATACAAGGGGATACGTCTCCCAGGACAGTGTATCTTTGTTCAACAGTAGCCAAGTCGGTGTTGGATGAGTGTGTATCTGTTAACGTAGCCTTCATGTAGCTGCAGCTCCACAGGCGTTCTCCCTGCACAGGGCTGATGGAGCAGGGTCTGATCGCTTCCTCTTCCAAAGTAGCGTTACTGCTGGGCAGCTCGTCCAGTGGACGCGGTTTGCCTCGTTGATCCCAAATAGAGTTTGGAGGCTCCTGAGAACACAGTTTGGGTGGGAAGGCAGTAGAATAACTGGTTGGGCGGCTGTAGCCGGCTTCCTGTTGAAATTGTTCCAGTATGACTCTTTCTTCTTTTTCTTCTCCTCCTTCCCAACCCCAGGTTTCTGCTCTCTGGCAATCTTCATGGTGGCTCAGTGGTTGCAAGCTATCCCTATGATGACTCTCCCACGCATAAGCCTACAGGAGTCTACAGCAAATCTGCTGATGACGAAGTGTTCAAATATTTGGCAAAAGCTTACGCGTCACATCACCCCATAATGAGAACTGGCAAACCCAATTGCCCCGGCGAGGAGGGAGAGACCTTCCAAGACGGTATCACAAACGGTGCTCAGTGGTATGATGTAGAAGGTAAGCTGCGCTGGTGAATCGTTCGCTCTCTCCTAGTTCACCTAACAGACTGTCTTAGGGAAATAGTTTCTTGCTCCCGCTGAGAAGTGACAGCCAAACCAGTGGTGATTATCACAGAGGAAAGGACGGCGGGTGAAGTGGTATTTTTAACTTTGAATGTGTTCTAGCAGCTTGAAATGAAGGGAAGTGGCATCACAGGCACACCAGTAAGTGCTTGATGAATCACAGCTCGGGAGATGTTTGTAGGGAAGAGATCACAGAAAACTGGAGGTTCTTCCCGACCCTGTTAGGTGCTGGAGAGTTATCCTGCATGCGGGAGGCTTCATTTGTCAAATGAACTGTCATTAGGTCTCCGGACGGTTACTAAATTTTGATACAGGAAAGAGGAAACTGTTGTTAAACGTATTAAACCAATGCTAATAGTCTGTGAGGGTTTTCTAACCTCCAAACTTGTAATTTTGTAAATGATTATAGACTAGCCTGCTGTAAAACTATGTCAAATGGTTTAAATGCGTGGTCTGAGCTAATCTAGCTGCTCTCGCTGGTAGTGGGTAGGCAGCTTTTCTATGAACTGCTCTGCTGTTAGACCTGTGCAGAGGGTGACAACCAGCACGGTCTGTTCTTGTCCACGAGTGCAGTGGGATCTAGAAGGGATCCAAAATTCGGTCTGCTGGGGCTTCTAGGAGAGCTCCTGTTCCCCCCATTAGGCAGCTGCACTGGGAGGTGATTTGAATATAAGCAAATTACCTCCGGGTGCCACCACTCTGCTTGTGTGGAGGTAGCTGGCCTGGCTCAGCCACGTTGTGGGCTGCTCTGTGTGCATCGGTTTTGCTGAAAATGGGATTTAAAAGACAGTTTATGTGGCAAGATGCTCTCGTGGAAGAGGCTCTGTGGGCTCTTGGGAAGGAAAATCTTGGCCGTGTCATTAGAAGAAGTTACACCATTGCCGTGCCCCCTCAGCGGATGTTGTACAACCATGGCCTCGCCAGACGGTGCAGAAACTTCTGTAGTGAGGACACCACAAAAACCTTGCATAAATGATCCAAAGAAGTTGTGGTGCTTTGCTGCGCCTGGACTGCTCTGCTTTCCCTCACACTGGGGCTGAGGGGTGATGGCAGGAGTGCTGAGCAAGTAGTGACATTGAGCGTTGTTTATCCTTCAGAGCTTACAGCTTAAATTGTAATAAGACGATGTCTTTCCAAAACATGGGCTTCAGAGTTGAGTCCTGTGTTAACCCTGAATCCACCTTGCTTGGGAAGGAGGGATGGGGATCCATTACTGGGCCTGAACACATCACCTCTGTGCTGGAAGAGGAAGTCTTGATTTCAGTGGTGGCTGAATCATTCCCCAGTATTTCACTGGTCAAATAAGATGTCGTGTTCAAATAAGATGCAGTTTTACCTCTTTCTCTAGCAGCTGTCTCCTTCCCTCCGCCCTATCGAGCACACCAGCTCTGGTGTTTGCTGGCTCAAGGTTCACTCTGCTGCTGTGAAAAGTCCGGCAGGATGAAGGTTTGTGTAATCTGGTGAATTTGCTTATGAGGGAACAGGATATCCTGGATGATCTGTGCTGCCTTGTTCTGGTGGCAGTCGTTATCGGCAAACATCTCAATGGGGAGTTTGTTAGCTACAGCTCTAATGTTTTCTGCTGTTGGAATGAAGTGGGATGGGGGTGTGCTCTGAAGGGAGAGTGGTTCCAGAGCTTTGGACCTGGGTTCCCCTGTCCCCAGTGAGCAGCATTTTTCGCTGCAGCGTTAACTTCTTCATCCTCCTGCTAGAATGTGAGGCTCCTGGGGAGTGCAAGGTTTGCTAGTGGCTGTGGCACTGGTGCACGAACCTTTTGGGCTGCCTTTGCCTTGTCAGCGAGCAGAGCAGAGGTTTCACCTACTTTCCTTTCGCAGGAAATGGCAAGGTGTGAACTGAAGACCTGTTTGCTCTGTGCTGCCATCGCTGTGGTTTATATTATGTCCAATAGCCTCCAGCTTCCAGCCTCTGCGGAAATAACCCCTTTCACTGTGAGGAGCCACAATCTCGGGCTCAGCGCTGATGGCAGTAGGCAATTCACGGGCAGAGATGATAGAGAGGGTGCACTGACGCTAGCTCTCAGAGCGGAGCATTGCTGAGGTTGACAGACCTGTGCGGTTTCTCCCCAAAGTGGTAGTTTAGGTCTTGTCGCTGTTGAATACACGTGTGGAGGGTGATGGCAGCCCTTGGAGCACCTCCCAGGCTGAGGAGTTCACGTAAAGTGTAATCCGCGGGAGCTGAGAATCCACGGAAGAGCACAGGTGAACTAACAGAACTGACTGCAGAGGCCAGTACACGTGTATTTTGATGTTGTGTGAAGTTACTGTCTCCCTTCAGCATTTTAGGTGTTAACATTTATTTTCAGTAGTGGATGAAGAGCAGGCGAATGGGAGTCAATTGTATGCCATGTGTGACAGAAGCGGCAAAACCACCGTGGTGGCTGTGTTGAGTCATTGACTCTCTCAGCTTTGTGCCAAGGACTGCTGAGGCTCGTACTTGGACCAGGAGGCCTTTCCCAGTGACTGCAGAATTTAAATGTGTGGTAAAATGAGGCTGGGGAAATCCCAGTACCCTGTGGGAGCTCCCTGGGCTGGGCTGAGCTCTAGAGTTCTGAGCACACGGTTCTGTGAACGGTGCGGGGCACACGCTTGTGGCCTGTGGATCAGGTTGTGCCAGGAGAGGCTGCAGGCTCCAAGTGAACTAAAGCCAGGAAAAACAAAGAAATGAGAACATAACGTCTCAACAGGTGGAAATTTTCCTGCCACGTTTTGTCATGTGAAATCAAACATGCTGGAAAGCCAACTGCTACAGGATTCATTGTCCCGGAGTTACCAGTTCAGGTTTATGCTGGTGCCAGACCCCATTAACTTTCATTTGAGTTTGCAAACAACCTCTTACGTGTGTCAAACCGAGGTGGCAAGTACAAACTGTTGGAGTAATTGTTAAGGTCAAGTGTGCACAGAGAAAGATGGCTCTCTGCCACATGGCTGAATTTGGCTTCTGCATTCCAGCTGCTATAGATAAGCACGTCTGTGACTGGGGACACTTTTTAGAGGCTATCTCTGTTGTACATGCTCTTACTCTTCCTTCCTTTTTAACCTCCGGGGGTTTTAACTACCGAGTGGCTGGTTCAGATCAAGAAAATACATGCAAGTCTGGGCTGGTGTATGGTCCAGGTGATGCTTGGAAAGCGGTTAAAAGAAACCGCTTAAGTCTTATCTGTGGGAAGGACATGCTTGCTTTTATTTTGTAAAGAGTCAAGTTTGGAAGTTGAATTCAACATAATGTTCAATATGGTATTTTGTGGGCAGTCTTGGAAGGTCTTGTCGTTATTTGTAGTCCCGTCCCAAAAGTTATTTGCTTTGCTAGTTTGACTTGCTGATGTCCAAGTGTTTGAGGTGTTTCTGGTGCCTACCGGAAGGCACGTCTTAGGTTGAAAGTGGATTTAGGTCATGTGTGTGCTTACTAGGTTGTTTTGGCTGTGGTTACTAGCCACACTGAGCTTCCAAACAGCTTCTAGTGGCATCAAACTCAGAGCAATTCAAATGAGTGCTGAGAACAGTGGGTGCTCATGGCATTGCTGTGGTGGCCTCTGTTTCCTGGGCATGGCAGAAGGCAGTTGCACAGTGTGAGCTCTGGTAGAAGTTTTCAGCCATGTCTTCCTGGGATATGCACAGTTAGCTGCCCTTATGTGTTTGTGTTTTCATAGAATTCTTCTTGCAAATTTTTCTTTCTTCTTGAGAAAAGTATTGGCTTGGTGGTTCGAGGGTCTGATGCCTTTTTCCACATCTAACATGAACTGCTGGGCCGTGTTTTGGTGGTGCAGCTCTTGGGAAGACTGCCCTCCACTTTGAGAGAGCCCCGGGAAGGCTGTGGGGCTGTGCTGCTCTGGGCTGTGTGATGCAGCTGCTGGAGTTGGAGGCTCAAACCTCACCTCCTCTGAGTTTTAATGATTGCAGACTAATGGACTAAAACATTCCTCTGCCTGTTTGGTGCTGCTGCTGGTGCTCACCCTGGTCTTGTGCTACGGGCCAATTGGTTCCGTCCACAGGGTAAGTGACTTGTGCCACGTATTTAATTGCGGCTCTAGTTTCCTTTGTGCCATCTGCTCTCTGCAGAGCAGACATGACCATTTCTCTGCTTTAACTTAGGTGCAGGTCTCTCATCTCCTAATGTCTGCTCCAGCGAGAGCTGGAATTAGAGAGGTTTCTGCATAGTGCAGTTTGAAAATAGAGTCCTTCCTGGCTGGCCTGGAAGGCTTCTCCTGGCACGTGGTGTATTTATGGTATCTGGATCCCCGGGCTTGACTCTAGAGAGCTGCACTCTCCTGCTTGCCTGCCTGGTGTGGAGCTTGGCAGGGAGCAGAGGAATGCTTGTCCGAGTGAACTCTGCAGCGCTTGTGCTGCAGGAGGTCTGGGATCCTTGCCTGAAGTGCAGTCCTGGTGCTCAAGGAGTGGGACAGAGCAGGGGAGAGGTTTGTTCTGAGCATTTTTGTGACCTACTGCCAGCCAGGGACTGACTTGCTGTGACTGTAAGCTGCTCACTTTTGCTTTGCTTTCCTCACTGGTAAAATAGGTATGATGCTTCATTGGGAGGCTGAAGCTTTACGCAGTTTGGGCTAAAAGACACCCTGTGATGAAAAAATGCTAGAATAAATTTGGCAAGTTATCTCAGATATTACCCAAACAGATAGGTAGAGTAGAAGCACTGTAGTCAGACAGCCCTCTGCCTTGGGTGTGCTTTTTCTGCTCTGCTAATGGTAGGCTGTGTACTGGTCTGTCTTTACACCTCCGGCTCTTCTGCGTAGCCAGGAGAGGCTGTGCAGATGGTATATGGAAAAATACGTAATTCCATATGCTGTAAAAATAACTGTCCTGCTCGGCAACGGGGCCATGTGAAGGCCAAATAAGTGCAGCGAATACAGTCCAAATTTTCAAGCATGCAATGGACTACTTTCTCAAAGAGACAGTTTTACCGAAATGTAGCAAGCTCTAATTTAGTCCGTTGCTGCTCTGTTACGGGTGAGCATCTGTCCTAAATTTGCTTGAATGGCAGATGAAGCACTAAATATGCTTCATAATGGCTCTGGTTTACATATGGATGTTTTCAAATGCATTAGCGTCCTGCTATGAACAGATGGTTATAGGCCGGCAAATTGTTTCATTCTGCATGGTGTTTACTGGTGAATAGAGTGGTCCGCTGTGGGTTACTTTTCTGAGCCTGGTAACAGGAGCTGAATAGAATTGAGCATGTAGCAGATTTGCAGGCCTTGTTCCTCTAACCTCTTGAACTGAGTTGGAGAGTTTTAAAATCCTCAAACACTTTTTGGCCCATTGTGCTGGGCAGAAAAGTCTCTTTCCTGTTTTGATTTCAGCCCATGCACAAGCTGCAATGCTCTCTGGCGGCAAGTGACATTTGATTTGTTACAATAAAACCTACATGTTCTCTTAGCAGCAGGCTCCCAGAAGGATTGAGAGGAACTGGGACGTCTTTGATCTGGTACTGTCCCGCATATCTTCCCAGGGGTCTGTTCTTCTAATCCTACTTTATGCTGTCAGTCCGTCTCTGTGTTACCTGAGTGCGGTGGGGCTATTGAATTCAGAGCAGCGGTCCCTGACCTTTTGGGACAGTAAATGCTCACAGCCATCACATTTATTATAAGACTCCTCTGCTTGGTAAAGTGCTGCTGATAGCTATTCCTGGCCGTGCATTAACACAGCCTCTGCAAATGCCAGGTAGTGCATTTGCATCGTGGTATTGATCCATTCTGGCTGGTAAATTGGCCAGCACCCCGGAGGGCCCCTCGCTTGTGAGGGAGCTTGTGAATGATTAGGAAACTGCTCAGACAAAGCAAGTGAGGTTTATTAGCATTAGCACTAATGTAGCACTTTGGGCAAAGCAAAGGATGGGAGTACAAAGAACGCATTTCTTACAGACTTGCCTGCGGGGGTCCTGCAGGCTAGTGCCATGACACACGCCATGGGCTGTCTTCTGCTTTCCTTCCTCCTGAAGTTTGCATCTGCCTCCTGCGGGGCAAATGTGTAGCTGTTCCATGACAGATGGGCTTCTGAGAGCCAGTTTGACTCCCTCAACTCATCCAGGAGAGACCCACTGCCTGTCCCCCCATGTGCAGCTGACACCGGTGGGAGTCATTCGGTCGGTGCGTGGAGGTCTCTGGGCTGAGTGGTCCCAGGCGCTGCTGTGAGGTTGGGATGGAGCCGTCTGGGTAGTGGCACGCCAGTCTGCCTGGATTGTAACTGAATAAGGTTGATTAACCCAGAAGATACCATCAGGATGCATAAAACTCAGTGTGGTGTGTTTTCCATACTGACACAACTGCCTGATTTGCTGGTGGTGGTGGGAACAATCCTCTCATGTGGCCATGACATCTGGCTACAGTCCTGTGTTAGGGTTTGTCAGGGTGACTCTGAAACCTGTTTCACAGACTTGTGCTGGTTTTGGAATGTCCTTTTTGCTATTGAAGACTCCCATCAATGTTTAGAGGGCCGAACATTTGCAGTCTTCAGCAGCATGGTGAAGTCTGAGCTCCAGATCGTGAGTGTTGATACCTGCAGACTTCACGTCCTGCTGGTATGTGATTCATTCCTGCTGGAGAAACAGGTTTGCTTGCTGAGGGTTGGATGTAAACTTCAGCAAATGGGGTCAGGAACAAGGTGACCTTTTTGATTCGTAGTAATGCCTGTGATTTCTCTGAAGGGCAAGAACAGCAAGATTAGCTTAATACTGGGAAACAGCTCTGTGCACTCCTGTTTTCTGGTGCTTATGGAGGTTTGGCTGGTATAATGCTAAGCTAGCAAGCTGTCCCCAGGGGCTGCGACATCCTTAAATTAATTGAGACTGCTGCCTTAAAGAGGAAATGTTCAAGGAGGCTGGTGACTTGGCTGCAGGGCTCAGGGAAAAGAGGAAGTTTTCCAGTTGGAGTTTCCCAGGTGGACAAGTCTGTGTCCTGTTCTTCTCTTGCAGGACCTGGCTGTTGTGGGGTCACAGGAATCCTCAGTGGTGAGGGAGGTGTCACTGCCCTCCCAGATCAAGAGGAGAGTTTCCTGAAGGTGACTTGGACTTGCTGCAGTTCACTGCATGCTGTCACCATGTCAGACCTTGTCAGACTTTCTGCTAGGGCTGTTCTAAATATCAAGTAAATGTAGACCTTCAGATGAGGAGTTGGAGGAAAAGAGCAGGCTGAGGAAGTAGAGAAGGGGAAGCATTGCTCTCGTCTCATCTAGAGTTTTGCTAAGATTTTTTGGTGAGAACGGCTGTGTGGTCCTTGAAACTTTTGACACGCAGATTAAAGCTGCCACCTCCCAGGTTGATAGTCTGGTGTGTTCTTTTGTATCAGAGGCCTGAAGCTCATTTTGGGTAGAGTAACATCTCTTGCAGGAAAACCTCACAAATCTAAAGGAGGCTTGGTGTGCGTAGCGAAGGACTCGGCAGCAGTAGTGTTCAAACTCTGGTGTGCCTGCCTTGGCATCCAGGATTTGTAGTGTCTGGAAAATGTCTTCACAGCAAAATGAACCCATATGAATTTCCAAGTGCTGTGCTGCTGAGATCAGCTGACAGAGCAGTGAGACCAACGGTCTGTCATCTTTGAACTCTCTGTGGCTGATTTGAATGGTCCAGTATGCCGGTTACTGGGCGAAACAGAGCTCAGTCTCCCCCAGCACAGGCTCTCACCATGATCTGATCTGACTTTTCTCCTTAGGTTGTTCACTCTGGAGCTAGGACAGCATCATGGTGAGATGCCATGGGAGGTGAAGGACAGGGAGAAATGTGCATCCCATGGTGGGCTGTCTGTGCATTGCTCTTGGGACATATCTCTGCCTCATTTTCTCAGGTGGGATGCAGGATTACAACTACGTGTGGGCAAACTGCTTTGAGATCACGTTGGAGCTGTCCTGCTGCAAATATCCGCCAACCTCTGAGCTTCAGCAGGAATGGGAGAACAACCGGGAATCTCTCCTTGCTTTCATTGAGAAGGTAGTGCGGGCTGGGATGGGGTGCGGGGGCAGCAGCTGTGGAACCTGCGTGTCCATGGTGGGCTGGAGCACCGTGTTCAGCTGCTCTTGTGGCTTTGTTTGCTGCGTGTGGTAATACAACTGCTGCAGTTGCTGTGCAGAGGTCGGTGACTACAAAGCTGCTGTGTATCTCTGTGGTTCTGCCACAGTTCCCGCATCCTCCATGACAGCAGAGCTCTGCTCAGAGGGGCCTTGTGGGCTTCAGTGTTAAACAGAGGGACCGACCAGTGCAGTTCTTACAAAGTAATGCCAAGTACCTGTATGGCCTCAGTGTCATGAACCTCCAGTGATGTTCAAAAGCACCAACGCTGCTGAGAGCTTGGCTTGCAGAGTCCTCTGCCAGGCTGTCTCCAGATGCCCACGTATGAGTTGAGTTGGTGCCAGTTTAGGCTGGGAAGGGAGGCAGCTGCATTTTGTCCCTCGGTATGGCCTGTAACCCTGCTGTGTTCACATTGTGTGCCCATGTCAATGAAATAGAGGATTTGTTAGGGAAGATCAGTTCTGAGATCTTGCTGCCTTCGCAGTGCATGCTGGAATTCCTGGCCTTGCTGTCTGGCCAAGCACTGTCTGAATCATGGGCACTTGTGTGTCTTTGCCTGGCAGCTGTCCTGCTCTGCTGCCTTTGGGGAGGAGCAGGGGGGTATTGCTGGCGGAGGACATGGTTCCCCTGATGTTTCCTGTCTTCAGCCAGGCTCTTGCATTGTTTTCCTCAGGTCCACATTGGTGTGAAAGGCTTTGTCAGGGATGCAGTCACTGGAGCTGGCCTGGAGAACGCGACCATTGTTGTTGCCGGCATTGCTCACAACATCACAGCGGGCAAATATGGCGATTACCACCGACTGCTTGTGCCTGGGACCTACAACGTGACCGCAGTTGTAATGGGGTAATGCCTCTGTGGCAGCCTGCGTCCACACTGTTAGCTGCTTGTGTTCCTTCACTTGATTTTTTCCCCCAAAGCATCTTGTGTGTTTAAGGGGCTTGGCTGGAAGCTGCAGGAGTTAAGGACTCCAGCTTAGAGCTGCAGCTGTGTTTGTTCACCCCGTGCCCCGCTGCAGCAGGGTGCTGTTGGGTGCACAGTATTTCTGTCACCTTTGTTTGATTGCTTCTATCAACCTGCATCTTACTTTCTGGGCAAAGGGAGAAAGTGGAATAGGGTCACCCCAGTAAGAGTTTGTGTTGTCTCAAGTCTGGGTGTAAATGTGTGGCTAGCCCTGTGATACGCCTGTGGCTTCTCCCCAGTGAATCTGTAAACAGGAACTTGTGCCTCTGTGACACAGCAAGGACAGCAGCATAGTTGGGTCCAGTGGCAGTGGGATGAGTCCTATCAGCTTGTTTGCTGCTGAATATAGTCATTAACATCCCAGTGTGTTTGGGCTGGAAGAAGTAGGCTGGAGTGGTGAAGAAGCTGCAGGGAGTTTTGGCCTCTGTTCTGCAGACCCTCCTTGCTGAAGCCAGCTGTGTTTTTCACAGTTACACACCAGTGACCAGAGAGAACATCGAGGTGGAGGAGGGAGCTGCAACAGAAGTGGATTTCTCCTTGCAGCCAACTGTAATGCCACCAGCTCTTAACGTCACGCAGTTCATAGCAACGCCTGCTCCTGTCTCTACCATCACCCCCACCCCTGTGCAGGCAGGGGCTCCAAGCCCAACCTCTCTCCATCAACCCATCCAACCTGTGGACTTCCGCCACCATCACTTTTCAGACATGGAGATCTTTCTGCGGCGGTATGCCAACGAGTACCCCAACATAACCCGACTCTACTCTGTGGGCAAGTCGGTGGAGCTGCGGGAGCTCTATGTAATGGAGATCTCAGACAACCCTGGCATCCAT
This sequence comes from Gavia stellata, assembly GCF_030936135.1. Taxonomy (NCBI): domain Eukaryota; kingdom Metazoa; phylum Chordata; class Aves; order Gaviiformes; family Gaviidae; genus Gavia; species Gavia stellata. Next base: position 8,184,948 of record NC_082618.1, read on the forward strand.
GAAGCAGGTAATGTGGGAAATCCTTTCTAGCGAGGCACAAATGCAAGTGATAGACCCATTGCACTGGGAGACTGTGGGCAGAGCAAAAAGGAGTGTAGAGCTGGCACCTGTCTGGAGAGAGACTGAGCTGCTCCTTGCAGTATCCTTTCTAAAAAGACCAGGTGCAGTGGGTGGCACTAGTGTGTTAAAGAGCATTGCTGGGGACATCTACACTGGTCATGGAGCTCTGGGGACAGAAGGACCAAGGGGCTTCCCTGAAACAATGTTCGTCCTTTTTGGTGTTGTGGGAAGAGAAAGGTAAATGTTAGGTAAACGCCCTCCAGCCCTGCAGAAAGGCTTGAGAGTGCAATGCTCAGGGTGGCGAGGTGTCTCCAGGCTTTAATGTAGTGGTTATAATTGTCTCTTTGGTGTGACCATGTCTATGCAGGTGAGCCGGAGTTCAAGTACATCGGTAACATGCATGGAAATGAAGTTGTGGGGCGAGAGCTTCTCCTGAACCTCATTGAGTACCTCTGCAAGAACTTCGGCACAGATCCTGAAGTGACTGACCTGGTCCGGAGCACACGGATCCACATCATGCCGTCCATGAACCCTGATGGCTATGAGAAGTCCCAGGAAGGTAGTGCTGTCTGTGCTGAAACGTCTGTGGGGTTTCTAGCTCTGAGAGCAAAGCTTTGGGTTCGTGGTACCTCTCTGAGAAATCTGGAAGCCTTGCTGGAGCAGAAGTGCTCTCAGCACAGGGAGGCTGGGAAGGGACTTGGGGCGTGCCGTGGGATGAGTAGGCGGACCCCGCACTGCAGGATGTGGGCAGTCGACTGATGCTTGAAGCTGTTGGAGAGAGCTCTTATGCTTCAGCAGTGCTATATGCTTCCCCTGTTTGGGTCCCCTTATGGTTTGTGGCTATCCCAAGGCTTATTTTAAAAAAAAAAAAAGACATTCCTTTGACACAGCTCATACTTGCTGTGCTTTGGTCCATGCTCTTAGTAACATGTGATGTAGGAGCCAGGCTGTCTGTAGAGCACTTGTCCAAGGATAATATAGACTTTTATCATTATGTTGAAATTGGCAAAAACATCCTTTCAGGGAAGTCCTTAAAACTGCATGGCTCTTGCAGATTGGCAGAACAACGTCTGTCCAGAACTATTTTCTGGAAGCAGAGCTCTGCTTGGGTTTAACAAAGAACTTGTCCGGCTGGTTTGAGAAGGTGAGCTCTGAGGTTTCTGCGGTTGTGACATCCGGCTGCTGGGATTGTTCATGGTTCGCTGCCTTTCTGCTAGCTGTGGTCTGGCTGGCACTGAGAGCCTGTGCAATCACCCGCTGAAAGGGCCCCTGGACACCTCTGCACAGAGTGGACCTGTTGCTGAAAGAGTGTGGGTGTCCCCTCATTCTGGGATGTAGGAAGCCAGCACTGTTGTGCTCTCTGCTGCTGTCCATTAATTGATAGTTGTAAGCTCTGTGGTAAGAGGATGAAGCCTCTGCACTGAAGTGGGAACTTGCACAGGGCGCAAGCTTGATCTTGTGTTTAATTTTCAGGAGACAGAGGAGGTACTGTTGGCAGAAACAACAGCAACAACTATGACCTGAACCGGAACTTCCCAGATCAGTTCTTCCATGTGGCAGACCCTCTGCAGCCAGAAACTCTCGCTGTCATGACCTGGTTAAAGACTTACCCGTTTGTGCTCTCGGCAAACCTGCACGGAGGTATGGCAGCCAAACCGCGCTTCTTCCTCTGTGCTGAGGTTTGAGGGATGGGAGTTTGCAGGGATATCTCCACAGTGTTCTAGGTGTGAACTGAGGAGCTCCCGCAGAGAGCTCTCTGCCCTTGGCCTTGCTGTGAAATGGCAGGAGTGAAGGCAGCCAGCTTCCTGCAACAGGCTGTTTGCAAAGGGCCTACACAAAGAGTAAATCAACCCTTTTGTTCGTGCTGCTGGAAGATGGATCAGAAGCTGGAAACAGAGGGTGAAGACCATGTCCGCAGGCATACTTGTAGGGAGTTGAAGAGGCTGCAGGGAGGATCACAACCACTTCTCTGAAGGGAGCAGATGCATTGGGCAGTAGCTAGCACGCTGCCCGCTGTGAGATGGGGTGGACTCTCTTGTCAGCAGTTGCTCAGCAGCTGGGTCTGGGAATGTGATAAAGTGCTGTGGCTGTTAAAGGCTTCATAGTATTTATAAAGTGAAGGGAACAAGATGTAATCCTGAGGGTTCCCTGCCTTGAATTGCATGGCAGAACTATGAAATTTGCTGTAATTTAATTATGTTTTTGGAATGATCTAAATTAAGTGTCTATATTACAGCTTATTCCCTAGACAGTTTGTCTGCTGGCTTGTAGCTGTGGTAACTTGCAGGTGGTTGCTTTGTGCTAGCATATTTAATTTTGTAGTGCAGAAGTACCGTGTGTGGGTACAAGGGAGCTGGCAGTTCTCCAGCAGCGGTGGTGTCTAGGGTTCCACGGTGCTATTGGTACAACTTGCTTAGGGAAGGCTTCAGTAAGCCAAAGATTTTATAATCTGACAGTGCTTGCAATAAACTCCGGAAGGCTGAAAAACTATAGCAGTTGGGCCAAGGGCACTATGCATGTTCTAGGAAATTCCTCCCCTTGCTTTCTGTTCTCTGAAAGCGATTATTACGAGGTTGTTCTCATCCCTCCTGCATGTAAGAGCCAAACCCTTGATGTGTGGTGGCTTGGGTTCACCTTCCCAGCTGGGTGTGGTCTTACCTATTCCTGTGCTTTTGTTGTCTCTTCTAGCCATGGGCTTAATGCTTTGTTTAATGCCAAGTCTTGGGAAACAGAAGACTTGGCACACTTTGGAGAAAAAGAAAAACTTCCCCTATTAGGCTGAGGGATCACTTGGAAAGCGTGCAAGTACAAGTCAAAGCTTGTCTCCCCTGCAGGTTCTCTGGTGGTTAATTACCCCTTTGATGATGATGAACAAGGAATAGCCATATACAGTAAATCCCCAGACGATGCTGTGTTTCAGCAGCTGGCGCTTTCCTACTCCAAGGTAAAGCTCTAACGGGAAAACAGGCACATCCTGCTGGGTTAACTCCTGATGCTGTGGGGAACCTCCTGAGCGGCTGGTAGAGGAGGGCGCAGGTGCTGTGGGTGCCTGGTGTTGCAGGCGCAGCAGAAGGGTCCTGTGGGAGGCTCTGGTTCCATGAGTGGATGCCCAGCACGTTCTGCCTGCAGGCCCTGTAGGAAGAGCGCTCTGTGCAGGCACAGGGACCATACGCACTGAAGGGTGGTGGAAAATGCTGCAAACACGGGCCGGGAGGAGAGCAAGGATGTCTGTGTGTTGGGGTTGGGTGTGGGTGCAGTCTGTTTGTGCTGCAGCCATACAAACACAGGCCCGCGTGAACCTCTGTGTTTGGTAACCTGAAGTGTGTGACTAATGTTAGAGCAAAAATGCCAGTGGCTGTAGAGTGCGGAGACTCAGCTTCACATGTCGCATCTTGTTTTTTAGGAAAATACAAAGATGTATCAGGGAAGCCCTTGTAAGGATATGTACCCCACCGAGTACTTCCCGCATGGCATCACTAACGGAGCTCAGTGGTACAATGTTCCAGGTAAAGTAGACCTTAAATCTCTTGCACTGTTTGTCTCCAAGTTAATGCACGTGCAGCTGAAAGAATTTAGTCTGATCGGTCACAAACTCTGCATTGGTCAGCCCAGATTACTGGGACTCGGGTTTCTTTTATAACTTCTTAAATAAGGTACCCAGGTAAAGTTATACCTGAGGGAAGGAATTTACAGTGTAGTTTTTCTGGCTATTAGCAAAATAGTTTCATAAAATTTTACAGCAGTATATTAGCATGAAAGGTATTTACAAGAAGGATGGTTATTTGTCTGCTGTTTTGGCATCCCTTTGAAGCTTGAATCTTGCCCTGTGTAAAAGCCTTCTCAGCTATAGCCTCTTTATAGCCTCTTCAGATATAAAATGTGTGCTGTAGTTTGTACTTAATCTTTCTCTACTATCCGATATATTTATTTTTTCTGACCTGTAGTACAGTTGCCTTCAGGAGACTTTGTCAAAATGTTTTTTACATTCCTGTTGTAGGTGGGATGCAAGACTGGAATTACTTACATACAAACTGCTTTGAAGTGACCATTGAGTTGGGCTGCGTGAAATACCCAAAAGCTGAGGAGCTGCCAAAGTACTGGGAGCAGAACCGTCGATCTCTCCTCCAGTTCATGAAACAGGTGAGACACTTTGTTCCCAAGCAATTGTGTGAGCTCCCTCTTTGCATTAGATGTGCCAGGATGAACAGGCTAATATGTGGGCTGAAGCAAGTGGTGCTTCCTGGCCAGACTGGGTACCTGCTCCAGAGAAATCATCTCCATCAGAACATGTCTTGACTCTTCCTCTCCCCTCCTTCTCAACATACCAAAAATCTGTACGGAAACAGCAGCCAGGTGATGCAGGTGTGGGCTTTTTATTTAGCACTACCTTGGTTTTCCCTAGGCTGGAGTGGCGTTTGTGTGCTGTTCCCATCTGAGTCAGGGCTGGTGGTAGTGCTGCACACCTGGGGCATGCAAACAAAGGTGTGGAGCAAAGAGTGCTGTGGTGGCAGCCTGAGCCAAATAATTGCTCATTGTATTCATCAGGTGATCTTTGTCCACTCCAGCAGCTGGCGAGTCTAACCCGAACCCTTTTGGAACATCTCGCTCCTCTGGGAATGCTGAACCTCCTGGGCTGGGAGCTGGTGGGATCTGGGTGTCAGTGATCCCACAGCGATGTGTGGGGTGGGAGGCAGAGCGAGGGCTGGCACTCAGCAGGGCTCTGGGTCTGTGCTTAGGTTCACCGCGGCGTCTGGGGATTTGTGCTGGATGCTATGGACAGAAGGGGCATTCTCAACGCCACCATCAGCGTTGCCGGCATCAACCACCCAGTGACCACCTACAAGGATGGAGACTACTGGCGCCTCTTGGTCCAGGGGACATACAAAATCACAGCATCTGCCCGAGGGTGAGTGAGCCATGGCACAAGGAGCAAACAGCTGCGTGACTGACTTCCTAGTCAGGAGTAGTCCCATTGCCTCTGCCTACAGCAGATGTAGGCATGGCTGTTTCTCCTGCCCTCTGGCCTGTACAGATTTAGCAATGTGATGCTACCCTGATGTCAAAGACTGCTCACCTGGTGTCAATGTATAATCCAAATCTTCCCTTGTTTAGAGGTGGTGTGGGGAAGGAGTTGATAACTTAGTGTCTTTAGGGGAAATTCTCTGGCAGGCAGCTGCCCGCAGAAAGGACTTCATCACTTCAACCGCTGCCAAAACCTTTGGGTTAAAGCAACCTGACTTGTTGTCCTGCCAGTCTGCCATGTTACTCTGCAACACCTGAGCCAAAAGCAGCACAGCTCGTGCTGGGTGCTGAGCTGCTCCCTGTCCTCCTGCCATTCCCATGTCCCTTTAAAGTGTTCTTGCTCTTTGGTTTTATGCTTCTCACTTTTGGCTGGGGAGCAGTAGCAGTCCCATGTGAGTGTCTAGTCAGGAAGGGGGGTGGCTTGTTGTGTGAGGCCTGGAACCCCTGACGTTTCTTGTGCCTTCTCTTCTCTGGGTAGGTATGATCCAGTCACTAAGACAGTGGCAGTTGGCAGCAAAGGTGGGGTGCAAGTCAACTTCACTCTTTCACGGACAGACATCAAAGTGGACGAGGGGAAGGTGCCAGTCTTGAACACCCCAGACACCAGCGACCCCAACGAGAAGGAGTTTGAGACCCTAATCAAAGATCTGTCTGCTGAGAATGGCCTGGAGCGCCTCCTGCTTACCTCCTCGGGGGATGTCTCTCCTTATCGATATCGCCCTTACAAGGACCTCTCTGAGTTCCTCCGAGGCCTCTATCTGAACTACCCGCACATCACAAATCTCACCAGGTGAAAACTCAAAGCAGCAGTGCTCAGCTCCTCCCTGAGCAGCAGCCTGTGGAAGGGAAGTAGTGAAATGATGAGCTGTGAACATAGTACAGAGATGGGGAACTTGTCCCTCCCCTTCCCTGTGGTCCCTGAGTTCGAGGGAGCCCCACGCCTAAGGGCATGGTGGCAGAGCACTGGCTGCAGGGACTTGCAGATGCATTCGTGTGCTTTTTCCTGAGACATCATTTTACTGACTTAAACCTGGGGTGCTGTCGGTTCCCCAGGGGTGCCTGGGACTGGTGATATTCCCAGTATTGATATCCCATGCTTCTGCAAATAGCTCGGTTCCACGCTCTCTATTTCCTCTGTTTTCCAAAGCCTTTCTAACATCCACCCTGCCAAAGAGTCCCCAGCAAAAGTAATCAAATTTGACTTACAAATATCAAATGGCCTTTTTTGTTTGTCTGCCTTCAGATTTTAATTCAATAGTGCGAGACCTGTTTGAGTTAGCTTGCCCTGAGCCAAGGTCTCTGCCCTCCTGCAGGAGACCAGCTGTCTGCAGTCCTCTGCTTTCCTTTGTGACTTGTAGCAGTTACCCTCTGTCAGCTCTAAAAAGCACAAATCTCTTTGTCCCAGGACCTCATTTGCTTGTTGTTACCAGGCACAACATGCTCATGTGCTATCCCCGCTGGTGCCAAGGCTGCTTTTCTGATCTGTAGCCTCTATTGTCCGTGCAGTTGCATCAGCCCCGATTGCGTTCCCTGCTTTGCTTGCCCTCAGTTTGCTAACTTAATGGCATGACTGTAGCAAGAACTTACGCATTACTGGAAATAGGCCTGCTTTTGTCCTCTAAACCAGGTGCTTTGTAAATTAGTTTGATGTCCAGATGTATCCCTATCTAAGGAAAAAACCGACAACCAAACAAAACCCACAACATTGGAGGCACAGAGGCATTTAGCAGTTCCACATTTATAGTGATGTTATAGGCTATATAGAGGTATATGGTGCATTGGGCATCCTGTACATCTGGACCTGGATACATTCTTAAACAGATGCTTGTGTTCAAACTGATGTTCATAGTGAATTTGGTCCAGTGCTGCTGCAGATCTCTCATGATGTGGTTGTGTTTTGTGCGTCACGTGTCTTTGCAGCCTCCTCCTGGAGGCAGGCAGCAGTTCCTTTCCATGCTGGGGTTTCTCCATAAGGCCAGGCTAGGCGTGCGGCTCTCTTCCTGAGCTGACGCTCTGGTTTCTCATCTCTTGGCAGTTTGGGTCAGAGCGTCGAGTTCCGTCAGATCTGGTCCCTTGAAATTTCCAACAAGCCCAACCAGTCCGAACCTGAGGAGCCAAAGATCCGCTTTGTTGCTGGTATTCATGGAAATGCTCCCGTTGGTACAGAGCTGCTCCTGGCACTGGCAGAATTTCTTTGCATGAACTACAAGAAGAATGCTGCTGTTACAAAGGTAACCAACGCGAGGTACCATCTTGGAGCCCTCTAGTTGTATCCTGAGAAGACAGTGCTCACTGCAAGACTTGTCTTGTTAACAGTGGCTTGTGGGTTGCAGCAATCCCACACATAATGGGGAGGTGGTGTGAAATCCAAGGGGCCAGTGGGAACCTCTGACTGCTGATACCAGTATAAGCAGCAGTTCCTAGGATGAGATCCAGACAAATGACATGTACAGAGAATGAACCCTACTAATTGCGCTTTATGTACTGTTTCTCGTCCTTTTGTTCAGCTGATTGACCGAACACGGATTGTGATTGTGCCTTCCCTGAATCCAGATGGACGTGAGATAGCACAAGAGAGAGGCTGCACATCGAAGATAGGCCAGACTAATGCTCGTGGCAGAGATCTGGACACAGACTTCACAAGTAAAGCAAACTAAAGTAAAGTGGTGTATAGTGTCCCTGCAGAAATGCAGGCTGTTGTAGAAGTCTGCTAGCTGCTCTAGGGTTGGGTGTAGTCGTTTGGTTACAGGGCCTACCTGTAAAGAGAGCAGCACTCTGGCCCTGGAGCCCAGGCAGCACAGCTGCTGGGAAACTTCCAAAGCTTGGATCCCCCTTGCAGTCCCTTATTTGCAAGGAAAAGATGAAGCAGAATTCTTTAGGAATAGTCCAGAGGTTGGACAACAGGTAATGTATTTTTCCTGTTAATTGATTTCCTTCAACCCTTTATTTCTGAAAAAATGCCCTCTGCTCATGCTTCCTGGAAACAGTCTCCTTTTTTCATGCTTTTCTGGTTTCCACGTAATGGCCTGCTGTATCCATAGCACTGTATCCATAGCACTGTATCAGTGCTATGCCCACCCTTTCTTGGGATGAAGTGTTCTCTCTGGCCAGGATTGGCTCGGATCATCCCTAATGCTTTCTTAAAAAAAATGTCAGCTCAGTGACATTGAGGAGAGCAAACACACATGAAATACCCTCTACATTCACAAAAGTAAATAGCCTGTGGAAATAGTGATGTGTCACATTTGTTTAGCTTTGCAGATTAATTCCCCCCATGGGTAGTGTGGACTAGGTGCTTTACTTGATGTCAGGCACATCTGCTGAGATCTAACAAATACCTTTTAATACGTGCAGCAGACCTAATTCAGACATAAACAAAGAATGTACTTGTGCTGGCTTCTGAAACAGCAGAGGAAACTGTTGTCATTTCCCTTTTCTATTTGTTGTTCTGATTTACAGGCAATTACTCCCGGTACTCGGGGACAAGAGAGCCTGAGACCAAAGCCATCATAGAGAACTTGATATTGAAGCAGGATTTCAGCCTCTCTGTTGCGCTAGATGGAGGATCTTTGCTTGTCACTTACCCATATGATAAGCCAGTGCAGACAGGTATGACTTAACTCCTCCAGGGCCTTGCACACACAGTTACCCTCGGGCTGTCTCTGCAGAAGTTCATGTGACCACATGTTGTAAGAGCTTCTTGCGCTGCTGGTGTTCTGTAGCCTCCTTTTGTGTTCAGCCCTTTATGTGGAGTTGACAGTCTGCTAAGTAAAGCTATAAAACCTCACAGGATTCAGCTAGGGATCAGAACACTTACCATTTCTGTTCCTACAACAGTATTTCAGCATTTCCTCTGCCAATGCTACTATAAAGTCTGCTTTTGATACCACCTCTCAGTGTTAGAGGAAATCTGGAATGCCCCTGAAACAATTTGTGTCACTGTTTAATACAGGGTCATGGGGTTAGAATGGGAATCTGCCCCTCCAGTGAATAGGAGTTGCACTCCCAAAGTCTCACTTTTCTCTTTGTAGTGGAGAACAAAGAAACACTGAAGCATTTGGCATCTCTGTATGCAAACAACCATCCACTGATGCATTTGGGCCAGCCAGGCTGTCCAAATAAGTCAGGTATGTTTGGTTGAATCCTTTAACGCCCCTGTCAGCTTGTGCTAGACTCTGCTAGGAGCAGATCTGTCTGACAGCTGTGTTCTTGCTCTCACAGATGAGAATATTCCTGGCGGTGTGATCCGTGGCTCTGAATGGCACAGTCACTTGGGAAGTATGAAGGTACTTCGTCATGGCACAAGGCTTTCCATGTCTGCTAAACAGGCATTAAAAAGCATATTCGTTCTGATGTCTGGGCAAAGCTTCCCCACCTCCAGCTGCACTTTGCAAAACTTTTTAAATGCCACCTATTTTGTTGTAACTGTGGTTTTGGTTTTTGCAGGATTTCAGTGTTATGTTTGGTCATTGTCCTGAGATCACTGTTTATACCAGCTGCTGTTACTTCCCGAGTGCAGGGCAGCTTCCCAGCTTGTGGGCAGACCACAGGAAATCTCTCCTTAGCATGCTCGTGGAGGTGAGTCGCAGTCTGTGGGAGGAAATTCTGGCAAGGAGTGAAAGGTGGTGGGCTGGGGGGGGAGAGGGAGAGCGCAGTATGGAGAGTCTTTGTGTCTTTATTGGTGCTCTGTAATTACAGATGGTCAAAATTTAGACTGTGAGGAATGGATTGAACAGAGGAAGCAAGTGACCAGGAAATGTGTTGACATGAGAGTTAAATATCTGTGCTGTTTTGCCTCATGGTGGGCTAAGCAGTCCTTGCAGTATCCTGCACTTTTATATATTATGAGGGTCAGGGATGGAAAATGGGCTGTATTTTGAGGGGAGGATTAGATCCTGGTTTTTAGTTACAAATGTGCCATGTGCTTGGATCTGAACATGAAGTGTTTGAAATGCTTTATTTCAGGTTCATAAGGGAGTCCATGGGTTTGTCCAAGACAAGAGTGGCAAGGCAATTTCTAAAGCTACCATTGTTCTCAATGAAGGTTTGAGGGTCTATACTAAAGAAGGTGGCTATTTCCATGTGCTGTTGGCTCCAGGTTTGCATAACATCAATGTGATAGCTGACGGGTACCAGCAGAAACATGTCAAGGTATGTGAATGTCTGTACCAGAGATCTTCCCCCCGCTCCCTGTCATATAAAGGCATCCCCTATTTGGGCTCTGCCTCATTTGCTGTGTTTAGCTGCAGATTATGTGCCCAGGGTAGCTGTTTTCTGCCTTGATAAATGGATGGAGAAGAATTTCTCAGCACAGCAGGGTTGTTTTGGGCAGTAGCTTTTCTTTCCATTGCGCTTGTCTTTGGCATCTGCCTGGTCCTGCCCTGGTCAGGACCACCTCTCTTGTGTGGACACCTACGAGAGGTACAAGCTTTGAGACAGTCTGAGCTCTCTTATCTTTCTGCAGGTCTTTGTACGTCATGATGCACCCAGCACTGTGTTAATTGTATTTGACACGGAAAACAGGGTATTTGGTTTGCCAAGGGAGCTGGTTGTCACTGTTGCAGGTAAAGTGATACTTTTGATCAAAGCTTTGAGCTTTGCTTTCCGTAGGGGTTTGTGCTGACAATCACCCTTTGCTGAACTGGAAAAGTAACCTGTGGACTTAAGCCATCTCCTGCTTTCCCTCTGAGTATGTGCTTGTCCTTGCAGACCGGTCCAACAACCCTTGGATCTGGTGATGCTGGGCTGGCAGATGGGAGGGAGGAAGTAGAGTGTGTTGCAGGGCTCTGAAGGGTCCAGAATGGACTTTGAGATGCCTGGAATGGGGAGAGCTTATTTGTGCATAGAGCTGGGAGATCTTGCTTCTTCCCCAAGGTTTCTTTGAGGGGGGTGGCACCAGGTAAGCATTAAGAGATATTTTTTTTTTTTTCTTTTGTCAAGGTGGCAGCTGCTGGGGAGCCTAGAGTTTATACCCAGTGGTCTGCAGAGGAGCTCAGTGATGCTATCCTAGACTGCGAGCGCAGAAAATAAAGCTAGTGCAGTGCTGCTCTGGGAGCAGCTCTCTTGCATGGCATGTTTTCTGTGGCCTAGGAGGAAGGAGCAGGGTCACAGTGAAGTGAAGAAACTGGCTGTGACTGTAGAAGGGAAGAGAGATGATGGCAAGGCTATGAGTCTCTGAGGTGGGGGAACATGGCATTAACTTTGTCTTCTCTCTGGCAGGTGCAAGTATGTCTGCGCTGGTCCTCACCGCCTGTATCATCTGGTGTGTCTGCTCGATTAAGTCCAACAGACACAAGGATGGCTTCCACCGCCTCCGGCAGCACCACGATGATTATGAGGACGAAATCCGCATGATGTCCACTGGCTCAAAGAAGTCGCTCCTGAGCCATGAATTCCAGGATGAAACAGACACTGAAGAAGAAACATTGTACTCCAGCAAACACTGACACCTCAGGGGCAGGAAAGAAGGTTCCCATGGACCAGACCCGGTGGCGGGGGGCGATCCCTGTGGTTCAGTTTAGAAATATTAGTTTGCAGGATGTGTCCTCCAGGGGTGTGGGTGGCAGCTCCCAGCTTCCCTCTACTATTTGCTCTGTTCCTATGTACATGCAAATCAGTGGGTGCTGGAGGTTGTGTTTCGGGCTAAAGACATGGCTTGTTACATTTTTGGGTCAAGATCTGGAGGTTCACATGACATTGTTTGAAAGGCAACCTAACAGGGTGGCCAGCAGAGTTCCTAGCACTTCCTCAGCATCTCGACACAGTGAGCAGATGGTGGGGAAGTGCCCCAAGACCTGCATGGGGTCGTAGTTACAACACTCCAAAGCAGTTTCTCTGCTTGTTTTGATTTAATGTTTTCCACTCTGTACTTGGGGGAAGCCAGATCCTTCACTTGACTCCACGTTCTGCAGAGCAGCCCTCAGAAAAAGACTGTACTTGGTTTTCAGCTGCTGCCTTGGAGCTTTTCCCCACCATGAGATGCTGTGGCCTGCTATGATCTGCAGTGGTTGTGGAGCACCTCTAATGTGTTGCTAGTTCCAGGCAGTGACTTGGCATCCTGAAAACTGGGGGAGATGACATCCATTCTTGATGTGAGCTGGAGAAAGGAGCAACTGTCAGAGCTTCAGTGAACTCTGGCAAAGTTCAGTGGCTCGCCAGCGCTGCGGCACTGCTGTTCCTGACTTCTGGGGAAGAAAGAAACTTTATTCCCATCACCCCTGGTTGCTTTTCATTTGTGTAGTAGACCTGGCCTTTGGGGGTCTCAAATTAGCGTTACAATAGTCTGAAAGAGCCACTGAAGGTTATTCTAAGCAAATGGATAAACTGATTGTGGTGGATGCTGTAGAAAAGCAATCAGTTACTGACTCCACCTGATCAGTTTTGCCCAAGTCCACTACTGTTCAGGAGGAAACAGTGAAATCTGACGACTGCTTTGTATTTGTGCGTTACTGAAGCAGCAGGGAAGGTCATGGGAGTATCCATGGCCCAACTTCAGTCTTAAATTTTGAAGAAAAACTGCACAATTTGCCACTGTCTACCTAATACCATTTAGTGATCAGAGCACTTTGCAAACACCCTCTCATTAAGCTCTGGTGATGGTAGGCATCAAATTAACCTGCTGGCTTGGCTCTGTTCTGCTACTACAGTGTCCCTGAAGTATGTAGCAAGAGCTCCACCTGCTTGCGTGTCTGCAGTTGTGCCTGCTGCTGCGGGGCCTGGGTGCAAGGCGTGAGGAAGGGCTGAATGGCTGTGCTGAAGGAGAAGGGAAGAGCAGCCCAATTCTGTTTTGTAGCACTTGGCAGAAAGTTGGAAAGAGGAGCTGCAGCATGCATCCCAAAGACGTGGGATTTGTGGGGAATAGAAGGGATGTCCAGAAGGGAAGAATAGCTGAAATGTTTGATTTCCAAAGCCTTTATGCATCTCTGATGTTTCTGTGCTTTCTGGGCAGGAGGCTGGGGTTAGAATAGGCACTTACTTTCTTGCTGCTCACTTTCTTATTTAATTCTTGCCCCACTGACCCGAGCTCTGGGGTGCAGGAGCCTGGTGCAGCACTGTCTCAGGCAGTGAGCTGATCTGTTCTCCAGCAGCCTGGGGAGGTCCACTAGTGAAACCTGCACATGGTGTCTGGGGGGGGTGTTTGCACCCAAATGTATGAAGGGGTCTGTTCTGCAGGGCTCTGGCCTGGTCATCTCTGGGGGAACATCGCCTTCCGAAGGAGCTGTTCCTCACCTCTGTGTGCAGTAGACGCCCTTCCAGAACCACATGCCTGTGGCCATGCTGCCATGCTCATTGTCTCAGCAGCTGCATGCTGATTTTGTGCAGCTATCTGGAGGGACAAAGATCACCCTTAAACACCAGTATACCTTCTTCGCTGTTCCATGGGGAATTACATTGCAAAAAGCACTTGATAAGATCTGGCTGGGGAGGTGTGCTGGGCACAGGGAGATGAGCCTGAGCATCCCCGTGCTCCTGTCCCACGTCACTGTGGTGTGAAAGCGCTGTTCCTGTTGCCTCTGTTCTGCAGGAGCCATGAACATCCCCATGCCTGCTCCCAGTTCATCGTGCTGAGCAGGGGATGGGGTTTGGTCCTGGACCGTGACCCTTTTCCCTGTGTAATAAGCTGCAGCACACCAGCACGCAATAGTGCTAACCCTGCCTGATGTCCAAACTTTTCCTGCTTCTGAGGGCTTTACAAAGAGACACAGCTGGGTTTTCATATTAAAGTTGAGTTTGCAAATGGCTCTTAGGGCTCTGTTTGGGCTTTGTTTGCTCTGGCAGCAGGTAACGGACTGAGCTGGCCTTGCTTTGTCCCACTAGCAATAAGTCTTGTTAGGAATTGGCCCTTTCCCCCTGAGAGTGCATTCTGCAATTAGCTTGGAGCGGGTGCATCTTTTTAAGGGGAGTGGATTCGAGACGTTTTGCAAAGGTGTGAGACTTTTCTACGCAGCAGGACCAGGTGGTGTGCTCAGAACCACAGGGCTGTTTGTCACCTATGTTGGGAAGGCAGGAGCAGCCTCCCCTTGCCATCAGTCTGTCTGTCCGTCCGTCCATCTGCGGGAGTGCCTGGGCCACTTCTGGCGAAGAGCCGGTCCCCCGCGGGCGCTTGTCCCTGGAGCGTGTCGGTCCGTGCACTGTGCCTTCAAATGTACATTTTTAAAAGGGACTTGAATCGCCTTTTCCTGGAAGCGGGACGGGGCGGTGTGAGGCGAGGCCTGGTTCTGCCCTCAGCCGGGCTCTCTGTTTTTTACCTGTATACTGAGATCCAATAATCTGTATAAAACTATTTTGATGTCCACCTGGGTTGTCTCGTTCTTCCTACAACGGGCAGTAGGGGCTTGGGGCTGCGAGGAGGAGGCTGCGGGAGACCGGGGCCGGGGCCGGCGTCTCCCGCCCGGTGCTCGGCGCTGCAGGGTGGGGGCCGCCGGGGCGAGGCACCGCCCAGCCGCTAGGGGGCGCTGCAGCGGGAGGCCCGCCCGTCCCGTCGGGCGCCGCGCTTCTAGGAAGACGCTCTGGTCCGCCCTTCTCGGCGGCGCGGTCTCGTTGGGCCGCGGCTGACGTTGGACAACAAAGATGGCGGCGGGGAGCAGCAACTACTGGGAAGGCGAGTGGGGCCTGAGGGTGGCGGGGACGGGGCGGCTGCGCGCCGCGGGGCCCTCCTGGGGCACAGCCCGGTCCGGGCAGGGCGAAAGTGCCGCTGGGTCCCCTGTGCTCGCCTCCGGGGGGCCGGCGCCGCCCGCGCTCGGAGGCTGCGGTGGCCCCGTCGGCCTTTCAGCCATGAGGCGGCGGTGCCCGGCTGAGCCCCGCGGCGGGGAGGGGGCCCGCGGGGAGGGGGGCAGCACCCCGCGCCGGACCCTCCTGCTTGTGTGGGACAGGACCGGTGAGTGTTAAGCCGCGCCCCCCCCCCCGCCTTTCGGCGTGGGGTGCCCCCCCTTCAGTGAGGGCCTCGCTTTGTCGGGCCCCCCTTCTCTGTGGGGTTCCCCTCTGGGGCTCCCGAGCGGTCTGCGCCAGCTCCGCTTGAAAACACCTCGTGAAAACGCGTCACCCAAAGGCGTGGGGTCACCGTGCGGGTTTGTGACTTCTCCCCCACTCCCGGCCGCCCTGTGCAGATCTCAGGAAGCAGGCGAGGCAGCTGGAGAACGAGCTGGACCTGAAGCTGGTCTCCTTCAGCAAACTCTGCACCAGCTACAGCAGCACCCGAGACGGAAGGCGCGACAGGTATAGGTACTAGCCCATTTCTTTATGTTTTAAATGCTGCTTGTGGTTCTTCGTTCATTTTTATAATTTGCTGAATGCTGGTCCCACCAGTGGCTTTTATGCTTAAGAAGCTCATTTCATCGCTTCTTGATGTTGTGATGCTGGTGTTGGTCTTGGTGCGATATTGAGTGGTACTGGGACGTGAATCAGAAAGGTGTATGAGCTGCAGTGGTGCGTCGTGAGAGCATATATGTCACTAGGGGAAGCTGAATTTAAACCTCAGTTTGTAACTGTGGGGTTAGCGTGTGAACTAGCGATACGGCTTTTTAATGCATGCTACCTCGACTTATTTTCTAGTTTTTCTTCCATTAAACTAGCAGGAGGTTTTCAGGGACTGCAGTATTAGGGGAATTTAGCCTTACAGCTCCTAGGTGGGCCAGTGTGGTATTTGTAATCCCTGTTTTAATGATAAGGGAAGCGGAGCGCCGAGCAGCTGTGACTGGTCCAAGGTTGCGCAGGGGACTAGCCCTCTCTTCAGGAGGGGTAGCTGTTTCTTTCTGGCTTTCTCTTAAGATGAGTAGTAATAGCGAGAGCTGTATATATGTTTATATATATATGAATCAGATAAATACATACATGTGTATATATATGAATAGTTTGTTTGATTTAGGCAGATTCATGTTTGACTGAAGAATTAATGTGAAAATTTCTCAAGCCTTTCAGCTTATGGGCCAGAGTTGAGGTCTTCCCTGCAGTTCCACAGCACTATCAACTTTTCCGTCCCTATGCGCAACCTTTAAAAACTGCCCTTCTTTGCTTATTAACTGTGGGTCCCAACACTGTGTATCAGTTGTGAGTGTGACTACTGCATGTATGTCTGTTGGTATTTTTATTTATTTGTTTGTTTGTTTTGATGATTGAATCTGTTTTGAACCTTTCCATGAATTTCTGGTTCTGGAAGCCTGAGAGAGCCTCAAGAATGATCGTGTTACTCTTGAATCAGAGTCCTAGTCTCTCTTGTTTCTGGCTCTGTGCTGTTACTTGCCATGTAATCTCATGGTTTTAGTTATTTTTGCTGTCCTATGCAAATCTTACTTCTCTTACTCTAGTTATGGTAGATTACCAAAGCAATAAATAGTCTCTGAAAGGTATTAGTTGTCATACTTCTGCAGGTTGGCATACCCTGTGTTGCGCTTCTGTTCTTTTGCTTAGATATGACTTTTCATTGTGGTTTTAGTTTATCTTAAAAAGCATATAGGGAAGGTGTACTGTATGAAACTTTAATTGTGATAAGTTGTGTGGGTTGTATTGCTTTGTAGAACACTGACTGCTTAATTGGACTGCTTAAGTGGGTCGTCCTAACACTGTATTATTAAGGTGTAATTATGTAGCTGGTATAACATATTAATAGTGCAGTGCTCCCTCCTCCCAATAAATAAATAAATCAAGCTTAAAAGTTGGGGAGAGAAGGGCAATGGTACTAGACACGTGCTGGTAGTAGACAAGTGTTTGGTGTCAGGCATATCTTCCAAGGAGAGGTTATATTTTCCCCAGGTGATGCTGTGTCATTAGTTCAGATAAGAGGTAAAGGCATGTATGATAAGAAAATGTAATTTTTCTAAGCTTAATTTATCCCTCTAGGAAACCTGGGTAGTGGAGCTTGCCAACACCTAACACTAGTGTTTCTTTATTTCTGGCATTCGTGAAAAGATGATGTACTTTTTCGTAACTGCTTCTCCTCTTTTTCCTTAGCTCTGACACAACTCCTCTCTTAAATGGATCAAGCCAGGACAGAATGTTTGAGACCATGGCTGTGGAGATTGAACAACTTCTGGGAAAGGTAACTCAGGTTACTGTGGTTTTACTTCAGCATCTAGGAGATATTGCAGTACAGGTTTCTGTGATGAATGCTGGGAAATACTAGCGTGGGTATTAGACAAGTGTTTCTGAAGGTATGTGTCTGTCGTTAGAACTAGCTCCTTCAACTTATGCATTGTAACTTTCTTACAAGAATAAGCCATTTCATGTTTTTGGGTTTGTTGGTTTTTTTTTTCCTTCCTCTAGCTTACTGGAATAAATGACAAAATGGCAGAATACACAAATAGCGCAGGAGTCCCATCCCTGAATGCTGCACTGATGCATACGTTACAGCGTCATAGAGACATATTACAGGTAACAAACGGACGTCTATCTTGCTTTTATTTTGTTTCTTTGTTTGGAATAATTATTAGCAGTGCTGATATCACAACATGCTTGAATGTCTTACCAGAAGATTTAAATGCCACCAATCCCATCTCACTTTTCTTCCCTCCGAGCACCCCAATCAGTGAACTCTGAGTTGAAAAAAGAGGATTTTTTTTTTTATCTCATATTGGTGACTAGCACCTAGCTAAGAAAGAACGGTGAAGTATGCCATCTTATGTAGGTGTCTTTTATATAGCATAAGGGGAAGGGTACTGTAATGAATTACCTTGTCTGTGTGGTCTGTCACATAGCAATATGAGACGGAACATCACACTTGAGAAAATATGATTGTAAAACCATTTAAACTGCTAAAGGGAGTTGAAGGAAATGTGATGGCTAAAGCTACTAATTAGGGTTATAAATCAACCATGTTTCAAACTGGTGATGTTTTCATGGCACAGTAATGCTAAAAGTGCATGTTTTGTTTGGCTGGTCATATACAGTTTGATTTCTCTTTTGAATCTGCAATACACAATGTAAAAAGCATGGTGTTTTGTAAAAGCTGTAGCATTTCTATGAAAAATAGTGCTGAATGTTTACAATGGTTTTGGTGGACACCAGTTGCCAGTTAAATTAGTTTTAGAGAAGTATTAGCTGCCTGACATGTTTTCAAATGTAAAATTGCAACTTGAACATTAAAAAAAAAAACCAAAACAAACCATCAAAAGTCATCTTCACTGTCCAGAAAAGACTTTTTTTCCATCGGTGTAACAACAAAATAAACCCAAGAATATCTTCACCACAGCAAATAAGCAGGTTTTATTGGGCTTCTGATTCAACCAGTAATGGGAAATTCCAACACAAAATGATAATTCATCAGAAAGGTGAAGATACATGAAATTGGGAGAAGGAATTACAGTGGGTTTTCCTCTATGACCTTAGCTGTAGCTATCAAAAGTTAGCAAGTACTGCAAGAGCAGTGAGTTTTAAAAATACTTTGCAGTAACTTGCAAGCGTTTTTTATGTTAATTTCATAAGTTGGTCTTGCACTTTGTATTAGAGAACAGTTAACATTTTAAAAGATGGTTGGATCTTAACTTGAGTATATTGTGTTGTTAAATTGATCTCAGGATCCTAATTTTGGAATCACTGTTTTATTACAGGATTATACGCATGAATTCCACAAAACCAAAGCAAACTTCTTGGCAATACGAGAAAGGGAGAATCTGTTGGGATCAGTACGAAAAGATATCGAGTAAGTCGTATTGTTTGTTACAGCGATGGCATGGGACTGTCCTCAGAGGAAGAAGGTGGAAACCCTCATGTAGGAGAATACTTGGCGTAGCTTATTTTTCTGTGCTCTGAACAAAGCAAAAAAAGTTACTTGAATTGATGACTTTTATTAAGGTTATGATAAGATTCTGTTTTGGTTTGGGTTTTTTTAACTGAAAAGGAATTCACGTTTTTAAAGTAAAACTATTAAGCTATGCCAAATCCCATTAAAAATGGCTGGAACTTTTCTATTTGGTCACTTCAGAGTGATGGGTATGTAAATCAGTTAATAGTGTCTAATGAAAAACCTCTGGAAACAATGTTTTTCAATTCTTACTATTTTTTACATTTTAGATCATATAAAAGCGGGTCTGGAGTCAATAACAGAAGAACAGAACTATTCCTGAAGGAACACGAACACCTTCGAAAGTAGGTGTTACTTGTTTTTTACTTCTTTTGGCGGTGTCTGACTTCTCTGGGGGATGAAGCATTCTTAATTTCAAGTATGGGTGAAAGCTTTGTCCTTTTGTAGCTATTGCCCATGATGCATGCCTTGCTCCATGTATTCTGTGACAGTGCTGCTACTTATGTAGCTGGATAAACATTTATTGCTCATGCTGACTGTGAAATGCATGTAGTAGGTAGTAGTCATGCTAGTTTTCAGTGATTTTGACTTTAGGATCTTGTCAGCATTAAGTGACATTTGTACATTGTCTTCAGTGGGCTTTCGCAAGTCACTTGTGACTTCGTGCTTGACCTCCTCTCTTAAGGAAGTAGATGCCTTCATAGTATACTAACTGGGATAAGGGTTAAAAACCAAAACAAAGTCCCAATGATTTAGCTGTTCTTCCTTTTCTTCTCCTTTATTTGTCAGTGTTAGGCAGAGAAGAACCTTTTTTTCCTTTTGTCTCTGCTGAAGGTGTACAAAAGGTACATGGAAGACACGAATTCCAAAATTACCTGCGCACTTAAATATTTGCAAATTGACTCTGGTTTATTGGCCAACATAACAAGCAATATAGGAAGCACTTTCTTTTTATTCTTGTTGCAGAGAGGGCGTTAGATTATGAGTAGCTGCTTTGTGTGTTCCCCATTCAGCAAAAGCAGCACACTCTGGTAAAAGAGTGCTGGAAGGTTCATGTTTTCTAGGTAGTCAAGAAGTAGCACTGATCTTCTTGCCTGTGTTCTTGACTGTAGTCATGTTAAACCTCAGTCTTACACAAGAGGGCAGGCTTTCATTTTAAAAAAAATAAATAAAAAATTACCTGTGGCTTTCTCAGATGTGCTTTCTTAAAGATAACTTAAACTTCTAGCCATAACTGCACAAAAAGCTTTTACAGGAAATTAAACCCAAATTTTTTGTTTGTGGCTTACCACCACTTTATCCTCAACTTTGTTTAATACCTTTAAAACTTAGAAATTGATTTATTTAAAGCTTGAATTATGAGTTCTGTTAGGTTGAATTTTTTATTAGAAATGAATGATCAGGAAATGTAAAGTTTCCAGGAAAAAAAACCCCAGTCTTAATATTGTGGAGGTGAATATTATCTGAAATGTTGTACTTTGAAGAATCAATGTCAGTTAATCTGAGTAAACCTGATTCTTTCTAGATGTTGTGTTTGGGGTTTTTTGTTTCGCTTTGGTTTTTTTTTTTTGTTGGAGGGGTGGTAAATACTTTTATACATTTGGCATTTTGTTAAAGAAGGTTACAAATAAAATGTTTCTGGAGTTGTAAAATATACTTCTAAGAAACTGACATTCCTCTGAGTGCACTATTTTGAAAAGTTTGAAACAATGAAGAGAGGAAAACTTAAACCATTTTGTAAACGTTATCTGGCAGATGTCTTAAGAATTTGAGCCTAGCATTTGTTGGGGCATTGATTACTTTGATCTCTTTAAACATGTTTTTAGGATAAAAATGCATGAAAAATAGAATTAAATAAGGCAGTTTCAGAAGCAGTTAAACCATATTCTAGGTGATTATTTGAAAATGTCAAGACTTAAAAAAACCCAAAAACACGACACTGAGAAAAAGAAAACAAGAAATAAGTATGAGTTGGGCATTTGTAGGAAACAGGGCCAAAACTAATCATGGAATACTACTGCAAGGTGGAGATAACTGTAAGGTGTATGAAGAAATCCAGTGTAGAAGCAGAAGACAACCTTGGCGAGAAATCAAAGCTTGCAGGATGTTCAAAACTTTTGAATTGAGAATCAGTAAGCTCAGAAAGAGATACTGGCAGAGGAAATTATTAAAGAGCTTCCAACATACTTGTCTTCAGAGAAAGTAGTCAATGAGCTATTAATGCCAAAAAGCTGTAAAAGCTAGCAAAAGGTCCCAAGAAATCACCAGGAGCTGGCAGATTACACCAAATATGCTCCTAGGATAAGCTGATGAGCTTTGTGTGAGTCTTGATGCTGAATACGTGCAGTGCAGTAAATCATGGTGCTAGATTAATTGACAGAACTACATGATGAATATATATACATTGTCACAAAGACACAATAGTAAAAATTCAAACATATTTTTAGTGAAAGCTATGAAAAGAGCTTGAAGAACAGAGATAGGAACATAAACTTTGCAACTGTATTATTATATGCTGCAAAGTTATGAAATAATGCCACAGGAATGATATATTCATATCAAATATTGGAGCATTCACTTGGTCTTGAGCCTGCTTAATTTATGATATTAAGTACTTTAACTTATTACATATTTATTCCATGATCTGATAATGGAGAACGTATGAGCTATTACCCTACTGCAGAGTACCAGACTCGGCTGTCAGCCTTTCTTTATGCACTACCATGTGAGACAGGATAAGCGGAAACTTGAGTTTACTCTTGGTGGCGTTTTCCGTGAATGCTCTTTAAAAAGCTTGCTGGCAGCCCTGAGAGGTATTGTTTGTGGTGGTATCTCACTTGGGAGTAAGAGGAGGAGAGCCAGAAAGCTCTTCTCTGGGAGGGACTTTGGAGAGAAGCTGGACCTCTGCTTTTTGCTTAAATCTGCCTTTTTATTTTTCTGTCACATTTTGAACATCATTTCTTTTGGAAGAATAATGAAGGAGAATCTGTGTGTCTTCATTTTACATATGTAGGTAATGGTAAAAAAGGAGGGGAAATAAAAGATCTGTGAGTACAAAATTTTGCTGAGTAAAAGGATGCAACGTATATTAAGCACCAAGGGAATGACAACAGCTGAAGCGCTGTGCAAACCCTTGCTATGCCTCTAATACATAAAACTGCTATCCATTAAGACGTGAGGATCGTGCATCCATTTGGATTCACTTTCCCTGGGTGGGGCTGGCTGCTGTGTCAGAGCTGCTGGCACAAGGGTGTTGTGCGCTTTCACGTTAGGATCACGGTGCTGCCGGGGCAGCCCTCGGGCTGGGGGCATGCGGGGCTCTGCGCTCCCGCACCCCAGTTCTGGGAGGGTTAGAGAAAGCATATTGTGTTCTTCTCTATTCAACTGAAAGCTTCGCTGCTGGTTCAATTAATTTTATAAATCAGCTGATTCTGAGTTTTACTGGGAAAGGAGATTTGTCTAGAAATTTTACGGACTGTGGATAGGAGGCATAAAGTTTCTAAGCCACTCAGTTTCCGACGTAATTTCCATACACATAATTCAAGGATAGTTTTACCTTCCTCTGGAAAGGAAACCAATAATGCCTAAATTTTTTAATAAAAATTTTAACACTTGTTAATTAAAATGAGGCTGGAAGACAGGTCTTGTCGAATATTGATGCCCTGTTAATATTTTTACCTAATACCTCAGATCTTCTGGCATGTCAGATGCTTAAGGAAATACCAAATCTAGCGTGGTCATGTTTGCAGTTGATTTTTGAATGCTTGTTTTCTTGGGTCTGTGCCATTCAGTAAAGGTGTTTGTCTCATCTTTTCTGTTTGTATGCTTTTGGCCAGGGAGGTAAACAAGTCATCGTTTTTCTTGTAATACTGTTTTCCATCTAAAGAAAACAGTTTTGATTAATAGATCTAGCTTAGCATTTTAAAAACTGCTCTGAAAAGTGCTGCCTCAGAGGAAAGAGTCCTGTCAACTTAGTGTTTGCCCTGAAAAATTCTGCAGTTATTGATGAATTATAGTCAAAGTCAGCAAAGCAGGGACTGATGTATTTGATTAAATTTGCAATATTGCGTGTGTATGCGAGTGAAAATTTCCCTTGTGTTAGTACTTGCATTGTATGTGAATGATATCATATCAGGGGATACTGATGAATTTGTGTACAAATTGATGAAGGCTTCCAAGGTTTAGATAAAAATTACAGATTTTATTACCTATGATGAATTCCTTGTGAAACTAGATGAAAACTAGATCACTTAGTGGTCGCCAGCATTTGCTGTAGTAGATTTGTTCTGCCGTTGTAGGGCCACTGTATGACTGTTCCTTTATTACTGAGCTCCAGTGCTCAAAAATGAGACATTTGTCCTTTTCCAAAAGGAGCGGCTGGTGGTGAAGCAGGTGCCTGTGCTGGTGCAGATATCATTAGCTGTGGTTTTAATCGTTGTCAGATGGCTGCATGTTTCTGGTGAGCATTGCTATGCAGGCTATCAGTCTATCCAGTAAAAAAATTTTCAGCTTAAGAGTATCAGGTGTAAGGCATGCAGGTAGATGAGAAGAACCTGCTCAAAGTGTTCAGGCTAGCTAAGGCCACAAAACACCCCTGTGTGTCTTAAAATGTTTAGCACTGGGAACAAAGAGGGTAGGGGTGCCAGAGTAGGTGGGTGAGAAACTTGGAAGGAGAAAAGGAGGAGAGCAGACAAATCAGAGGGATGTGTTCTGCATGCGAAAGAGAAAAGAGGAATAAGAGAAGTGAGCAAAAGAAATAACGGGAATCTGCAGCAGTTGCGTAATGGTGCTATTAATAATACATACCTGATTCATGGAGATGATTAGGATAAATTAATGTTTGTGCAGTACTTCATATATGTGAAGTATTCTGGAGTACTAAATACTTTTATGACTATTACATTTAATTTTTGAGCAGAACTGTTTCAAATTTCCTGTTGTTGTTTGGGCAGCAATGGCCACATTCAGTAGAGAATAATCACCGGGAAACTGCTTTCAAACTTTATTCATGATACAGTCCAGATCTTAACAGAGGGAGTGACTTGTTGGCCGTTTTTCCTCCAAACTTTGATGTTGCTTATAAATTTTCACTTCAGTACTGATTTGCACCGAGAAGTCAGCCTAATGAGATGCTGAGACGCCTTACAGGGTTTTTGGTTATAGGTGTGCTCATCTTTTGGGGGAAAAGCTATCAGTTTTCTACCTTAATGTAATTTCCTCTTTGTTATCCCTGTTCTCTGCTCCGCATGCCCTGGTTTCCATTCACGGTGCTGTTGCTGCTCAGGTTCCTATGGATTTCAGTGGACCTTCAGTATTGGATTAAAACCAGAGAACTGGTGTCATCTCCCCTGCCATCCCCTCCCTCGCCTCCAATTGCAGGGGGAGGACACGCAGATGCCTGGGCAGTAACTGCTCCAGCTGACAAGTGGTTCAGCACTGCATCTTCTTCATCTTCTCTTGGAAGGAGACTGTAGGAAAAAATAGCTAATTCACCAATTCCTTTTTCCTTCCCAAGGTGGTTGGGGAAGCAGCAGGGAGGGAGGAGTGTGATGAGCGTCTTCCCTGGGTGCCTGCTGGCTGCCGACTCTGCAGCCTCAGAACTGCTGAGCTCCACTTTAGTCAGGCCCAATAAGGGTTGGGGTTTTTTTAATTGCAAAACTTGCCTCTAAATTAAACTTATTTTTTGTTCATGTCAGAGCAGAATGTGGTGTTCTTGTCGCTCCGTTCTCTTAATTTTAATATGAATTTTAACTGAAGCAGCACTTGATAACAATTTTGTTTGATTTACAGCAGTAATGAAAAAACAAAACAGATCTGCTATGAAAGGACAATACATTCTATCCATGGCCTTGGTTTGCCCAGAATCACCAAATACGGTGTAATGTGGCTGCAGACTTGCTGTGCAGTAGTGACGGAAGGCTGCAGCACTTTGTCTATTGAACTGGAAGATACAGTGCAAGGGGAGACTGAGGAATCTGGGTTAAAATGATTCTCTGCTGGCCATTAATTGCAAGAGCTCTGGCAATGGTCTGTCACTGTTTTCCCAAATGCAGTTACATACCCTTGACTTGTTTTCTTTATTTCTGGAATAAGGAAGTTTGGGAAAATGTCGCATTAAAAGTACGTGCTAGTGCCTCAGCTAAGCTAGTCAGGATGACTGCAGTAATTACCTTACTGACTGACTTACCGCTGAATATCCATCATATAGACTTTTTGGGTAGGGCTATATCTCTGTCTGAGCGGCAGCACAAATATAATGGTTTTCAAGGAAGGGATTTGAACAAAGGAGGATTTTTAGTATTGCGGAAACTTAAAGATGCATATCGACTTGTACTGTAATCCTGTTTCAAAATACGATTCCGTTTTTTCTTTTTGCTGTCTCCTATTACTGCAGTTTTCTCAATTGCAGTTATGCATCAGTGATTCCTTCCTTTAGCCTTATAGATGGAATTGAATGGGGTTTATCTCCAAGCCTGCTGGCAGAACCTCTGTCTCTTGAAGATTCATGCCAGAATGACACAAGGCCACTTCATAAGTAGCTGGATTGGCTTCCCCTGTAACAGTCCCAGACTTAATACAAGACTTGGGCATATCGTATACTTAACTACAACACCAGACTGAGCACAACTTATCTATTTCCTTGTTTTAATAGTAAGTATTCCTCAATGAGGGAGACAGTTCATGTCTTCTGGAGAAAAGAAACTTCACTGCTTATTATGTGACTGTAATTATGACTGTATGAGCAAGTTATTGAAGTAGTTTAATGAGAATTTGGGGAGATTCAAAGCTTGCAGGCAATGAAGGAAGATGCTCTCCTGGGTATCGTTATTATTTATAAATAACTTAATAAAAGGACGTGAAAATCAGCCAAGCACTTCAGGATTTAAAAGAGGTTTTCCCTCTAAAAATAGCTTGAGCTTCATTAGAGTAAAATCAACTAGTGCTTTTCATCTTCCTGTGCTGTATTTAGGACTTAAAAAAACAAACCTACCCCAGAACACTGAACCAAAGATTATAATCGTCTCAGAAGATTTATTTGCATGGTATCCTTATAGTTGGATTGCTTTAAAAAATACTGTAATCAATAATTTCTGACGTCTGTTGTGATATTTTTATACTTCAATATGTCTAAAATGAATGGTATTTGAAGAAGGGGGGGGGGGGGGAACAACAAACCCACCACACACATGCACAAAACCGAGTTTGGGGACTTCCTTTGTAACTTCCACTACAAAATTGAATTATCCAGGTGACAAAGGATGCAGTCACAGAGGTGTTGGCATTAAGAACCTCAAACTCATTGTTTGCTTTTCATCTGTATAAAATGTGAAGGTTTATGCATGAACTTCCATGTACCCCCAGGAAAGAGGCTATAGAAACTATCCTAGGTGGTTTTGGACGTCTGCAGAAATTAAAGAACAAACCCTTATAACACAGTGTGAAAGATGACCTGAATATATCACGGGAAAAGGGTCGTTGTGACAAAAACTCGGCTCTGGTTCTCGGTTCTGGGCTTTACCTTAGAAACAACGCTATGCTCTTGATTTGGGGAGAGGGAGGGATATAAAACCACACTTAAATCTTTAGAGCTCTGTATTTGCTTCTGAAGTTTCTTGTTTGTTTCAGAAATAAACAAGTCAGTGATGCATGTTTTATTTGTTTTTAGCTTTCCTTTCAACACTGTTTCTTAACTAGGACAGCTTCCCCCCCACCCCAAGGTCTGTATTGAAATTAGGACTTCGACAAATACTGAAATCCTTCTTACATGGGTTGGTTCTGAAATGTAGGTGCATCTTTTTAACAGAATCAGCAATTGTGGAGTTTTATAGAATTTGTCTTGTGGAATATGAGAATCACTTATTATTCTGATGCGCCGTGTCATCTTTTGTCAGCGTGGCTGTGTACTTCCTTCTTTTTTAAGGTCAGAAGTGCTTGCTTGTTATTTGCTGTAGGAACCTCCAGTAAAAACAAGCTGTTGAATTTCATTTGATGTTAAATAGTGATTATTTCCATTTTTCTCAAATACAGAGTGTACCTCTGGAAAGTTATCATATTGCTGTGTAAATGTCATTCTTGAGTTTATTTAATTTGAACCTCTGTACTAATGCATCAGAATGAGGTTCTCATCAGTCTTGGCTGCGGTATGGTAGGCTATGCAGATATCTTAGTGTGTTGCTTTACCGGTGGTTTGATAAAAGGCATCAACTCCCATCTGCTGAGGATCCTTTCTATCAAATCCATGCTGATAAGCAGAACTAGACGCAAATTCTCACTAAAGCATGCCTATTTTAGCCTGATAATAAAATTTTTCTTACAACCTTTCAAGGACCTTAGTTCTGTTGTCAAGTGAAAGATGCAGAGTGCTTTCCTCTCACTTGAGAGACTTGTTTATATTGAGTATAGTCACACTTCTGGAAGAATGCAGCTTGTTCAGTCTTAAATAAAAAGACAAGCCTGAGAACGCAGTGAAATTGGGTCAGAAGAAAAATGTTGAGATCTTCACCTGTTAATTAACTGCATCCTGAATTTGGGTTGTAGATGGTTTAAGTGCAGTGTGCACTTTCATTCTGAACCACAGGTGTTCATTATATTGTATAGCTAACTATGCAATTTTAAGAATAATTTTCTGAAACTTAACAAACAGGCAGGTAGATAGTTTTAACATTAGGTACTTCAGCCAAGTCCTGGATGAAAGCCATATAGCTTTCTACATCTACCAAACAAACCCTCAAAACCATGGGAGGTGAAAATGCAGTTAGGAAGCAGAATACATTTCTATTGATGCATATTTTAGGGTTTTGTACTAAATTAAAATTGGGTTGTCATCCCAGGGATAACTCTCACTTCATTTCTGTGTTAGCTTCACTGGAAATTAAAAATATATTAATTACAAAGCTCTTACGGGGCTTTTCTGGAAGACATTCTGCCTTGTATTCTCTTTTCTTGGTTACTTAGGAGTGTGTGAGCAGTAGAACAAATTTTTTAGCTTTGTCGAGCTTTAGTCAAAAACCACTGAGCTAGAAAAGTAGCACAATCTTTTTTGTTGCAGTACAGATTATAAACAGCTTGTGTTCCTTGTAAGTTGTGCATCTATCTTGTCTGTGTGTGCCCAACAATTCGGTAATGCCAGGTTATCTTGGTAGAGCTCATTTTTTGTCAGATTAATGTTGGATATCGAAGGCTGTGTTGCTTGGTTTTGAGGGTTTTTCTCTTTAGTTAAAGGTATAAACTAAATGATATGTTTTAAACCAGAGGAAATAGTGAAAACAGTACTCCCACTGAATGCTAGTTCTGCATGCAGCATGTAAAATTTGAGGAAATGCCGATATAGTCCATTAGTAAGTTACTGGAATTGTTCTGACAGTTGTGGTTACTGATAATGACTTACAGTAAGGCTTGCCCTTCTCAGTTCATTTAACTTTGTTCCTATGGGTAATACGGAGCAATTATATGGAAGGGTCAATCTATCCAGGAACTTTCACAACCATGAATAGAGAGCCTCTAGAAACCTCATTATGTGGCTGTTGGTGCCGTCCTGGCATTGGTTTGATGCTTACTAACAGGCAACCAGCTGCTGCACTTCATTTAGACAATAGGAGCTGTTTTCATTTTGAGTTTTTTTTAACTGCGTTCTTTGGGTAAACTATATACTGCAGATTATTGAGAAGGCTCTTATTTCCTTATAGATTAGCTTTAAAGGAAGAAGTATTGCTATTGCTCACCCTCTTGGGACTTTCAAACATCAGACACTCTCCCCAGTAGTCTTTCTGTGTGCCAAAGAGCTTTCTTGGCTAACTCCTCTTTTTACAGAAACATTTCTTTCACTCTGCTGATAATTCCCAGACAAGTCCATGGAGTTCAGTGGAGGTGCAGGCTGTACCCTTTGGAAAGGATCCCCCCCTTATGTGCTTGCATCCATTAAATTGTTCTTTAAACTGAGGTAGAACAACCAATCTTTTTATTGGTTATGGTGCATATGTAGACATGTTTACAGATGTTAGCTGCAAAGAAAGTAGTTATGTTAGCTTAAGTTCAGATTGCCGGAATTGATAAGCTGGGGAGATGCTTAGTTAGTGATGTAGCTAGGAGTCCAATTTTTAGTGAGTTTTGTGTGGATTTCGTGAGGATTTTGTGAGGATTTCAGATTGGAGGGAGTAGGTTTCACCAGTTTATTTTCCTGGAAATGCTTGGGCAGATTCTTCCATACAGTGAAGAGCATGCCTTTTGCATGGTTTTTTCCCTTATATGTAAGGTACATGTGAACCATCTGGAAAGAAATTCAGCACCAGATAATATTGGTTAACTCCTGCTTAGAGCAATGGATTATGTTCCAGTGCCTTTCATTCTAGATTTAACAAATTGCTTGCATTGATTAAAAGCAACGTGATGTTGTGCTATTGTGCTTTTTTCTTTTCCAATTTTGCAACTATTCTTCATTCTTACTGAAAGTGATTACTGAGCGTCAGACGCTCCAGTACAATGATCTGCAGAAATAAGCTTACTTACGTGTTTAGAGTTTGTAGGTGTGATGTTGTTAACATATTGTTCTTCTGGAGCAAATCTATTCATTGACTTAATGCTCATGTTTGTGCTGGTTTTTATGTTTTATTGTTGTAAGCTCTTATTTCATTTTGCCTACTGCAACAGAAAGCGTGAAAACATTGTATCTCCTTAACATCCAGATTTATGCTTTAATTAATATGTAAAGGGAACCCACAAAAGAGAGCCGTTTGCGTCGGTATTTGAACCTTTCTCTGCTCTCAGAATGGTTTCTGTGGGCAAACTGTTCCTCTCTGAAAATAGCCATTTAACCTCACGTCTTTGTTTTTGGCCAGCTACCTCTTCTTGTGCTGGAAATGTAAGATGTATGCTTTGTAGACAAATATATTCCTTTTCCTCCCTGTGCTGTTGCATGTTGTGCATTCCTAGCAGGTGCTACTTCTGCTTTTCCGTAAAAACACAGAGCAAATTTTGTGTTGTCAGCAAAGTCCTCTGTTAGAAATTTTCTCTCTTTGGGCGTCATATACCCTAGGTATGTTTGTCTCGCTGTGCTCTTGTGTTGAGTCTCAGTCAATGAGTAGGCTTCTACACCAATTCTTGTCTTCGTTAGCAACTGTAGGAGACTGTCCAAACTAGCTAAGCGGCTCCAGTGGAATGCAGTCTTTCTTTGACACTAAATTGAATCAAGCTTGAGACAAGTCTTATAAAACCTGGAATATCTTGTTTGTTATCTATCACAGGGGGGAAAAAAAAGTGTTCTGTTTTACATTCTTCTACTTAAGTTTTTAAAGCGCTTAATGATCATCTGAATATTTTAGGTGATAAAGTACGTTGATGGCAAGCAGAAAAAATGAGTTGCAGCTGGGTTTTTTTTGTGTGTGCACAGTGGTTTTTTTCACTTGTGAGTTAGGAACGATTATTATGATGGAAATAACTGACTGTATGTCTGATTTGCTTCATCGTAATCTGTATATTTGTATTAGGGTATCAAGTATGTTTTGTAATATTTGCATTCCTGGAAGCTCCGCATTGCCTCGTGATCCAGGACTGTAAAAATACGAAAGATTTAGTGCAGGCAGTTTGAGAGAGCTGAGACTAGTGATATATCTTGTGGTTAGAGAAAGAACAAAGTAAAATTCTTATTTCTGTAATTATTCTTTATGAAAGTAACAAAATAGTTATCAAGTGCTATATTCGTTTATTCTACAGGGATTTTCCCTAATCCTTTTAACTTATTCTTTATGATAATATTGCCCTTAATTTCATCTGAAGGGTTTAAAGTGCATTGTGAAATGAGTTGTGTGCAGATGGGTCTTCCTGCTCTATCTTTGTTTCTCTGACAAGTGCTTGTATTGGGTATCCAGCTAGCAGGTCAGCAGCAAAATCTATGGATATGGGAGAAGCCCAGTCCTCACTTAAGTAATCATTTATATTGCTGAATTTTAACTGCTGGCATAGAGATTTGCTTTAAAAAAACCAAAGAACATAAAATGCTTTCTCTAGTTGTAAAAGCTTGATGTGATGGGCAGGCTTCTTTTCTATCCTAGACGCATATTTCACTTAATTTTTCCTTTGGATTAATTTACCTGTCTGCATATTTAAATGACAAACTGCACAACCTTTTCTGAAGACAGCAGTTGCACGGAGGCCTGATTATGCATGACTGCTGGTGTTGGATTTGTGCCACTTATGACAGCAGGTGATTGCCTCAGCATCTTTCAGCATTTCTTTCGTATAGTATTTTTAAATGGCTTTGTCAAAGTGCCATCTGTCTCGGCAGGTGGAAATGTATAGCTTATTGAAACAGATAGCAAATCAGAATAATATTGCCCAGAACCACCGTTTGCTTGCTTGGATGCTGATAAGGTAATGTCTACTGGATTTGTTGTCTTTGCTAGGAAAGCAGAACAACAAAGTCAAGAGATTTTTATTTTTTTAAGACCCTCTTTCTGTAGTGTTTTGAATGTGTAAGTTTAGCAAAATTACCTCTTTCAATATTATTTTTTATTCTGTCAAACAGTTGAAATGAGCATTATTCATAATTGTCAGAAGAACTTCTATTTGTGTAAACCAGGTTATTAATAATCAGATATCTGCAAACTTCCCTTGGGACTCTGGATGCTGTTGTACTTCGTGTTCCTGATGTTCCTTAAATCTGACTGTTATTTTCTATGGTTATGAACTGTAAAATGATGAAACACTTGCTTGCTTCTGTTTGGGTATCACTAAGTGTACGTTACAATCCACATCTGCCAAGAATTTTGAAAGACTTTAAGAGATGCTGTATGAGTGCATGTTACTGCCCTTAGAAAAGCCTCTAGCATCTGCTTAAAGTGAACTTTTGCAGGAAGCACTAAACTTAATAGAGCTCTGAGTGATTCCGATGCACAGATTTTTACCATAAAACGTTCCCTCTCACACTGCCTTTACCAAAATTGCAGTGAATGTCATTGCCATTTTCTGCTGGAGTTTGTTCACCTGCTGGAGACTTGCAAGTACAGAAGTTATTGGAAATCCTCTCAGGGCTGTTAAAAGATGATGCTCCTTGGGGTGGGAAGAACACACTGGAAGTTGTGTTTGGTGAATGTGTATGCTTCCCAGCTATTTATTTAAGACTGTAAGAGTTAGTTCAATCTGCCCTTGCCTATGCATCAGTCATTCTGAAGAAAATTCATATGCATCTCATCCTTTTAAATAGCTGGGATGACCTCACCGTAAGTTGAGAAACTTTGATCTTGTGACTTCAGGTGCCTGTTAAATGCCTTGTGTTGGCATTTGCATCTAATGTCTGTGTTTGTTGTATTGAGAACTGTTTATTACTGGGCTTAGACATTTTTATTAACTTCTGCTTGTTATCATTCTATAGGTAGCTACTTTTCCAGGGTTTATTTTTATATGTATGTATACATACATATATAAAAAATAATGCAGTATAATATAATTGAATCTGAAGCTTTTAAATATTTTTTGTGTTTATGTCTCTGATTAAGTAATAAAACTGCCTAACTACAGCTTTCTCTTAACTTAAAAAGCAATTAGTGTCTGTGCTGCAAACTGGCAAGCCTAATTTTTGTGCTCTGAAAACCCTGGAGAACATCCTAGTTTACTTAAGGTCTCTGAATGTGTTCAACTTCCCTGTTGTCTTCAGTTCATCAACACGAAAATGCTACAATTTCATCAGTTAAATGGATAAAGAGTTGGTGATGCTGGTGATGATTTTTCTAGGGTAGGGTGGTTTTTTTTTTAAGTAGGACTGTTCTAGCAATGTTTTCACAGAATCACTACGGTTGGAAAAGACCTGTAAGATCATCAAGCCCAACCATCAACCAACCCCACCATGCCCACTAAACCATGTCCCACAATGCCACGTCCACACGTTCCTTGAACACCTCCAGTGATGGTGACTCCACCACCTCCCTGAGCAGCCTCTTCCACTGCTTCACCACTCTCTCAGGAAAGAAATTTTTCCTAATATCCAGCCTGAACCTCCCCTGGCGCAGCTTGAGGCCATTTCTTCTTGTCCTATTATTAGTCACTTGGGAGAAGAGAGCAGGACCACCTCCCCACAACCCCCTTTCAGGTAGTTGTAGAGAGCGATGAGGTCTCCCCTCAGCCTCCTCTTCTCCAGACTGAACAACCCCAGCTCCCTCAGCCGCTCCTCATCAGGCTTGTGCTCCAGACCCCTCACCAGCTTTGTTGCCCTTCATTTTTGTTCCACAGAATTTTTGTAGGTGTAACTTATTTCCAGCTAGGCTCCTGGTATCTTTTTGTTGTTAGTAAATTAAAAAAAATCAAACCTTTTTAAAAATGGTGCATTCTTGTGCACTATTCTTGTTTTTCAGACTGGTTTCGCAGTTTATTCTTACTGTGCACTGCTCACATAATACACTTGTCTGTTAGAGACTATGTATAAAAGGCACATTCTCAGCTGAATTTTGTATCTTTGAGATTCAGTGATTACAGAAATCTTTAATGCATTGCTTTTCTCTTCTGCTTGCCTTGGGGGCACTATCAGATGCTGTGAGACTTGAGGCTGCTTACATCACTTTGTGTACATAACCATGGTGTTTTACTTCTCTGTGCCAGTGGTAATAAATACCACACAGTGAATGAAAATGGTTTTATTTGATTAAACCAATGTACTTGCAACTGATGTGAATCTTTGGAGTGTGGCTTTGTTTTGGGAGCAGAAAGAAGCATTCCAGTTCTAGTGTTTTCAGTGTTTGCTGCCCCAGTTGAGTCCCTCTCAACTTAAAATCGGGCAAAATATTTTTAGTGCTCTGTGTGCTGTCTCCATATTTCAAGCCATGGACTAGACTGAAATAGCAACCTTCATGTTTTCACTCCTCTTCACAGACAAATAAGGACGTTCTGTTAGCATCTCCCCCCCCCCGAGCAGTTTACACACGCGTGCGCTCGCTGCACAACGTGCTCCTTCGCTGTGCCTCCAGCTGGAGGTGTGGGGGATCTCCAGAATTCCTGTGGGTAGAAGAAAAGTTCCAAATCGGGCAGCTCTGGCTGAGTCAGAGGCAGAACTGTGCTGCGCCGGAGGCTGTTGATACCTTCCCTTCCCGAGATGGCAAAACGCAAGGAGGAGGGAAGATGAAGACGGTCATGCCCTTTCAGTGTCTTTTAATCCTTTTAGTTTGGCAACAATAAATTCTGCTTCAATACTGGAAGCAATATGCAGTACAACATAACTTCTGTCAGATTGATTTCCTTCTTAAACTGCAAACATTTTTTTCAGTTACTCTACAAGAGTTTGCGTAAATCTGTGGGGTAAACGGAGCAATTGTAGGGATGCATCATTGTTGCCGCAGTATGGGAAGCGGGGATGCAGTCACCTATTCTATGTCAGTGTTACATTTGAGATATTGATTGCTGTAACAAGATATGAAATCCCAGAAAAACCTAATTGGCTGTAAAACAGCGATTAAAAACCTGTCTATAACAAGTTGAGTACAGAAAAAGAGAAATAGCTCAAGTCTTCTGAGGATCTTGTTTGTCATCTTAATCTCGCACATCCATTTTTAAATTAAATGTTCTCTCTGTGGTGCTGTATTTCAGGCTGTCCTTTTCCCAGTGATGCTACATAGAAATGCGATTAATGTGTGGCAGCGAAGGGGAAGGAGCACGGGTTATCAACATCTTTCTCTTACAGATGGCGTGTATTCTGTTTCCCATAAGCATCAGTTAATTCTCATCCAACTGGTACTACTATAGAAAGAACTTGCCTCATTAACCACCATAAAACAGTGTTTGGTAAACTAGCTCTGGAGTAGTGTTTTAAGATGTTATTACCTGGAACCAAGCCTCAGCTTTTATTTTTAATTGCTTTTTTTGAGTGGGTGGACAGGAATGACCAGGATTAAAGAGAAAAAAAAAATAGGTACTTCTTTCTCTAATACTCCTTTCCAACTGTCCTGGGCTCCTGGTGCACATCAGGCTCAGTTAACATTAATTAGCGATGAGTCACGGAGCCCATTCCCCTTTTTCTGTCTTCTCGGTATTTTGTGTGTTCTGAGCATCTGCTCTTGCATACAGTTAGGAAATGCTGCTCTAGAGGACACTACATGCATCTTCTCCAAAGACTCTCACATATACCAAATCTGTGTAGTAGCAAAAAGTGACAACATCCTGAAATAAGACATTCTAAAGGCAAATCTGTTAAGGATTATATTATGGATATCTTTGATTTAATAATCTAAAATAATACTTAGTGCTTGTTCCTTTTTTAACTTTGTTTTTTTTTCTTTTGGCTTTCAGCTCAGATCGACTGATAGAAGAAACAATAAGGTAGGAATGAACTTACTAATTTTCATTATTTTCTGTACAATCAGTGTTTATATTGAATTGTGTCCAAAGATATCAGTCATTTTGTTTATACAATAACTGCATTGTTTGCAACTCATAGGCAGTATTACAATGAAATGGTGGTGGGTTTTTTTTTCTCCCCTATTCAATATTGACATAATGGTGTTGCTTAAATATTTTATTCATCCTAGTTTAGAAAATTCAGGTGTCTGTTCAAAGGTGAATAGTCCCTACAGAAACAAAGGGAATGATAGAGCAGAGTGAATCTCAGGTTGAGCTGTTGAGGGCTATTCCAGTAGTCAAGCTGTTTCTTCTCATAGTGACAGTCTTCCACAACATGATTTTCTGTAATCCTTCAATGTATACAGCACCCTAGTATGCAGCTGATTTAGGTAAGGGCTTTTACCACAAGGGCTTGAGAGGTTATTGCTGTTTTACAGTTACTTACCTTCTGGGTTTTTATGTGGTTCGAATACTTAGAGAAGGTATCACTCAACTGATCTAGAAATTCTAGAACCGTAGCATCATAAATTTTATCATCTGTGCCCTTCCCAATCTTCCATTGAACTCTGGGATTTTGCAAACCAATAATTCAGAGTGCCTAACTTAATGGTTTTAAATTTTAGATTATTGCTTTTCAAAAAAAAAGGAAGAAAGAAAGTAAGATATGCTTTCAGATAATGCATGTACTGGCATAAGTGATCAAGAAGAGTAATTAGAGGTGCAGCAAGGCTCTATGTCCATTAAGGGCTGGCTAGCTTAAGTGCATACAGTGGGCTCGGTATAATTAATGTGGTGGAGGAATGTGTTAAACCACATTAATGTGCAGTGATGAACCAGAAGCGGTCAGTATAATAATGTCTGAAAATGTGGATATAATCTCACCACGGCCTCATAAAGACATTTGCCAAACTTGGCGCAGTTATTGTGAGTATTTGTTTTACTTGGGGTTCTAGTCCTTTCCTGATTAAAAATCCTCTCCTTTATTGCCATGCTTCTAGCCCTACTTTTCCACCTCGTAAAAGTGCTCAACATTTGTTGAATCTCTTATTCGCTGCCACTCCAGTAACTAGAGCATTAAACAGCATATGGTGATTTATTAAGCTTAATATCCTGCAAAATGACTCGTATTTTATCATTTGAGCTCTTCATCTAGCCTCTTGATTATGTGTCATCAGAGAAGCGGAGAGTACAAGTACGTGTGATAAGTGAACCTCTGTGTCGATTTACCTGTGCAGGGGAGCGTAGCTGTGGCAGACTGGAGCTCAGAACAGGGCAGCTAGCTGAACACTCACCCAGGTTCCTCCATCGGTTTTGAGCCTACTCAGAAGCTCCATGGTGTCATCAGTAGGTGTCCTGGCTGGTTTAAAACTGCTTTGAGTTTCATTTGCATGAGCTGCAGTCCTGTGGTTGATTACAAATCAGCTATCTCCACAGTGACTGCTTCTCACGCAATAATCCCTACCGCACGGCTTGGTTCAGAGCTCTGTGGTGCTGTTTACTGAAAGCATTCCTTCTCTTAATAAATGATTTTTTTAGATTGATTTTTTTTTTAAGAGGCTGGATTTCAGGAGTCCTTGTTGCACCATTTATTATCTGTAGTAAATGAACTTCTTGTTGTAGTTGTTGCCAAAAATGTTCTACATTTCTTTTTGTAGAAAGAGAGTTTGTTTTGGTAATGACATTGAGCATGAAATGTGATTTCATTTATATCATCTTAATTCAGTTTCGACACTGTTGAAACCAGGGTGAATTTTTTGTTTCACTCTTTTTCCTGTTATTCCCAGTAATTGCAAGTGTTCGGGTTTGATATTAATTGGTGGTAAACCCTCCTGCACTTGAAGTGAATTTACCAGATAGAAATTTACCCAATTTCTGATTAACAATTGCTTTATCTATTGTAAACCAAGTAAAAGAGGGAATTGTGCAGGGGAAGCTGTTTGAATGCAGATTCCTTCAGTGAAGTGAGATGTAATTAGCTTATTCTGGCTACTAATACTGCTCTGTCTTCAAGGTTTACATCTGCTGTAGTTCATTACTCATTATTTGGGTGTAATTCAGGAAGTTAAGAAATAACATATTTTTTTTTAGGGGTTGTTATTAAGCAGTGATTCTAAGCACTGGAAAGCATTTTTCTGTGTGTGCAGAGGCTTTTGTTGACCGGCTGCACACCAGTGACCCCGTTGCTACAGTCAGCACTAATTGTGGAACCCTGGCTCTGACGTTCCGTAGAGAAGAGACCAAAGAAGTGCAGAGCCTGACTCTTCTGTGTGTGGTTCCTCCATGGGAGCAAACATACGTGCAAGAGAATATATGGGCACCTAAGCTGAAATGAATCAGTAACTAAAGCGATGAGCAGGGCTGTCGTTCCAGATGTTTTGTTAGTACTAAACTTTTAATCAATTTTTAAATGAATTACGTGACATGGGTTCTTACTGCAGCATATTTCTTTCCAGAAACGAGTGGGATGTGATACTTTGTACTGCAGTTCTTTTGGAACAGTGTTCACTTCTGTTGGCCAGATTTAAATATAAGCATAGATTTTGCTTAATATGTTTGGTGTTCTCGGGTTTTCATTTTCAAACGTTATCACTTCTCCAAAATAGCAAATGATTTATTTCTTGTTTTCCAACAACTTGTATTTTTAGGTTGGCTCAGTTGGAATTTTTTTTATAGTTTTGCATGTACGGTGTGATAAGTTCTTAGGATTTTGTTGTAATACTGTTTCTGAGGCCTGATTCAGGCTGATTTTTCAGTGTTTGTATATTAACAGATTGGACTACTCCACTTTCACTCTGAAGCCAGACCAAAACCATAGGTTTAAGTTTTAAAAAAAAATCATTTCCTTATATATTTGGGGTATTTCTGTAGGTAATAATTAGGATTTAATAAAAGGGAAAAAATCACTTGCACTGAATCTTGACTTTACAGAATGGAAAGGCATGAATTAGATTTTCAGTCTTAGCTCTTTTCAAAAGAGCCTTCCCAGAGTGTCTAGGGAAAATCACCTGCATTTTTGGGGAAATGTTCCTTTTGTTTTCATCTTGGGCTTCATCAAAAGACACAACAATCTTTAAAGTAGTTTGAAAGACTCTCTGTGTGTGCATATATATACACGTGTATTTTTATAGATACGAATATATGTGTACGTATGTATATGCAAAGAATAAGTGATACAATCAGAATTTTTACCAATTTCAAACTAGAGCTTGCATTTCTATGCAGAGTCACAGAGTCCATTCCCTTAATCATAGACGTTGTAATGAATTTAAATGAGCAAGTATGATTCATGGAGTACAAAATGAAGCAGAAGTTCCAGTAATACGTGAATTATTTGATTTTTAAAAACATGTCTTGTTCCTTTAGAGCTTTGTTTTAGTTCTTCATCAGTGTAGATTTGACTGAGCTGTCTCAATGGATGAAGCAAGGAGTTGACTTTTTGGTACGTTTTACTTGATAATATGCTGTATGTATGTGGCTGCTGTATGGGGTGAAGGCACCCAGCAGCTTGAACATTTGTCTAGGTAAAAACACTTTGCTTCCAAGTCAGGCAGTATTAAAAGTGTATCTCTGCATGTTAGTCTAGTTTGACTGTGATAATGGCTGGAAATGTTTATTACTCTGTACTTTTTCATGCCAGTGAAAACTGCAAACCTTGTACAAATTCTAGTTGTTCTAGTTTTGAAGAGAAATTTGGTTGCTTGCATACCTGCGCCACTACCGAACATTCAAGGACGAACTTGAAATGTAAGGGAAATTTTGAGGAGAAACGGCTGCAAGCACAGGAATTTTGAGGTAGTCCTGCTGATTTCTGGAAGAGATGGGTGGCCTCTTTGTGGCTGTGACCTCGGGCTTGCCTAGAAGAGATTTCTCCAATAGTGCAGCAGTCTTTAATGTTGTGCTTCAGCAGTGCTTTAATATTAGAGAGCAGAATACCATCTGGTTTTAGAAACTTCGTTTACACCCAACTGTAGTCGTTCAAGCTAGTGCAGCACCAAGAATAGTTTGTGCCGGTTTCCAAATGGAACGTTAAATCAGGGTCATCTTGATTCCAGTAAGAAGCATCTAATCTTTTATCGTAAATGTTGTGTAGAGGTTTCACAACGTAAGAAAAAGGTATTCTTGATCTGGGGAGATTATGGTGTCAAGTAACTAAATGGAGCCAATATTATGAATGGGAAGAATATGATTAATTTTTTTTAAAAAGCATTTGTCAGTGGAGAAATGGCAACAGGAAGTCAATGAGCGTATGTTAGGGGTGGGAATGAAACCAAAACTGTCTAATGGAGGATATGAGGAAGCTGCAATACTGAAGACTGTACAAGACCAATCAGTGGACTAGTCCCCAGGAGCTGTGTGTTTTCTGGTAGTGCTTAAATTTAATAGTCTCATTTACAGATACAAAGGCTTAGGTAAACCAGCTCACGTTTTGAGTGATCAAATTATACGTAAAGAACTGTGCTCTTTACTTAAAATTTGACTTGTTAATGGTAGCTAGAATCCAGTTACGCTCTTGTTCATGGATATCATAATTACATTTCATTACTAGACCATATCATATTAAAAATGGTAATGACTATGATTATTTTTTTCTTCAGAGCTCTTCAGTAAAACCTAGCCCATTGAGCTAAATTTTTCAAAATCCTGGGTAAAAGAAATGAAGATGGTTCCAGTCTTGTAATATGTAAACTTAAACAGTTACATCCTGCCTTTTTGTACGAAATGGACAGTTTCACTCCTCAGATGTTAAAGCAGGAACCTTGTGTTCCATGATAATCTGTAATAATTATTTCCAAAGGCATTTTGAAAGTGTCTCAGGAACATTTTATATCCTGGCAATCATCTTGTGTTTTCACTTCTGTAAATTAATGGATGCCTTAATGAATCATTGTATGCATCTTATGAAAACATGTGGCTTAATTCAGGAGTGTTTTGAGAAATGCTGTATTAAAACTTCACCTGGACAAGTATCAAGTCAGTGTGGGGGTACAAGATAAGAAGCTGTAGGTTACTGAGCATGCTTTCCTGTGTGCAGCTAGGAAATCTTTTGTCTTCCAACTTGGTTCCTAGTAATTCAAAATTTCCTGAGTGCTCTTCTGAATAGCAAATGGAATGTTTTTGCAAGCTTGTGGCTTTTTACTTTAGAAAACTAAAATACCTGTATGCTGAGTTGTAAATGTATATAATCTATCAAATGCTGTATCTTCTCACATACAATACGATTTGATGTATTTACTGTTCTGATTTTGTAGTTCCTTTTTCAGCCCTTGATGGTAGCTGCTTTTTCTGTATTGATATACAGCCATTTATTCTCTGTTCAGAATTTCTGTTAACACCTTCTCTTAGATGCTTTTCTTTTGTATACTCATGCGCTGTTGGGGTAGGCAATGATGCAATTCTTTTTCTTCTTCTCCTCCAATCTAATTTTCACTTTCTTTCCTTGTAATTTTAGTCCTGAAAAGACTCCCATGTAATCCAATAAATCAGGTGCATTTATGGGTTAGGTGAGTTAGTATATCCACAGGAACAAGCACACACAATGTGCTGAATGGCAGTACTACACAGTCTAAGAGGAGAAGCTTTGTGGGCTTTCTTCTGTTCTTTTTGCAGAAACAAAGAGCATTG
The DNA here is from genome assembly GCF_030936135.1 of Gavia stellata. Lineage (NCBI taxonomy): Eukaryota > Metazoa > Chordata > Aves > Gaviiformes > Gaviidae > Gavia > Gavia stellata. The sequence continues at coordinate 8,225,704 of NC_082618.1, forward strand.
GTTAACAGATTCTGGCAACCCCTTTATAAACACCAAGGAGGTGACTGCAAGCCCTGTTGCTTCCTGTTAACCATGAGTTTCATTTTCGCTTTGTGCTGATTTGGCAATTCAAAAGTATAAAAGAAAAAAGTGCTAAATAGCTGGCTGCAGATAAAAAATGCTTGAAGGATTTTCTTAGTTCTGCCCTGAAACTTCCGTGGCATGTTTGTTTGGGTTTTTTTTAACTCTAATACTTCAAAACCTCATATTAAACTGTTAAATCTGTTCTCATAGAGCTGCTGGTTGAAAATGTCACGGTTTTGCCTACATGTTATCGAACTGTTTCTATCCTCTCTGACTGATAAACTCCCAATTTCCTAATGTATGTCCAAGTTTACAGAATGCTAATATAGCCTTAAAATAATACATTGATCTGCCCTGTCAATGCATGTTGTTCTATTTAAAAGAATTCTATGTATAGAGCTTTTGGAAGAGTCTTTTCTATGACCTGAAAGCTACAAGAGCCATAGGCTGGCCCTTCTGTCACCTATGTCTTTGCGATGGACTTGTCTTGCTTTCCAAGGTATTCTGCTACTGCTAAAACCAAAATCATGCAAGTTATAACACTCAGGCTTTGGCTGGGTGAGCTCTTAGTTTTTATGGGCAAAACCAGAGCTGGAAAAGGCAGCCTCCACCTTGAAGAGGCAGTAGCAGATTTTTTTTCCTTTCCCTTTTTTTTCTTTTTCCTTCTTTTATTTCTTAAAGTTTGCCTGGCACATTATGAGAGGGCTGACGATACTGTATCACGGGCTACTTGAGACAGAGTAGGCAGTTACAATGGAAGGGAGCCCAAAGGAACTCACTGCTCCAGAAATACTTTAGGGATCATTGATCCGGGCTGTTTTCTTCTTTAAGACGTTTGCGAACTGTGATACTGACCTTTCGCTGTAAGTCTGGGAGGACAATTGTTAGACTTGGCTCCAATGGGTTTTGCCAGCTATTCTTGTGATACTGGCTGTAGTGTCCTAGTAGGGAAGCCAGTGGTACATCAGATGATCCAGAGCTGCTTGTTCCAAATGTTGTTTTCTTCCAAGAGAAATTTGAAATAAAATGTATCAAATAGTCTGTGCTATAAAAATGTCAGGAATGCCAGTTCTATGTTTATTAAGTGTACAAATATAATTTGTGTGTGACTTTTTTCCTACCAGATTTACCTGGAAAGGTACACTAAGGTGGATAAAGGTCCTTTTTTTTAATCACCTTCCAGTACTGAAATGCCAGGTCAACCTAAGTACTTCAGTACTAGTATCTGGACAAATGGATGTTTCCACATTTTAACTGTTACAGAAAGATAAGCCCAAAGCGCTGAAACCCAGATGAATTTAGTACAGAACCGTGCTTGAGCACCAGATGTATTGAGCAAGTGCATTCAGAGAGTTCAGCAGTAAATATTAAGGCTTTATGTAAAATGCAGCGTCCAGTTCATATTGCAGAACTTGCGAATAAGGTTAGGTTTGCACTGTGTGTTTCGGCGCTTTGTGCCTGCCCCTCCTTAGAAGTAACGCTCATGCTAGCTGTCGTTTTTGTATTGTGTTTGTATACATATAGATACTGAGTGTGAGCAAGCACAAAATGCTTTTGAAAATTTGGTTGTCTGTATTGGGTAAAAGGAGCATTTTGCATTTATCTGTTTTTTCTCCTCTGAAATTACGGCTTTAGTTCCCTTTTCTCATATTTATATCTGTTGTATTGTGTTGTTCCACTTAACTTTTATTCTTCCAGAACACTTTCCCTCCATATTTAAGGCTTACAAACTTGGGACTCAGAAGTCCAAGAACTTGTTTTAATTGTTGTTATTCATGTAGATACAGTCAACAGCAGTATAGGTGCCATTTTCTGAGTTATTATCCAGCTATGTTGTATTTATGTCCTACTTTGTTTATTTTTGAAATCCATGCCAGCCAAGGAGAGCAGTATGTGTCATACTGTTTGTTCTTAACCACTGTATCTCTGGAGCCTAAACTTTTGTATACTGTTTCTCTAGATCTAAATGAGTCTGTACAGTTTGTCTTGACAAAGCTTTTGCATTCGAAGTAGCCACATGAAATACTACCTGTGGCTACAAGTAGTAGCCTACCCTTTCATTTTCCATCCTATAACGCTTTATTTTACAAGCTGAAGAGAAGCTTAAGGTAGAGACAATTTTTTGTCAGCTGAGTAGTTCTTTAAAATCTTCATTTAAACATCTTATTTTTAATAGCACAGTTGCTTCTTTCCAACTTCCAGAATGTATTAAATTTGAAATGGATAATTCTGTTTTATATTCACCTGTACTGTGTCCTTATATCTGGATAAAGTAGATACAGCTGGACCATATATTAGTAAAGAAACAGAGTATGAAAACTTGTATATCCATGGATGATATTCTTAATTAGGACCAAAGCTCAAAAATGTGTTTTATCTGTGCTACGATGGAAGCATCACTGGATATGGTTTCATTATACACCAGCTCCCTCAACTCCAGCTTATGGAAAACAGTCATGTGGGGCTGGCTGGGAAGAGACGTTAATGCAGGAGAATTCAAGCTTTGCCCACTTATCTGGAGTCAGAGGACAGTGTTAATCCTGAGTCAAAGTAGATCTCAACGCTTTGTTGTGTTTAAATGTCTTCAAAGACCTGGTGACTGTATGTCCCAGCTTGATTGTCCAGAAACCTTCTGTGTAAAGCTCCATGAGCTGTGTCGGATCTCAAACAGCACTTCCATCTCCTCTCAACCAGCACCTTCACTTTGCAAATTGATTTTTAATTGTGAGTCAGCTCTTATTTGCTTATTACTTCTGTAGCCATCATATCCTGATGGCAGACAAGAAATTTCATACGCTGTCTAGAGTGAAAGTAAGAATGGGGCTTCTGTGATTAAACAACCTTCTAAATTTAAAACTTATGCCAGAAGAGTACCTTTAGGTTTACTTGTAATAATACCATTTCTTGTTGGGACTAGGGGAGATATGCCAAAACACTGCCTCTTTCAAGAAATCACAGTGTTTTCAGTTGTTAATGGCTTATATAAAAAGAGAAATCCTTTAAGTGTAAAGGATAGAGACTAATGGAAAAAATGTGGTTTCATTCATATTGCTTCACCTCATTCATTGTTCTCTAAAGAAGCGTTGTCTGCTTGCTTTCCTCTTGTTTTAGCTATAGATTATTCTTAGCGCCAACAACTTGATCCACTCTTTTTTTTTTCTTTCTCCAGCATTGCCATGGCAACTAAAGAAAATATGACTTCGCAGAGAGGGATGTTGAAGTCAATACAAAGCAAGATGAATACCTTGGCGAGTATCCTTTCTTAAAAATTTGTGTTGCCAGTGCATAAGAAGAGGTATAGTGCAATTTTTCACTCTGTCATTTGGGGATCAAAACACTTTGCGATGTCAATGGCTGTATAACCTGTCGTGGTATTGTCATTAGTGACAAACAGACCTTTTTTTAACCTGTCTCACTCGATAGTCCGACTGAAGCATCTTAATGATGAATGTGGTGAATAAGTTGTTTTTACTCAAATTTGAATACTGCATATAAATCAGTGTAGCTTAATTTTCACGTAGAAATCTGTGACGGCATTTTATGGCCTTCCCTGCTATATGTTTTCGTAAAAGTGTAATTTCATTTTACTTCTTGCTTTTTGCTTTCAAAACTGTCCAGAGCTGAAGCTTGGCATACATTGCTGCTTGTTATGGTTTACAGCTAAAAGTATTCATGACCTGAGTATCCTCTTGTCTGTCACAGTCTTGTAGATGTTAAGATTTGGTTTGTTGGTTTCTCATATTCTGTGCTCATGGCTAAAGAATGTGCCGGACTGTCAAGTCATGCGTTTTTGTCGTTTTCCCCACTTATTCCTTCCTTACTGTCATAAGGGCCCAAAGAACAACATTAGCATCATTTGATTAGACAGATGACATCCTGAAGAGATGTATCTTGGTAACCCGTAAATTTCATTACAGTTCTTAGCAACTGGCAAGAACAAAAAAAAATTCAATAAGCTTTGGCCTTAAAAGATTCTTGGTTCCAAAGACATGAAGCTCTGAAACTTATTATCTTGTTGGCAATTGTATTTTGTACATTAAAAGATAGATTTACATCCTTATGATTTTACAGTAGGAGGAGTTCTTCCTTATGTGCTATACTTGAACTGTGTGTAGTCATGCAATGTGCATGATTTTCTCAGTCAAATGCTTTTGGTTGTTCCCTTCCCCAGTAACGGAATTCCATTAAATAAATCCCACAGGTGTTTTATATAACTGCCCCATTTTTTTTTTTAGTCTCATTTAAACACAATTATTAAAAGTAATGAAGCCTCACATATTGGAGATTAAAGTATATCAAACGCTGGTAATTTAGGTGATCAGGTGATGAATACTGTGTAAAGGTGATCAGGTGATGAATACTGTGTAAAAGTGAACTCTTAAGCTGTTCTGTTCTCTCTTTTCTCTGATGGTTATTAGTGAAGTCCAGTTGTAATCCCGCTAACTATCCGTCAGGTGTTTTCACTGCATCTGCTTTCTCCAGCTTGGGAGTAGTTCTGCATTTCTTGCAGTATTGGGATTTCCACATACAGAATTTGGGGCTTGTTAGCGAAGATACTGTTTGCTGATATGACCTTGACTCAGACTCCTTAAAGATCGGTTTCCAGCAGTGAACAGCCTGATTCAAAGGATCAACCTTCGGAAACGACGAGATTCCCTCATCTTGGGTGGCATTATTGGCATCTGTACCATCTTACTGCTGCTATATGCTTTTCATTGATGGATGTTCCCCCACGGACTCTGCTAAACTCATCACCACCATCCCTCGCCCCCCAGTCAAGGAAAAGTGAGTGGGGGAAGCGACAGACTTGAAGCAGCCTGCTCGGTATGGCTGGGAGTATCAGCATGATGTCTAGAGCTTATGATGGTAGACTGCGACACTGGTTTTGGGTTGAAGCTGCAGTGTTTCTCCTTCCCTGCCATACATCTTCCTTTGGTTAATTTTTGTGGGATTTGTTTGTCTTTAATTCCCGTTCTTGTTGCAAGGTAAGTAAATATGGGATGCTTACCAGAACCGGTAGGACAGTTTCTGTGCTCAGTGGCTCTGGGGAGGTGTGTTGTTGGCTGGTAAGTGGAAAAAGATCGTTACGCTTGCCTGGGGTGGAAACTCTGTCGGAAGCCAGTTTCCCCTGTAGGCGAAGCACAGTACTGAGCACTTTTGGCCTGTGAGAAGAATATTGCAGCTTTAAGCCGTCAGGTTGCTTTACTACTAAATACATGTTCTGTAATTCTTTTTAACTCATGGTTGAGATACTAGTTATTTCTGCATAATTTGTGCTGTGAAAACTGTGCTTCACACAAATTCCTCAAAGTAAAAAAAAAAAAGGGTTGTTCAGTTCACTTTTTGCACAGAATATGAATAAACTACCCTCTGAGGAAGATTTGTAAGGTTTCTTGTGGCTTTAAAGGGACTGACGAGTCCCCCTTTGTAAAAAGGGAGCACAGTGTCCTAGCAGCTGTTTACTGTAGTGTTCAGTCATCTGAAAAGTGACCAAACATGAGTTCACCTAAAAGTAGTCTTTTGGGTGTAAATAATTTGATTTTGGCTGGCATCCTAAAGGTCTTTATAAAGACATGATAAGCAGTTTGAAAAGTCTATATTGTCATTTAGATAAAGTTATTCTAATAGTGTTAATATTTTTACACTGTAAGTAGGATATAATCTAAACTGTCAATTAGAAACAAAAATTATGATGGTTATACCTGAGGCAAATGTATCTGCGTGCAAACTTTTTGGACATAACTCCTCATAGTAAAGAGTTGAATGTATGAATAGTGAAACAAGTATTATTTACCATTATCTGGGAGGGGGAAATTCTTTTGTCCAGACAATGCATCATGAATCCTGTTGTGTTTGCATCTCTAAACAAAGCTGACATCAGGAATGGCTTTGATATTGCCGATTCACCAATGACGGATTTTTCTGCTCTTTCAATAGCTCTTTCCCATCTGTCATATCATAACCCAATAAATTCAAATTGAGGCACTGAAATACCTTTCTAAGAACTTGATTAACTCTTTTCACAATCAATTTACAGTGCTCCTAACAGATTTCATGTACGCCATTGCCCCCAAATGTCAGATAGTCTCCAGGTTCTCCTCTGGAACAGAGTCTAGTGGGATGGACGCAATTTTTTACTGCTTTTTACAGTGTCTGCAAAGTACCTGTTGGAGGGAGTAGAGACTTGGGCCCGTGTAGTGTGCAAAACCACATTATTGCGTCTAAAATGTTCGTATGGATTTGAAGGCTTCTTGGCAGACTAAAACTTTGTGCTAAAAAGTCGACCAAGACTTCCAATCAGTCATCTTGTTGTTGGGATTAGAAAGCATTTGGAATTAATACGTGTAAAACTGTGGGGCTTGTATTTTAAATAAAGGGTGATTATTTGGTTGATTTGGGAATGTTCCTGGTTTGAAATGAAGTGTTCATTAAAGGGGTTTATGGAAAACCTTGGTGGATACAGGAGGTTTATTAATGAATCTCTGTGTTGGGAGATCAAACCTCTTCTCCCCGATGCTTTTTCTTTGATTCCTCCACCACCCTAAGGGACCCTGATCAGCAGTCGTGCTTCTGTTTAGGATTTGTAGGATTTGGTTGCTATATAGTTGGCAATATAAGATCTGCAGTACCGTAAATAAATTCATTTATTTAATCTTATAACAAGTCTTTTTACTGGACTTAATTGATTATTTGGTGCATATATTTAATCTTATTGTGTGAAAAAGCTGCTATGGAAAATATGTAGAGTATAATAAATATGTAAACATAATTGATTTTTCATGTTATGAAAATGTTATGGAGGAACTGATATATTTTAGTATAAAATAATGGAAATATGCTGAATTCTCTCTGATAAAGCTTTACTGGAAATGGTTTCAGTGTTGGCAACCCCTCCATGGTTTTTATTTGTGTTGGTTTTGAGACAGAGTTTTGTGTTGAAAAATACATTTAATTAACCTTGTAGTCTCCCCTTCATCATCTTCTTGTAGTCCTCTAGCAGTGCCAGCAGGCGTTCTGCATTGCCCTCTGAAGTGGTGTGCTTGCATACAGCCGAGGGGGAAGACTTGCTAATTCTCCTGAAGGTCTTTAATAACGTGGGCCTATAGTTCGGGCAATGGACTGTGAATGAAAACGGTGGATTGTAGTGTTTAATCTCAAACCCCAAAATATAGGTTTGTATGTCTCCTGTTGCTAAATATGTTCTCTACGTTTTTCATTCTGTGTGGTTCCTCTTGCTCTAAGGACAAAAATGTGGTTAAAGAATTCTCGTTTCTGCAATTCCTGGCAAAGTTGCAGTTTCGTAACTTAACCAGATAGAATTGTGCTAAGAAGATTATTGCTAAGCCATTGAAATGAAGTGAGAAAATCCGTAATATTTCTACAGGGCACATTTCCCACACACACACTTTTAAAATTTCTGCTTTATTCTTGCCAGTACACAAGCACCTACTTTAAAACTGTCCAACAACCCCTTAGCTCGGCGTTAGAACATAAGGGATCGTACTGATAACTTTCAATGCCGTGCTTCCCATATACGCAAATATTTTTATCCTTGCTTTTTAGACAATTTTTTTTACATGTTTATCTGATCTTCAAGCGCTGGTTGCTAGAGCAGAGGAATGGCATTCGGGCAACACCCAGTGTTGCGTGTTCAGTCAACAGCGAGTGTTTGTGTGGCCGTAGCCCAGACCACGGCTGTAACTTAAACCCCAGCCCTTCACGGAGTGTGCCTGAGCAGGGGTGGAGGCAGGGCTTTGCGCTCCTCTACGTCTCTGGGACCAAGCAGTGTACTGCTGCTGGCAGTATGAGAGTTTGCCCTTCCAGGGAAGGCACAACACTTTTTATTAACCAATGTTGGTTTCAGGAGCTTTTGCATATTGAAGTGTGGTATAAATTCCTGCTAGATTCATTACGCTGAATTATCAACTCGAATTTTTCATTTGTAGTTTTAGAAGTCCTTTCTTTCGGACAGTCTTAAGATCACTGTGACAAGAAAGAGTCAGTTCCTCGCTGGATGTTGAAAATGAAAGAGCAAATGTAGATTTTGAGGTGATGTGAAAGTTTCAGGTAAATTTTCAACAGCTTGTCCTCCAGGGCTGCGTCCTCTGAGGAGCTGTGCTCCTGAAGCTCCCCCAAAACTGCTACCCAGGGAGCAAAGCCTGGTCCACCACTTCTGATTGTGTAACTCATTTAGTCGGGACTGTTTTAACTCTGTAAACCTAACAGCTTGTTTCCCAAGATCACTTGATGCATAACCTTTTCCTATTTTTACTTTTTTTTTTTTCCCCAAAGCTTTCATTTGAAACGGGAAGGAGAGGTAACAGCTGTGTCACTTCTGAAGGAGGAAATAATTCCGAAACTCCTTATAACAGTATCGGATTATGAAATCCTTCAGAGCAATGGTGCTGTTGAGCAGTGTGCAGTAGAGAGACTGCAGTGAAAGACATATTGAGGCAAAACTGAGCCATATTCTAGGTGACATCTGCAAGTCCTCTTGGTGCCCTGTATCTCTCCTGTCAGCTGGATAGTTGAAACCAGTGTGATGCTTTCAGTTCTGAATACATAAGCGGTTCTTGGTCTGTCTACTACTGAGTGAGGAAAGCAGTTTAAATAAACACTCGACAAAAAATAAAACCCTTTCTCACAAAATATCCCAGTCCAGACCCTTGTAAATGAGTTTCTGATTGCACTTACTGATTTTTTGTGTTTCACATAGCTTCTTGAAACTTACTTTATTGTAACTGTAATTATTTTTGTTTTCACCTATTGTGCATTCTCCGTATGTATTAAAAAAAGCTTTGATATGTAATTTAATAATAAATTAGAATTCTAAGCAAGGTGCTTGGTTCTTTCCCCATGACAATATTTGCCCACCTAAACTTCAGGGAGGATGCAGAGAAGATTCAGCTCTCCAGTTTGGGATTGTCACTGAACACACGAATTAATTTCTTCTCCATTTTTTTACCAAATACCTCATGTGATGGAGCATTTCCTGACCCAAAGTGCTCGGTTTGGCGGGATGTGATCCTCCTGCCTGCGTGTGCGTCCGCATTGGAAGGGTCTGAACATAGTCATGACTTTCTTTCTTGCTGTTCTTTGACAGATGGAACAAGGATGGTTTTCTTTGCAGGTAAGCTTTGAAAAGTTTTCTATGTATCCATAGTATAAAACATTTAATTCCCAAATGCACACCAAAACTGATGTTGATCTGAAGAATCTTCTCAGCAATAAGGTACGTCCCCCCCTTTTTAATACGATTCTCGGTAGTTTGGTACCTTTCTTTCTCCTTCCCTTCTGCAATCACAACACAAACACCAAAAATAAGCTGATGCTTTGAACATGGTACGAGCAATCGTAAAAACTCTCTGTGAAGTTCTGTCGTACCCTGTAGCTCTCTAGCCATGCTGCGATCTGGACCACCTCCATCCTCAGGTGTTCAAACCAGGCAGTGTCGTGCCTGAAGGACCCATCTGCATCTGGTGGTTTTGCAATTGGTGCTAAATCTTTCAATGCCGCTCAGATTTATTTTCCCAAACAAGAAAATGTGCCTGGCAGTGCGATACCTGTCTATTTGCATAAGACACAGAATGAAGAGGGGTGGCTTTCTTCATTTCAGAGCTGTCGTGCTGTGCCTGTAACGCTGCTTTCAAGTAGAGATAGATTTCTGTATCCTTAATGTGCCTACTAAATCTTGAGGACTGACCATATGCGTTCTCAAGGGAAGGCTTTGACTGTATGTTTCGAGTTAGAGAGGAAACTTCAAAAACTGTTTCGAAAATGGAAAGGCAATTCTGGCTTCAGATAGTGGGAAGTGCAGTTAGTTTTTCCAGTTTGTGGCACTGGTAATAAGTGGTGCATAAAATTCCATCTTTGTTTGGATTAGAAAATTAATTATTAATGGCGCTGAATCCTTTTTTCCAGCTCCCTGTACAGTCAATAATTTATAGTGGCACAGGCGTAAGATACATATTTTTAACCATCCGCCTCCCAGAATACTGTTGTTCATATTGAAAGCTGCTGTCCTTCCTGACAAGCTCGGGCGCAGTGGGTGTTCGTGCATTATGGATGAGCCGCGCTCTGCTCCTTCAGTCCTGGTGCAATTCCACGAGCAGATTTCCTGCTGAAAGGGAGCTGAGCACTCCATTAGAAATTCATAGGGAAAGGCAGGCGTGTCTTTGTTTTCTCCGTTTCACTGAACGTGGGAGATGTACTGCTGTGTGGCCTTGATTTTTTTGAATGTTTTAATAGAAAATCTCAATGTTTGCAGTAGGTGTTTACATTTTCTGAATGCCAGGTCTTTATCCATAACAGGGCTCTTCAGGTACAAAAGCTCTGCTGCCCTGATTGTGCCTCGGCGTCTGGGATGTGCTCATTAAACGCTCGGAGCCTGCGGTTGCCTTCATCTTCCCCCTTCTTTGCAAGCTCTTTGAGACCGTTGCAAGCGTGTGTGCTGCTGCTCGTCCCTTGCTTAATCCTTCCCTGTCGTTGCAGCCCTCCTTGCTCTTTGTTCTTAATGGGACCCTGAGGCTTTGCTAACCCAGTTTTGATAGCGCTGCTAGTAAAGCAGAAGTCTGGCTGTAATCACGGTCCCTCTGCCTTTGAAACCATTTACAGTGTTCTCATTGTGGGTTATTTTCTGGTTGTCTTTTGACTTTCACACCCTGTGAATCCTCTGTCAGTCTGTGGTGTGATTTTTGAGAGGTCTTCTGCGATCGTGTCCGTTTAGGTCTTGCATCTTGTGTTGCTTTCCCTTTCTTTGCTCGCTGCACTGCCTGGCAGATTCTCCTCCCTTTCTTCCTGGGTGCTTGGCTTCCATTAGACATTTCGAACACCTGAATTTTCATTTCTTTTAAAAATCTATCCTTCCTTTGAAGTCCAGAAAGGCTGTCCCAGAGCAACTTGAAGCTTATCGATCAAAACCATGCCTAGAGCTGTAGCTGAAAATTCACTGATAACCGCTTTGGTGCAGGAGCGCAGCGTGCTCTTCCACAAACACTGCAAACCTCTCGGCTTTAGTCCCTTCAGATGTTGCTTTGCTTCTTTTCTTATCTTCCTTGCCCATACCCATCCGTCTGATGCAAGGTTCTTGGAAGTGGGGACAATATTATTCACCTTTTGTCTTTCTAAAGGGGCACTGAAAAGAACTAGAAGCTCCTCGCTGCAGATTGCAAAATCCCGTTTTGCTGCTTTGCTATATAGTGGAAACTTAAGACGTTTGCTGGTAGATGCGCCTGGGTATGTCATCTGCTGCAGATCCATCTGACTTCAGACCTGTGCTGAGCTGGCTTCTTTCAGGGTGAAATGCTGCTGAAATGTCAGCTTTCTTAAGGAAACCTTTTCTTAAAACTCTGCAGGGTGCTCAGGAATATTGCAGATGTAAAAAGAAACCCGGAGTCCCTGTGAAAGTGCCGATCAGGTGTCCCTGGCAGGTCCAGCTATGAACACAAGCCATCGTTTATTACATTAGAGTCACTGGACCGTGCAAGGACCTTGTCAGCGCTGGAGGGTACCTGTGTCATGGTGCCGAACAAGCGGGAGAGCCCCGAGTGTCCCCCGCCACGCAGCGTAGCGGGGAGGCTGAGCCGACGCTCGGACTTGGTCAGCCTGTCCCCTCGGCGCAAGGGAAACACCCCAGCAGGGAAGCCGAGTGCGGAAGGGGACATACGTGGCTATTTCCCTGCTGTGCTATAAATGGAGTTCCCTCTAGGTCAGGCATGTATCAGCAGTGCTAAATTTACTTTAAAATATTACTGAGGTGGGGAGGTTTGTGAGTCAGGTCTATAAAAGCATGCACTGCTTATGCAAAGAGCTATAGCTTAGAAAGAGGCAGAAGGCGGGCGGGTGCCTGCAGCAGAGACCATTCCTGGTGTGTCTGCCCTCTCGCAACAAATAGGTCTTTGCATTCGGGTACCAACTGCGCCTTCAGGTTGTGTCTGTGCCTTACAGCAGGACTGAGGGATCTGCTGGCCAGCTCTTCCCGAGATTCCATACGTTTCAGGAAATGTAAATAATTTTCAAGCCTATGCTCTGGCTTAGATGAAGTTTCGGGTTTTTTTTTTAAAAAAAAAACAACAAACATTTGGGGGATGATCAGTTCTTGCAATAATTCAGGGATGCTTCAGCTCGAGTTGTGCCGCAGTGCCTCTGGGAGGGGAAAGGAGGAGGGATGCTGCTGTGGGGATTTTGGTATTCGGATCTTTACCGTTTGTTCAGGTACAATGTCTCCGTTTGGCCTTTGAACATCTGAGGCTCTTGGAGGCAGCTGTGTCTTTGCTAGCAGAGCATCGCTGTGCGCTTTGCCACGTCAGTCAGGCAGACGTTGGCCGTCCTGCACCACCACCAGCCTCCTGGGGTCTGACCACAGACACGGCTGCATCCCAGGGGAATGAACTTCTGCGCTTCCTCAGAAAAAGATGTTTCTTAACTCAGCAGCCGAGTCCCTTCTGCAAGCGTGGTGCCACTAATGCCCTTCGGAGGCGAGTGCTGGGCTGGCCATGCTCTGGGAGCTCCGGGCAGGGGAGGCTGAGACAAGCCGTCGCCTGGGCAGGGGAAGAACAGCCTATTCCACAGCTGCTAACTCATTTTTTTGGAGACTTCAGCTTATAGCTGCTGTATGTTTTGCAATCAAAAAATAAGGTAAAAATAGAGCATTGCTTTAGTCCTAGTATCTTCAAAGCTCTAATCAACATTCCTTTAATTTTATTACAGTCTGCTGTGTGCCCGGGCCAGCTCTTTCAGCCCGGTAATGAATTACAGTGCGGTGGGTGAGGTGCTGTTTTGTTTTTCTGCCCAACTGGAATTGATGAAGTGATCAGTTTGCATCGATCCTCGCTGCGAGGGAGTATAAAATACGGGGTTTATGAAATTGGACCCGAGACCAAATAATTGGAAGAAAATGCTTTAGAATCTGCAGCCTATAATTAAACATTTCCAAGAGGCAGCGAGATACAGCGAGCTCAGCAGAAGGAGGCATTTCGCTGGGAAGACTTCCCGTCTTTGCTTTGTTTCAAGCTGTGTGCTATTAACGCAAACAACTTCGCAAGCTTCAGAAGTGTTCGGCAGCTCTTGAGCGAGAACAGCATCCAACGCTACAGCTAAGCTGGAAACGATGAGGGCCATCACTCGTCTTTTTTTTTTTTAGCACGTAAACTAGGTAGCTTAGCTCACGGAGAAATCCCCATTACTCTATTTTAGGTATTCTAGAGATTGCAGGATGGGAGTTTTCATCTTCTGAAGTATCCAGCAGTACCCACCATAAAGGAAAAGTCCTAATTTAGAGCAGTGCCCTGATCTGCCGGTGCAATTCGTACCCACCTGTGCAAGCCAGGCTCTCGTTTTTCCCGTTGTATAGATTCTAACCACTGGTCCTTCTACAAAGTTTGTCAAGTATGTCTTGTCTGATGAAAAAAAGGAGTTTGAGACGTGATAGAAGCGTCTACCTCGTGCCACGTAGGATCAGCTAGACTCCTGATTAAATGTCTCGCTGTGTGGATGTGGGAGCCAGGGCCGTGTCGCTCTGACTGCGTTTGCAGCGGAACGGTGACAGCTTTGAACTGGAGGCAACGTGCGGAGTCATGCTGCAGAAGAGTCTGCGTTTAGAAGGGGGAAGGCTGGTTCTGGGTAGGAAAATAGGAAGATGGAGGCTTTCAGCACCCTAACAAAGTCAAATTCGGTTTTTCTCTGCTTTTTTACTGGAGCCTACCAGGAGTGTGTTTGGTGAACTACTTCAAATTTTGAAGATGTCCACCATACATCCTAATTTCACCTTTTTTTTCTCTCTACAGCTAATAACCTGTTCTGTGAGTAGGGAGAAGTTTGGGGTGCAATCTATTCTTTTTTTTGGCCCAGCGTTGGGCTACAAGCCCCTTGTGTCTCTGCGGAGCAGCATGAGCTGTACCAGAGCCAGGCGTGTTCGTGCGCTGCTCATCACGAGGTCCTGCTGCTGCAGTTCTGCAGCCCTGAGCTCTGCCGGTGCGATTGCGCGATACTGCTGCCTGCGTGGCTGCGGCGGCTGCAGCAGCGCAGGGCTCCGGCTCCGGCGCCTCACAATCGACTTGCCAAGAGGCTGTGCGTGGCTTTGAGGGTGCCCAGGGAAACTCTCAGCTGCACACGTGTTTCTTCAAGAGCAGCCAGTGTTAGGAATGAGAGAGAAAGTGGAAACATCTTCCCTGTGCTTTTAATTCATAGCTCCTGTCTGGAGCAAAGTCACAGAAAACAGTTGAGGAACTGGTGACCAAGTTTTTGTCCTTTGCTTGAACCCCAAAGCTCATGCAAATTCATTAGCGAAGACAAACATTAAGAGGTGAACAGAGAGCCTATAGTGCTTAGTAGTAACATATGCAACATGGAAATTGGATGTAAACCTCTTGCTGTTCCTTTGCGAATCTATTATACATGAGCCCATCAGAGCAGCGTATTAATAAAACAGGAGGCTAAAGCACTTGGCACTCCCGTCTTTTTAGCGAAACAGCAGAGGTGAGGCTGTCGGCTTCCGTCTTTGAATTCTGGAACTTGCATCTGCCCAGCTGCTTCAGCGGCACGGTCAGGATGCTCCGAGGGGAATCTCTCCATGGTGTGGGGTTTTTATGTGAGTAAAATCCTCCTCCTCCAGGACAAACCCATTGTTCTTTCCTGCTCAGCCTTCTTGCCTGCTTAAAGCAACACACAAAGAAGGCCAAAGTTGGCTTAAAGCAACCTCAGACATCATGCGCTGAGGGGCAGATTGCATCTGTTCCTCGAAAGCTCTTCCCACCAGGACCGCTCCGTCCCGGTCTTTTGTTATGCGCGGGTACCACCAACCACAACCACAAGTCCCTTTGCTTTGCTGAACAGCGGGAAGTAAGTTACGCTGAATTTTCTAAACATCTACGTTTTGTTTCTCCATCGGGACAAGCAAAGGTGGCTCTTTGGACCTCCCCCGGAATCCCACTCGCTGTGCCGAGGGCCCTTGTGCGACAGTAACGCCTCTTGCACTTCTGGGTGAGCAGAGGCGGCGAGGGGATGCTGCTGCTGAATAACGCGGGCTTCGTGCGAAGTCCAGCCTTAGTGCGAAATGGGCGTAGCTGTAGCGTGGTGTACATTCGGACCTGCGTGGCTGTGAGTAAGTATCCGTGGCTGTGAGTAAGTATCCGTGGCTATCTGTCTTAAAGATAGAGGTTTGAGGAGCCGATATCCCAGCCCTCGTATGTGAAACTAAACATCGAGAACACTGATTCAGGTAGTGTTATAAGGGGAGGGTATTTAGGAGTAAGAACCAGCAGGTCTAGTTAGAGTTGCAGTTTTCAAAGTAACGGGGAATGGGTGCACCAAAGAAATAGGCTTAATTTGTTAAGAAAGCCCTGGCAAGCTGCAGAGCCGGGTAGGGGATGGGTGGTACAGTGTCAGCGAAGGGCTGCGGGATAACAGGACGGCTGAGCTCGTTGCTGCTGTGTTGGAGGCTGCAGAGCAGCTCTGTCTCACGGGGAGTTGTTGGGGCAGTGACGTACCAGTGCGGTGCTGCCTGAGCCATAGGAAACCTCAGGGACAGATCCGATACTGGGACAAGCTCCGGCTTATAGGGGCTGGGCTTTGTGTTGTGGGCAGTGGCAGATCTAGAAGAACTGATTACTGTTCCTTTGACCGTTTTCTGAGATGCACGTGAGGATAACAGATCTGTTTTTCATGAGTTCGCCAACATTTAATCTGAATCCTCTCTGGCTTTGAGTACCTGGAGGGTTTCCCTATTTATTTATTTTTTGCTGCCCAAAAAACCCTTCAGCTTACATCCTTAAGAAAGGAAAAGAGGTGTTTATCGTAACACTGCTTATAAAAATGACAGGTAGACCAAAGCTTTGCTGTGTCACGTCAGAGGCGAAGGGATTTGGGTTTGGACCACAGAGGTGGTCTTGAAGGGTCTGCTCATCCTGCTGCCCCACCAACATGGGCATAATCGTTTCCTAAACGTGACCACAACAAGTCAAACAGCTGAACCTGTTTCATCGCAGCGTTTGCTGCTGAGTTATGACCCAGTGGGCTCCGTTGGGTGCGGGGAAGTGGAGCCCCGGACCTCCCGGGCTGCTCCGTAATGCCTCTGGCCATTTCGCTGGGGAGTGACTGGCCCCTGCCGTGGCCGGAATCTCATCGGGAATCTCATCGGCAGGACGCGCTCCAGGCAGGGCCATTAAGTACGTTTGTTGCTGAATCACACTGCGGGCTGCCAACAATGCAGAGGATTTACATCTGTCTTTTTCCATAATAGACATGGATGAAAGTGGAAGTGCTGTGTCTGGTACCAGCTCCGGGGCCATAAAGCCTCATTTTTGATCCCTGCCTCCCGCCTGCATGCTTTGTGTGTGCTGCTTTGCTGGGAGAGGGAAGGAGTCGTCCGCGGGAAGCTGCGGGACTGTCTTACCTCCAGTAAGCCCTACCCTGAAGTCTGGACGGCTTGAGCATATTGCTACAGAGGAGAGAGCTGTGTAAGACAACTAATTCATTTCAGACTTGGCAAGTCTTCTCTCCAGGCTGAGCTGGGTTGGAAGCTGCGTTGCTGTTCATTCCCGGAGGATGCCAGAGACGCGCAGCCAGAGGAGGCTGTTAGGATTCAGCTGAATGAGGTTGTTGCGCAACTAATCTTCAGTAGAGATCGGTAGCCTTGACTGACCACTGTGCCGTTACACAGAAATAACTCTGGTGGTGACCCAAGGTGTGTGTTGTACCCAGTCAACAGCTTTCCAGTCTGGTTGGGAAAACTCTTCCTGGGCAAAGACTAAAGCCACTGTTTTCGGCAATGGCTGAATTTTCAAGCCTTGGCTTGAGAAACTTTAAAAAGGACTTGTTTACTGGGAACTGCTTGCATTTAGGCACTTTGAGTGCAGACCAAATATTGCTGTGCATTCTTGAAATCTATGGTTTTGATCAATAATTCTGGGTTTTGAGCAGTTTGGAACATGTTCTCTCGGACTTGGTTGTGCACCATACTATTGACCCGCAGTGGCAGGGCCAGCAATGAGAAGCAGTTCCCAGTGCCTACTCTCCATCCCATGTTTGTGTGCTGCAAGGAAGGAGGATTTCTCCTTCTTCCCGGGGCAGGCGTGCCCTGTGGCATGGCCGGCTGGAGACCTCCTGCAATAGCTGTGCTTCCCGAGGAGCTCAGTGCCGCTTGTTTCTGCAGCACAAGGCTGATCTGTCTGGACCTTTCTCTGCTCTGACTTGTGCTGGTTTCTTCTGCCTTTTGCTTATATGTATTATTTGCAACCCACCGCACCCAAAATACCCTCTGATCTACTTGCTCTTGGAGTGTGAAGCAATAGTTAAAGGGGTAGTTTGGAGGGTTTTTTTCTCCTTTAGACAGAAAAAACAAGTTCAGCTTTGACCATGCATGTTACATTTTAATTTTTTTCTCATGCCAAGAAATACAAAGAAAGTATATAAGATATACCATATCATCCTGCAGAAAAAGAAACATCTATCAGCAAAGAGAAGTGCCCAGCTGCAATTCCTGATGTGGTCATGCTGTGTGTGAAACACGGCTCTTCCAGTTTGCCTTCAAACCAGGAGGAGCCGGTGCATGGATGGTGGTGACGGCACTGGGGGGACAGACCCTGCACTTCCACCCAAAGGGTCGTCTCCTGGGCACCATCTAACAGGGGCACCTGCTCCGAAGGGGTATCAGGGTTGCCTTGGTGAATCCTGCACACATTCCCTTTCTGATGTTTCTTATCCTGGATGGGTATTTATAGGTTTGAATTTCGCTACCTACTGGTGTCAGCAAGTCCTTTACAAATATTCCCACTTCGAAAAAGCTGCTTTCCCCCACCACCCCCTTGGCTTGTGCCCAAGCATGGGAGTCTTCAGTCCAAGTCTAACTGTCTTTGCCAGAATTAAAGCATGTATGCTGAAAGAAAATTGACCTTAAATCTGAAATTATTTCAGCCTGACTGTGCAGCCCTGGCTGTGGTTCTGTGATAAGTAACAAAGTGATAGGGCAAGGTTGGGGGTATCAGGAAAAAAGAAATAAATAAAGTCACGGGACGAGCCCAGTGGGTGCATTTCTGCAGCCTCTCCCTGGACTCGGACTGAATGGAAATGGAGTTTTAATTTTATCTAAAAGGCAAGATCTGCTCCCCTTGTCTACATGGAGAAGACTGTATTTGGAAGGTCAACTGCTGCAGTGGTACATGCTGGAGTCCGCAGCCAGCCTGCGTCAGAGCCTTAGAGGAGCAGGTTCCTCAATAACGCCTTTCAGCAAAGCCCAGCGACGGCATCTCATTGCCAACAAGACCTGTCCCGGCTCAAAGGAAAGGCAGAGGATGGGAGGGAAGAGCCTGTGAGTCTCGTGTATGGCTCTAGGGTAGAAATGCTGAGGGGAAAGCATGTTAAACTGGCAAAGATGGGGAGAGAGGGGTGAACTGGAACAGAGTTAGGGGTTAGCAGGGTTAGGTTTACGGTTGGACTTGATGCTCTTAAAGGTCTTTTCCAACCTAAGTGTTTCTATGAAATACCGACCAGCAAAAGCAAACTCATCGTTAACACAGCGAACTTTGAAATCAAATCTTTTGTCTCTTTCTTTCCTCCCTTTGTGCTCAAATCCCTTCGGTATCCTCTGCGGGCACCCGGCGGGCACCAGCCAGCGTGTTGCTGTGACCAACTGACTCGTGCTAGACCTTTCCCGACCGTCGGTCGTTGCATCCTATGAGAAGCTGGTATGAAGCCAAGCTAGCTCATCTGCTGGGTGGCAGCAAATCGCTTGTTCAGCTTAAGCCTTCAGTCTAGCATGGCTGTACCCAGCAAGAGCTCTTCTGTGCTGCCCCGCGGACCCTGACAGTCCCCCGAACCCTGGGGACAAGAGCCCAGGGACACCGATGCCAGAGAGGTGCCGTCAGCCATGCGCTCCACTCAGAGACGCTTTCCCGAGCAGTGCAAACCGTGTATTTATATCCCACCAGGACCTCACACTTGTCGATCGTAACTCCTACTTCAACTTACATTTAGAGATGTTTCCCACCTTCTCCATCTCTTCAGCAAGCTATCCTCCTACCAGCTCAACTTCGCTGTCAGGTAAGGCTGGATTGCCACCGCATCGCTTGGATCTCTCGCCTCTCCCCTATTGCCGGCTTCACTAGGGGGTAAAAGGTGGCCAAATCCTGCGGATTTTGTGGCTGTTATAGGTGTGAACACAGAAAACCTGATTCTGACATGCAGAGAGGAGGCTGCAGCAGGTGGCAAAGAGCTGTGACATGAGTAATAGGGCTTGTTTGTGGGGATGGAAAGTCTTTTGATGACATACTTTTTGTGGTCTCCCTCCTGTGTGCTAAAAAGAAAGTTAAGGAGAGGAGCGGTTGTGGATGTGGAGAACACAATGCGCTTAGGTGAACGCTAAGTCAGCAAAAAATCACGAGGGATGCTTTTGTTCCCCAGACATAGACCAAAAGAGGAACCGTGCCTGCTGGTGGCCTCAGGATGAAGTTCTGTCATGATTTAGCTCCTCATAACACAGTGACAGGTGAGGTGTGTGTCAAGGACTGGGGGCACAGCAACTTCTTCCTTTGCAAATACGACCTAATGCACCCACAAGAGGCAATCAGGCAGCCGAGCTGGGATAAAACCGTGCGTGACGTGGAGAGCAAAAATCTAGTGGCAAAACCTTTGCAAAATATCAGGCTGCAAAATGTATGGGGAAGTTGGGGGAGAGCAGGGAGAAGAGATCTCCAGATAACCCTGGGGAGTTTGTTTCTCTACCTCTGGAGAGCCAGGTTACGAGGAGAGAAAATATTTTGTCAGGAGTAAGTGTAGAGGCTTTTCCCCGGATTTAAGTGCGGGATAAGAACCAAAAAGCTGTATTCAAGAGTGCAGAGCAGTGCAATTGTATCTAATCAGAAAGAAGATTAAAAATGAAAGGAATTTAAGTGTCTTAGTTTTTCTTTTTTATTATACTTAATAGTGAGATGAGAAGCAGCCGCCCCAGCAGCCTGATGATACAGGCTAAGACAGAAGGCACAAAGCACGTTTGGGTGCATGCAAGAAATCATCACCGGGGGGTTTTTTGGGAAAGCTTCTGCCTTCTCCTGCATTCAGATGAATTCTGGTACCTCTACTGCTCTGTGTTTCACCAGCCTGGGACTTCTCCTGGCAAGGACCATTGCAGCTGCCTCGCAAAGCCCCCTCGTTCCTACGACTGCAGGTATCCCAGTCCATTTTGAAGTGTAGTGTGGGTTTTCCTAAATCCCTTTGGAAACATCAGATTCAAAGGAAATCTGTATTCATACATGGCTCTAGTAAGGAGGAGAAAGAAAAACGGGTTTCTTTCTGGAGCTGTACGGTGCACGTGACTCTGAGCAACTTTGCCATCCGTGCAGTTAGAGCAGCGTAATGCTAACCCACCTCGTGGGGCGTGGCAAGGGTTAATCCTTTACACGTGGTAAAGCACTTCAGATGAAAGGCTTTATATAATGGTAAAAGAGCATTTAAATTCTTACTTAATAAATACTCGGCGCTCTCAAGCACTATAACTCATTGCGGCAGTTTTCCCTGAATGTCGGCTCTTCCTGCCCAAGGAGGAGCTTGCTCAGCTCTTACCATAAGCTGAATTTCAGCAGCTCAGAGAGCAAAGGGCAGAAGATGCACGGACAGGCAGCACTGCCCTTACGAATCTCAGAAAAAATAACACGAGTTTTCCAGCAAGCAGCTTTCGGGTTCAAGCGTTAAAGAAGGAAAGGTTTGGGGGATTTCATGGGATTTCATCAACCATAAGTACAGAGTTTGAATTTCCAAGGGAGGGTTTCTGACGAGCTCGGGAAGAAGAGATCTGGTGCCAAGGGGTACCCTGGCAGTGGCTGCGGGTGGGAGCTCGCACCCAGCAGCGCTCAGCGGCCCCTGTTTGCTGAAGCTCACAAAAAATGAATTGCAAAAGAAAGGTTGCAAATTTGGTCCATTTTAGAAGCCAATGGTTTGTAATAAAGCCCTGGCAAAGGGGTGGATGGGAATGGAGCCCAAGAAAGGACTGTAGCGATGTGCTATTGCTGTGAGTCCCCAGAATCCCTTTTAATGTAGAGAAAAACGTTAACAGCGTGTCTAGGGGATTTGGCTTTCTTACCCCCTGGATTCAAATAACGCCTAGAAAAAGAAAACACTTTAAAGAGGAGCAATCAAACAGGTGACAAGAGAATTTTCACAGCGATGCCCACGGCTTTGCACATTAGTTACTACAGAGTAACTACAGCATGGACTTACAGTGGACCCCTACCCTATGCTAACCCCACGTACGCACGTGTGCCCACTCACGTACTCCAGAGAAGAAGCTAGCGCCAGGCGGTTACCACGTCGTGAAGTTTCTTATGGTGTGCAGTGATTCTCCATGTAGACAAGCCCTCAGGAGCATTAGATTTGGTCTAAGTTTGGGTTTTTTTCAGGAGATTGATGGTGGGGAGCAGAAGTGCCCTGAAACACGGTATTTCTCAGTGCAGTCCATGTTTCTAGGTCCCAGGCTGTCAGCTGGAGACAACAGAAAGGCCGGGGAGTGCAGCTCTTGGCCGTGTACTTGTGCCCGCAAAGTTTTGATAAAAGAGAGAGGCTCAGCTAATACGGAGCCAATGGATATGGCCAGAAGCCATCTACAAAGCCTGAATAAAATAACAGGCGATGAAACTTTGCATAGTCTGGGTGGCTGGATAGAGGAACAACCCCAGTAACAACCCGCGGCAAGGACGGGGTTGCTGGGGCGGGAAGAGGAGACGGGGCTGGATGGAGGCTGGAGGGAGCGTGGCGGGATCGGATCCCGCAGGAAACGGCTGAGGAGCCGCGTGTTGTGGAAGACACGGCAGGGTGCGGGGAACCTATAGGCAGATCGGGAGGAGCAAAGTCTATTTTCTTGTTACGTTAAATACAAAACATTAAAAAATAATACTACTGGTGGGACTGACCCCAGCCAGCTCCGGGGATGCTGGAGATTTTCAGAGATGCAGAAGAGCATGGGAGGGGTGCAGGGACAGGAGCAGGGCTCTTAAACTCCTCCGTGCCTCTGAAAATCTCCTGGAAGGCCCTAAGCTGAAGCCCAAAAGGGTCGGGGAGATGAGCACTGACAGTGGCGGGGGCTGGATCATGCTGAAGCTTTTGTGTGATGGACATGACATGACATAAATATGTACGTGGATAGAGCGGGCTCTCCGTGCCTTGCTACTGCTGCTGCAGATTAACCAGGCTCTTTTCTCAGCTCCATGAGTATTAACCTCACTTTGGGTGCACAGAGAGAGAAATGTGTGGATTCACAGAGAAAGCACTCTTTTTCCCTCCATTAACCCCCCCATGGGATCGGGGTGAGGAGGAGCCTGGCGTTCCCATGCAGCAACATCCTGCTCTGCCAGCTCTGAGATCTGCCCTAAGTGATAAAAGAGCTCATAGGAACAGACATGGAGAACATTCCCAAAGGCATGCAAATGGTCATTGTCTCTTTTTTTTTTTTTTTCATCAAAAATACAAAAGCACCCACCACATCCTCCAGCTTTTGCGGCTGCGTTTTGTTCGGAGCAGAGCCGTGGTCCTGCTGCAGCTCTGCTCTCCCTCCTCCTCCGTGGAACAGCTCTCAGCTCCTGATGGCAGTTTGAGCTTTGTGTTTGTTTTTTTTTTTTGTAGAGACAGAGAATTCGATGATTTAAAAACCAACAACCCCCCAAAAATTCAGTGACTTGTGCCAAAATTCTTAGGAGGATTCCTCAAAATGTCCTGTTCTTGCCTTAAATTTTTTCTTTTAAAATAAGCTTCATTCTTGATGCTCTCTCCTCCTCTTGCACTTTAGTTGTTTCCCCACTCCGTGAGTTTTGCTGGAGGGGAATGAGGTAGTGGATCTCCCCCTTCTCCTCTCCGCTCGGAATCTGAAGTCCTTTCCCATTCCTTCTTGCAATATGGTTTTTTTATCCCATCACTTGTACAAACTCATTTCCAAGAGGCGGTGAAGTAGAAGCATGCGTTCCTTCAGACAGCGCTCCAGAGCAGGCTGCCTAGGGCTGCCCACCTACACTGTGACAATTTTTTGTTGCAAGGCTGAAAGTAAAAACCCCAAAAGGAAAGTTGTCTTCCTCCTCTTCGAGGTATTTGCATGCTAAAACGTCTTCTAGGA
This sequence comes from Gavia stellata, assembly GCF_030936135.1. Classification (NCBI taxonomy): domain Eukaryota; kingdom Metazoa; phylum Chordata; class Aves; order Gaviiformes; family Gaviidae; genus Gavia; species Gavia stellata. The sequence continues at coordinate 8,248,856 of NC_082618.1, forward strand.
AGCTGTAAAATAAAGAGAGTCTTAGGGTAGCTTCCAGTAGTCACAGATGTTTCCCTTACGCTCTTGGTTTGGGCTTTGTGTGTTTCTGAGGTTCCCGTTTGCCTGAGCTACACGCTGGTCATGCTGGTTTTGGCAGGTGGGTTTGTGTTTGGGAGGTTCCCCAAACATTTTGGGATTGCATTTCTGGGCAAGTTGATTTATACCCTGAACCCCTTCAGTTTTTACCCCACTACACGCTTCCAAACCCACCACAGCCTTTGCCAGGACAAGATCTTTCACCAGAGGGACCTTCTATGGTCACCACTGCGCTATGGGACAGCACAGGGGGGGACTTTCCGTTCCTGTTATTTGGATGGTGTGTGTTGCTCCTGCAAGGAGCCCTTTCTCCAAGGTGTTCTGCATGTGTGTGTGCAGCTGGTGACGGTCAAACCAGCCTGGACCGTACAGGTGCTTAGTGCCCTACCGTGGCAGTTGGGGTGGGAACGGAGCACCCTAGCCTGCCCAAGGAGGGGGGTGGATGGTGGGCAGGTGTATCCTATACACTGGGCTGGAGGCAGGAGCCATGCGAGGTTCTTGCTCTAGCCAGGCTGGGGAAAAGAGAAGGAGATGTTACCTCTGACGCTGAGTGAAACGTAGAGCACGATGATGATGGTCCCCAGGATAATGGAGACGACACTGAGCAGCCTGGCCATGCGGCCGAGTCGCCGGGCTCCGTCCATGTCCCCTTGCTGCCCGCTGTTCCTCGACTGGGGGGAAACACAGAAAGAGGCTCTTGAGAACGGGCGACTCTCGGGCTGTAGTCCCCAAAATGAGAGCTGCTGTGTCAGCGGGGGGCTGGATCTGCTATCCCGGGCGCTCTCAGGGTGGCACGTGAATCCCCTCTGCGAGCCCACGGCTTTGACAGCCTGTGGTCCGGCTAACGTGACGTGCCCGGAGCAGCCCGCCTGGGATGCTGTTCTGCTTGCCCTGGGTAGCAGCTGGACTGGCTCAAGTCTGTCTTTTGTTGGAGTGACTAAGAAACAGCCGCGGCGTGGGACAGGCGGCACAGTGAGCCCCAGCCAGCAGCAGCCCCTCTCTGACTCTTTCATGGAAACCCCTGAAATTCTTAACTTCAGTCCCCAGAGCAGCTCACTCCTACGGGACTGTGCGGGGGGACTGCGTCCCCCAGGGGTACCACTGCCCTTCTGCAGCTTGTGTGCAGGAAAAGCATCCTACCTCCGTCCTCTTCTGCAAACTTATGTATTGAGAAGTGATGTAAGTGTAAGTGATGTAAGGAGAGAGTGTAACTATTACCAACAGACTAAAGAAAAAAAAGGAATAACATTTCCATAGCAGCATGTGGCCTTTTTGCTGGCCATTGGAGCTGAATGTGTGTGCGAGAGGAACGGGTTTGATAAAGCGGGCACTAACTGCTGGCTTTCATCTTGTGATGGGATATGCTCTGGTGCCTCTGCATTACCCTGAATTTCTGCATCAACATAGATGGGTTGCGTTTGCCATCTCTGTTTTTAAACGCAGTCCTCCTACAGTGAATTCGCGCTCTTGTGTGTGCTGTAGGGAGGGAAGGAATAGTCCATATAGCTTCTCTATTCTGCTTCTAGTTTCATTGTGATTTCCCCTGCTGCTCTATTGATTTCTGCAGGCAGCTCAGTGAAAGCTTTCCTCTGCTCTGTAACTAAAAGAACAGGTTCTCTGGCTGTGGCAGGGATGGGGAAAGGCACTAGCAGGTGCCTGGAAATTATTGTATGTGGACTCATTAAGGGATGAAGAGAGATCCCCAAGAGTCGGAGCTGGAACAGGACTTGCCTGGCGCTGATGTTGGTGGGCATCTTAACGGGATGCTCTTGGTGGGATAAGCTGCAGCGGTCCTTGTCTTTGGGAATAAGTGGCAACCCAGGGTGGATGGAGAACACAACTTGGAGGTTCCCTTGGAAACTTTGCTTTTCACTGCTCAGTCAGGGCTGGGCACCCATGGGCTCCGCAGAGACCCAGCCCCTGGGGCATCTCCAGGGGGGTTAGGGAAGCTTCCCCCAGGTCTGCCCAGCAGCGCTGCCGGGGCCACAGCTGCACGGGGCTGGATGGGTTGAGCAGGATTTGGGCTCACACCCAAAGAGGAAAGGCATGAGACTGGATGAGCATGGGCTCACCAACACCTCGCCTGCTGCCTGACGGTGCAGCGAGGGCGATGCTGTGGCCTGACTCCTCCGAGCTTCAGTGCCAGCTCTCTTACTGCCCTGTGCACAGCAGTGCTCCTGGTCCGCTGGGCAAGAGAAGCCTCCACCTGAGCTAACCACACACAGCGACCCGAAGACCAAGCGCAGCTCATCGGAAAACGTATAATGAACAGATGCATCGCAAACTTTCAGAGTAAGTGATTAAATAAGAAACAGTCTTGTTTCTTGCTCTTGTAATTGGCAATCATTTGGTTCCCAAGTGAAAAATACTGAAAGTAAGAGTTCCTGGTGAAGGAGAAGCATTACTGCTGAGGGAAGAGCCCAGAGTGCTCCCCAGCCTGCCGGAGCCGGTGTGCTGGGCTCCCCGCGCTTGGCTGAGGGAGGACCTAGCACTTAGCAGAAGGGCAGCCGTGCAGTACCACGGCGAGGTTATTATGGTGAAATTACTCACCGTGCGTCAGCATTCGCTGCATGTGCGGTAGAGGCTGGAGCCCTCCCATCAGCAAAACAGGGAAGAGGCAGCTGGTCTGCGACTAGCACGGCTCTCCAGACCGAAACGCATTCCCGAATTCACACAGAGCCCTTCTGCCTCCCGTGAAACCCATCGGGAAGGGGTTTTGGAGGGAGGGAAGCTGGATAAGGAGTTTTAAGGTCCATCGGTAACATTTGCACCTGGTTGGGAAGGCTTGGGGTGGGGGGAAAGAGAAGCAGCATGGAGAAGCAGAAGGCTGGGCGGAGAGACCAGGGCAAGGAGGAGGGAGCCCAGCACACGGGTCTGTCACCTTCATCTGGTGGAGGAGTCCGGCAAAACTCCCCTCGACCTCACAGGGGACAGGGTTTTGTAGATAATTTAACTGCCTTGAAGCAGTTACTCTGCTTTTGAGTATTTAACATTTTTACACGGGTTAAAGGCTTCTTCCCCCGGCTGTCTCCAGCCATGCTGCCTCGGTCAGGCCGGCTCTCAGGAGAGGGAGATCTGGGGTAGGCTGTGGGGCGGCAGCTCCCCGCAGCCCCGTACCATGTGTCAGCTCCTCCCTTTGGAGTGTGGCTGCTAAAACTGGGGAAAAGCCAAGTTAAAAAAATAAATATTCTAGTTAAAAAGGTGGAAGTGTACTAAAACAATCCCACTTTCCTTTCAAAAAAAGGTGTATCTCGGAAATAACAACTGCACTGGAAAGGGTCTCTTGCCAAATGTTTTAAAAAAAAAGAGAATTAAGAGCCGGGAGGCCTAGCACAGCTCCAGCACTAACCGTGAAATATCATTGAGAATTCAAATAAATACTTGATGTTACTACCCTGTTTTCCATTCGTCCCGCTTTAATTCCACTACCCTCCTGGCAGCACCGTGACCAAGAGGCCCCCAGCCCAGCCCGGGCTGCGTGCTGGCTGCTGCTCCGTACTGCTCGGGCAGGTAAAATGCAGCTTTGAAGGTTTCCATGTACTACTTTCAGTTTGCATCACCATGTAAATAACGTAGCGGAGCCTCAAAGAGGCGGCTGCTTCCACTGCATCCCTGCAAATGTCCCGCTCCGCTCACGTGCCACCCTGTGTAACAATGTCCCCACCGCTGACACCAAGAGAGCTCAAGACCTTGTTCCTTCTGGTCTTGACAGCACGTTTGACAGACAATACCCAAAATCGATGGGATGCAGCCGAGAGCCTGTTTTCATTAGAGAACAGGAGCTGACAAAATGAAGCCTCATGGGCTGGTGGCGAGAGATGGGGAGGACGCAGTAGCCCAGAGGTTGACATGATCCCTGCCCTGCTCACTGGCAGCTTCCAACATTTGGGATTGTTTTTTTAGGCTCAGGTTTTGGTAGCATGTGTAATATTTTTGCAGCGTGTGGGTTAGATTGCAGTGAAATATGCACTTTTAGCTGTCTTCTAGGGAAAATACATAGCCTAACGAATTTGATGTATTTATCACTACAGCTTCTGGAAGTGTTTACTGCTCATTTATCCTGAAGAATTATGAAAAATATATCAGCATTGGCATGGGGTGTTTAGCGAGCATTTGTTACTGTACATATATTATTCATCGGTGTGGAACGGTTTGATTATAGCTCTCTAGTATCACTAATCCTGTGTTTTGCTTTCCACATAAAAACATGAACATCTTGTTTATTAATCAAGACTTGCCAAGGCAGAATAGCTCAGAAAGGCTTGAGGGCTACGGGGGAGTGAGTCACTGTGTGTGCCAAGGCACGCCGTGTGACAGCGGAGTAGTAGAAAATCTGGAGGACCCTAGCAGTGGGGCTGGAAGGCACGCTGTACCGCAGCACCCATGGGGCCAGGTAAGTCTGCGTGATTCAAAGGAGTTATTAATCTTACCTGTTTTCAAACTGTTATCTGTTCAAGTTACTGTTCAAAGGGGTTTTTTCCGTAATAGATCACCTAAGTTGTCTTGTTGCAAATGAAGGCAATTACTTTTCTGTGCTAGTCCCAGGGACAGAGAAGACGAATTGTCACCTCTTCTTCCCCGCAATCTTTCCCAATTTATGAACTCGCTTTGGATGCACTCTGCTGCCTTCCACCAGTTACTCGGAGTAAATCATTAATCCTCCACACTTGCGTTTTGTTGAAGATAACATTCTGAGAGAGGTATAAGTCAACATCAGACTTAGATAGATGACTGTGCAGTTTAAAATGAGTAAGGATAGTTTGACTTCTCCCACATCTTTTGGGAATGACACTACTTATTTTGGACACCAAGTGCTGTGTAGAATTGTCATCACTTTATGCTGGTTCTGGCTGGATTTACCTTTTCTTTTTCACTTCATTTGTTCAGAGTTTTGTACGGGTAAGTGACCTCTCTGCTTCTTCCCCCGATGTGGCTGCATTTTGGTGGGAAGGGGAAGGGATTTGATAACAGCAATACAGCGTGTGCGTGTGTGTGGCACCCAGCCCTGCCCTGCACTCCTCCAAGATGGGTCCTGGGGGGCTGCGCTGCCCTTGTGTCCACCAGTTCTGCTCTCCAGCTCGGAGAGGGACCCAGACCCATTAGTGCAGCCAGGTCCTTGCTTGGTCAAGAAAAATGCATCCAAGGGTCAGTAGAGGAGCCTCCAGGTAACTCATTTCCATGAGAACAGCATTATCAGGAACAGGCTGGGGGCTAGAGCAGATGGGGATTTTTTTCTGCCTCTGGCCATAGGCCCTGCTAGGATCTGAGAACAGCTTTTGAAAAATGATTTATAAGGCACTAAACCCAAAAGCATTCCTTTGCTTTCCTCTCTGGATGCTACTTATTACCCAGAAAAAAGCTTTCCTATGCAAAAAGCATTGACTTAGGAAAGAAAAATACAATTGCAGAGCTAAAGGAATGTCAGCACATTGTGGAAAGGCCCCCCAGGTACCAGGAATCATGAAAACCTGGTTCCTGCTCAGATTTGTGCCTGATCAGGCACTCCTGGGTTTTATTCTGTGGGGAGACCTAAGTCTGTGGGAGCCTCGGGGGTCACTGGGAACTAAATTCCTCCCTGCCGTAAGCAGGTGAAACATCAGCTGATGCCCCGGGAGCTGTTGCTGCTGGCAGGAGGACCCAGCCAGATGTTTCCTGGCTCCCCAGCATCAGCGCAAAGCAAGGATCACTCCTCATCCCGCTCCGCTGGCACCGTGCAGGGGTCCCTGGCTGGCGGGTGGGGGGGGGGGTTGTGTGTGTGTAATGGTATAGGCATGGCCAGGACTGGTAAGGGCAGTAATAACTTAAGTGTCCCATGGGACAGGGAGTGCAGGGGTGACTGTGAAGGGGCCAGAGGATGCGTGCTGGCTACTAACATGCTGTGTGTGCTAGAAACCTTGTCCTGGAGAACAAGCTCATCCAAGCGTGCCTTCTGCCTCGGCGGACCCAGAGGGCTGGGGTCGGACATCCCCTTCCCCAGGTCTGGGTGGGCTTTGGCTGATGCTGTCAAGGGCCTTGGAAGCAGAAGGCAGCCAAATAGTCTTATTGCCTTGTTGGTCCTGCCTCCCTTTGGGTTTAACACAGTGAATACACACTGGTACCTTGCTGTCTAGCAGTATTAACTGACTTCTGCTCTTTTTTTCACTATTTACTCTTCTACTCCATGGGGCTTATGTGGCCCAAGGCACATCTCCACTGTGCTGGAGGCTCTAACGCCTGCAAGGGAGAGTGTGAGAATCTATTTTGCATGAAGGCTAATGTGGTTGGAAAATCCCCATGAGAGATCTTGTTTATTACCATGGATATGCAATACTCAGCCGCTTTCCCTCTTGTTGCAGTGCAAAGCCAAACAAGGCTGGCTGGCTTCCCCGTATGCTGCCTAAACAGGCTCCGCCACACAACTGTACTACGCAGATGACAGCTGGCACTGGCAGAAATGGTGATTCCTCCACAAAATGGAAACTGGTCTCTCTAGAGGGCTTTCTGTGGCAACTGCCGGTGTCTGTCTTCAAGTCGTCGGTGGTTTTGGGGGAAGTGCTGGCTGCAGGTGCCCCTCAGTGTATTTCTGTGTAGTAAGCAGTAACTGCTTTCCCTGAGCTGATTTCCAAAGAAAAAAATTGCCTCTGTTGCAAATCAAGGGCATAAAAGGTGCCCTGGGGCTGTAAAGCAGTGGGGCATCCTGATGGGTAAGGGGGTGGCCGTACTTGCAGGGCCGTGCTGCCTGAGCCACCCGTACCCGAGATGGGTGGGAGGCGGGCTGGCTTTATTCTCCCCTGCTCTGATGTTGGTGTATTTGCTGAGGTGTGGGGGATGTTTAATGGAGAAAATTGCTTCTAAAAGCTCTGCAAGCGCAGCCCCTTCCTTTGAAGCATCCGAGGACAGGAACCAGCCCCCAGCCAGGGTCTTCCCAGTGCTGCAGGGCTGGGCTCGGCTGCTAGGAGGTGCGGAGGGAGATCCCTTGTCCTTGCTTTGCCTCGCAGCTCCTTCCCGGGGAAGCCCGGCGAGCGAGCCTCTCTGGCCCCCTGCTTGGCGGCAGGGACCGGGCTTCCCGGAGCCACCAGGCTTCCCGGGGCCATCGGGCTTCCCGAGGCCACCGGGCTTCCCGGAGCCATCGGGCTTCCCGGGGCCATCGGGCTTCCCGGGGCCCTGCCCTGCGCGCTCCCGGATCCCACCCCAAATGCCGGGCCGCCCCTCTCCATCCCGCCGCCTCCCCGCGGGCTGTCCCGGGCTCGGCCGCCGGCCCTGCCGGGGGTCCCCGCCGGCTCGGAGAGCCCCTGCCCGCCTCCCTTCCCCGGACACCGATGGAAGCGTCCTGCGGGAGCCGAGCAGCGGCACAGCCCGGCCGAGCTCCCCGCGCTCCCGGCGGAGCTGCGGGAGCTGTGCGGGCTCCTCCCGCCCCGGTCGCCGCCGCGCCCCCGGTCCCCGCCGGTGCAGCACCGCGGACAGCGCCGGGGCGGCCCCTTCCCCGGCCCCGCTCCCACCGTCGAGGGCGGCGGCGGCGGCGCGGGGGGAGCCGGGCGGGTCCGGGCGCACGGCGGGCCCCGCACTCACCATGATGGAGAAGACGAGGGCCACGACGTTGATGGGCCAGACGGGGCAGAAGCAGGAGAAGATGGCGAGCACCAGGTAGTCCCGCGGGCGGCCCTGCTCCGGTGCCGCCGTGCTGGTGGCCGTGGAGGAGGCTCTGCCCAGGCTGAGCCGGGACGGCGAGAGCGGGGCCGCCTCCAGGTGCCCGACCGACACCGACTTGTAGGCGAGCCCGTGCCCGTTGCGCTCCGCCTCGCCGGGCAAGGCGGCCGTGAAGGATTTGGAGCCGCGGAGGCCCTTCTCCTCCCGGCCCTCGGTCGCCGCCAGCAGCTTCTCGGTCTCCTGGAAGCGGGTGGGCAGCGCCGTGCCCGAGCCCGAGCCCGAGCCCGAGCCCGAGCCCCCGGGCGCGGCGGCGCCGCTCGCCATGGCCCGGCGGAGCGGGCTCCGAGCGCGCCCCGCCGCCGCCGCTCTGCGCTCGGGGCCCACCGCCCCGCGGGAGGCCGTGCCGGAGGAGGGGCCAGCCCGGCTCGGCCCCCGGGGCAGGATCGGGGCCGCGGACCGCCCCCGGGGTGTCCCCGTCCCCGTCTCCCCCCCCCCCGCCCCCGGGCCGCGCTCAGCCCCCGGTGCAGGCGGCGCCGCTGTCCCCGGGGATGCTGGCGGGGATGCGGGGGGGGGGGGAGCGGTGGGAAAGCCGGGGTGTCCCCTGCCGCCTCCAGCCCGGCCCAGCCCCAGGCTCTGTCCCGCCCCACCGGCCCCCCGCTCCTCCCGGGGGCTCCCACGGGCTCCGCTCCGCTGCAGCGGTACGTGAGAGCCCAGCCCTGCCCGGGCTCCGCTGGTGCCAGCGGGGCTCGGTGGCCCCGGAGGAGCAGCGGGATGCCGAGGGCAGCTCTGCGCTGGCTGCGGGTACACACAGTCCTGCTGCCGCTGGGTCCCTCCTGGCTGAAACCTTTTCCCGGGCAGCTGGGGGACATGCGACACAGACCAGTCCCACGAACCCCTCACCGCTGCGGAGAGGGGCTGGGGCTGCCCTGTGCGGGAGCGGCTGCCTGCTGCCCGCAGGTGTGGCGGTGCCTGGGCCGTGTGCGGGTGCCCGGCCGTGTCCCTGGCTCCAGCAGCTCCGGGAAAGCATCCTCCCCGGGCACAGGGTGAGAGGAGGCCCTGGGCACGCTGTGCTGAGCTCGCCCTGCCCTCACCGCGCGGGGGTGAGCCTGGAGACACGGCAGCTGGGGACAGGGACAGCAGGTCAGTGACAGATACTGTGTCCCTCCATAGGACCTGCAAAGGAGAAAGGGTGCAGGTGCGGGGGTGGGTTACACCCTGTAAAGCAAATGACAGCATCCTTGGGAGTGGGGGATGCTGTGAGGGGCAGGAGGGTGGGCTAAAAAAACCCACGTAACCTGGATGCCTGGCAAATATGGATGGATGTTTTCCACCCATTCTGTATTATGCTTCAGTTCCAAATTTGTCTGGGATTTCCCTGGCAGTGAGTGCCATCTACGGGGCACATCCAGCAGCTTCTGCCTCTCCGAGAAGTGCCCGAGGAACCTGCTGCCTGATGCCCAACACTACTCAGAACCTGCCAGGCTGCTGCCCCCCCACCTGCCCCCCTGGGACTTATCCCGTCCCACAGCCTCCGGGCAGAATTAGGACCCCCGTTTTGTACATGTGAACCCAAGAGCAGCGGGGTGACCCTGCCTCGGGGGGTCTCGCGGGGTTGTTATGCCTTCCCCCTCCTTCTGCCTCTCCGGCCATCTGCTTCCATCTGTCTCGCCTTGACTGAACACCAAAGCTGAAAACCTGGAGATGCAAATTTGGGTGGAGGGAGGGCTTTGTGTCTGGATTAGGGCTGGGTTTCACTTAAACCTTCTCTGAATGCTGGTATTGCTGGGCTTTCACTCCCTGTGCGATGGGTGCTGACGGGGCAGAGCGGGGGCATGCGCTGCTCCAGGGAGAGCCAGAGCAGGGGAAGCCGCCCAGCGCAGGGATGCTGTTGGGAGAAGCAGGATTCCTTCAGCAGACATCGCTGCAGGCCTTCTCCTGACAGGGGAAGCATCTGTTGGAGATTAAAGCCAAGATGCCTCACACACCATCAGCACTTTAAAGAGGCTCCTCTGCTGAGCAAAGAGCTCTCTCTCCCGGCTGCTGCTAGCTTTCCTCTCCTCATTGCCCAGCTCCCACCTGGGGATTAAGGGAGGAGGAGGAGGAGACCCTGGGGAGGGACTGGCACACCAGAGGGGAGGGCTGAGATGGTTTTTCCAGCGTATGCCCCCCCGTCCTGCAGGGAAAGAGCTCAGACTGCCCTTGGTGCATTGGGAACCTGCGATGGGGCTTGGGTGGGAGTGCTGGGGCGGGAGCAGTGGGGCTGGAGGAGCTCTGCAGGGCCTCAGCACTGCAGGAATCAATGCTGTGCTATTTACCCTGCCCAAAAATCTGCCGGTTGTCATGTGTGCGGCAGTAAAACCCTGCCTAATTTCTGCAGCAATTCCAGTTTGCTGAGCCCTGGGTAGAAGGGAGCCCTCCCAGCCGGTCTGAGCTCTCTGAGCTGGAGGGAAGGGGCCAAAGGGGCCTTTCAGGCAAAATTCCCCCCTTCCTCCCCGCCGCTGGGACTGGCCGGGAGCGCACTATCAGTCCCACCGGAGCCACTTTGCTGCGATCAGGAGGAAACCGCAAACGGGGGGGTGGGTTTTATGAAAGCCGACATCTGTCTCCCCTCCTGGCCCGGCCTTGCAAATCTGCCGGCCACAAACGTCTGCACCAAGGAGCTTAGCATCAAAAGTCCCAGGGCACTAACCTTCCCCAGCTTCTGCTCCCCTCTTTCACCGGCGGGAGCCAGAGCGACCAGCCAGCCAGGGGTTTTAGCGTGATCCCCACAGCCCATCTGTCCACCCCACACATATTAACAGCCAGTGCCCCGGTGTTGGATTTTTAAGTCGTGTTTTCTCACAGAGCAAGCAAGAGAGAATAAATAACAGTGACAATTGGCAGCAGTGAGACCTTGCAACAAGAAACACAGAGCTGGCACTTCCAGAGGACTTCCCACCTTCCCCAGTTTTCCCGCAGAGTGGAGAGCCCCAGCCGGGCAGTGCTGGGGTCCCGTACGGCGTGTCGGGGGCTCACAGCTCTGGCCAGCATCGCGGATGAGCTCTGCATCCTGCAGCGCTTCTCTCTCACGCAACAGTCCCTTCCCGCTTCCCCCGTTTGTCCCGCGGATGCGTTACCTTCCCGGCACCGTCTTGCCACCCCAGCCCTGCAGGTCAGTGGATGGGGAGGCACTGCTGGTGTCCCCAGCTCTGGCAATAGCCCAGCTGCCAGGGCACCGTCCCGGCCAGGGGGTCTTGCAGGCTGCCCGTGTATCTCTGCTGGCCTCGGAGCCCGGGGTGGTGGGTCCCGCTGGAGCAATAGGCAGGGCTGGGCACGGAGCGATCCTCCTTCGGGCTCTCATAGCGCTGGAGCTGCCTCTCGGGAGAAAAGCTGGCGTAGAGAGGGGACGGAAGGCAGTGCTGCAAGCCGGCAGCACCTGCATAACCAGGCTCCCAGGGGAGCTGGGGGTGGCTGGCCTTCGCCCCTGGCTCCTGCGCAGGGACCCTGGCCCGGCCGCGGCACTCGGAGTGGGCGCAGGGCCAGCAGCGCCCAGCGCCGTGCAGGGACAGGGACAGAGCCGTGATCCTGTTGATGGCTCGCCGGAGGGTAGCGATTTTAGAAAGCCTTTTGCCACCGAGGTCATGTTTGAGGGCCAGCCGCAGGGCGTTGAAGGCTTGGTTGTAGTCCAGGATCCTCTTGCGCTCTCTGACGTTAGCAGCCATCCTCCTGGCCTTGGAGCGCACTGGCCTGCTCCTCTTCCTCACCTTTATCCCTTTGGCATCCCCCAGGCAGGTGGCTGCTTCCCTGCCCTGGGGGACCCACAGACCCTGCCCGTAGCACGCCTGGGGTGCGCCCCCCACTTCCAGCTCCTCTTCCGAGCTGTCAGGCTCCGGCACTGTGCCTTGCCCCATGGCTGCTCCGGACATGGCCGCGGAGAGGGGGAACGGGAGAGGTGCTGCTGTGGTCCTGCCTCCTGCGAGGTGTGGGAGACACTCCTCCAGGGACACGCAGCCGCCTCTAAAAACCCCACGGCGGGGCTCGTCACGTGGCTCCTCCCGACCCTCCTCACCTGCCTGCAGGTGTGCTGCCTTGCGGAGGGGCACTGGGCGAGCCCTGCCTGGCCTCTGCCCGCAGGGATGCTCCCAAGCACCGTGCCAGGCTGGAGCATGGGGCACCGGTGCTGGGGTGCCCAGAGCTCACAGAGGGATGCTCACAGGCTGCAGGAGCAGAAGCACCTCTACCAAGCACACATTGCAGTGGTTGCTTTAGTCTCTGCTAAGAGTTTGGTCACTGCAGGAGTTTCTCGAGCTGCTCTGCCCTCTCCTCAACAGGGCAGCTGGCAGCTCAGCCTGGGACGGGTCATCCCTGGGTTTTATATGGTGCTGCGGGGCAGAGCCCCATGGGGCATCTCCACCCTGGCATGGGGCTTGAGCTCTGCTCCCCCGCGCTCATGGGTGCTGCAGCATTTCTGTTATTTCCCAGCTTGGGGAAACTGAAGCACAGAGTGATGATGTTGCTGAGGAGAACCACCGAGTCTTCTGCCTGGGTGCAGGAGAAGACAAAACAACTCAGGAACAGGGCTGGAGCACTGAGCTGCCTTTGAGATGGTGCCTTAGGGCTGCTCCATGCAGCTGCACTCCAGCGAGCTGGGAGCATCCCTGGGCACGGAGGTAGGTGGGTGCCTGGGCAGGAGCAGCCCCTGGGAGCCAGCGGAGGAATGTGGGGGGCTTGGCACGCCTCTGCCCTGCGGAGCAGGAAGCAGGAATGTGGCAGGAGGGATTGGGGCAGGTGATAAAAGAGCTAAAGTGCTACCTGCCTCCAAAGCCTTCCTGTCCCTTCCCAGTAGCGGAGAGCCTGGGGGCAGAACTGTCTGGGCTGGTGCTACTGGGTCTGCCCAGCACTTACTCTGGGGAAGACGATGCTGAAAGCAGCTCCTTGTTCCCTGCATCCCCAAGCTGGTGGGACAGAGGGACTTGCCAGGTGTGGTGGGTCCGGAGGCCAGGGGGAGGGCCAGGTCCCTGTCCTCTGAGCAGCGTGGGGCCGCCACGTGTGTTTGCCCATCATTTCATTAGCGAGCAGTCGCTAAATGCCTTCCTGTGCGAAGGGTAACATGTTGAAAAATGGCCCAGGAGTAAGTCTGACAAATTGTTGGGGTGACTGGTGCGAAAGCAGAGCCCCTGGGAGAACGTGCCCCCCTTGATCCATCCCTTCCTATCTGATTGTCCCGGCTCATGTTTGATCAATAGCCACAATTAGCGGGGGGCTATTTGTCTATTGCCCTTCTCCTCTCTTGGCTCTTTGAAGTCGGAGCTAATTTAGGTGCCTCTGCTCCAGGAACCCAATAAATCAGGAGCCGGGGCCTCGGGGAGAGGGGAGGACCAGGCAGCAGGACTTCAAAGGGAGGTGAAGCTTGCAAATATTTTTGAGCACTCACCTGTGCTCACTATGGCCTTCTTGTTCTCCCCAGCGGCCTTCTGGCCGCCCAGTCTTGCTCTGCCCAGGAGCGGGTGCTCCCCCGGCCACCGACTCACACAGTGAGCTCAGCTCGGGAGCAAGAGGCTCTTGGGGATGCTTGAACGCCAGCAGGACGTGCACGCTGGGCCCACTTAGAGATATGCCTGTCCAAAACCCAGCTAAGCAGGACGGATCCCTGCCTCAGGGGTGTTTTTGCTCATGTGGGAGGTCGGGAGGTGCAGTACGGAGCAGATACGGAGGTGGCTGAGCTGGGCGCAAAGCCATTCCCCGCCGGGGCGATGCTTGGGCAGAGGCAGGGGCAGAGGGCAGGCAGCAGCCCCGAGGCTGTCCCCATCCTGCCCGCAGCCCCCGGGAGTTCGCTGGGGAGCACTGCCGGCTGTTCCCAGCATCTCGACTCTGGGCAGCCCTGGCCTTGCAGGGATCCAGCCCCAGCTCTCAGAAGAGGGCAAGGCCAAACGTAAATCACCGGTCATCGGATGCCACCTGCCGCCTGTAATTAGTGCGTCCCGCTGGGCCGTCCCCACCTCGTCCTGGATGCTTCCTACCTAGGTGCCCATTACAGGGTGGGAGGCCAGCAGGAACGCCCACCCTGGCCCTGCTCCCTCGGCCCCCGCTGATTTATCACCGCGCACTGTAGAGATTTATGGGCTGAGACGGGGAGCCAGAAATGTGTTGTAAGGCTCTGCCGGGCCTGTCTGCTTGACAGATGATGAAAGAGCTGTAATTATCCGTCGCCATACATAAATCAGGCCACTCACAGTACCCCCCCCTTCTTCCCAGCCTCCACAAAGGGGTTCAACCCCCGGGGATACCCCACCTCTCCAGCACATGAGTATGGGACTTGGGGCACTGCTGAGCGCTGGGCACCTGCCCATCCTGGGCAGCATCGTCACAGCTTTCACGGGTGTCACAGCCCAAAGGCGTGTTTTGGGTGTCTTTGCCCCTCACACCGCTGCTGAGCGGGGGCTGCAGCTCCTGCAAAGGGCCTGGGACTGCCTGCCCCCCACCTGCATCCATCCAGCAGCCCCAAACCACCGCCACTTCCAGGTGAGAGCTGCTGGGGCCATCTGGGAGCACAGCCCCCACTGGAGATGAAACCCTGATGGGGTGGTGAGGCGGCAGCTGACACGGGCTGGGGGGGCTGCCCGGCTCCTGGCAGTGTCCCAGCACCACCCATCCTCCTCGGGAAGGCTGCACCAGGAGGCACGGCTGTGCCGGAGGGAGACCACAGAGAGGGATCCCATGGTGCCAAGGCGTGAGATTCAGGGACTGGCGTGCAGGGCAGTGCCCACCCCTGCACAGCCCCCTGCTCGGGTGGTGATGGAGAGGAAGAGGAGGCGGTTGTTGCAACACTGCCTGGGCCCTGTGGGTAGATAAATAGGGCGCTTTGTTCCTGCTGGGGCATGGCCAGGTTACACAAGGGACACTGGATCGTGAGTCATCCACAGCCAGCCATCTTGCAGTACGCTGCAGGAGACAGGAGAAGGCAGCTCCCCGCGGCCGTGCTGCCTGGAGGCTCCTGCCTCTCTGCCCCCGGCACCCCGCGAAGTCCCATGCCCCAGCGCCTGGCATGGCACAAGGCAACTGCCGGCCCTGCTCAGGGCGTGGGGTTGGAAAGCCCCATCCCGTGGGGCGGGAATGAGCCGGGGGCGGTGGGCATGCCCTTCCCTGGCAGCTTAAAGGCAGCGGGCACACGCGCCGTGGCACAGAGTGGGGGAAAAGCCTTACGTGGGCCTTCACCACCCACTGCAGGAGTTTGTGGCTGCCCCTCCATCTGGCGGGAATGGCCCATCCATCCGGAGACGGGCAGGGCAGGCAGAGCATCGCTGGCCCGAGGGTGAGGATGGCTGGGAGACGGAGACCCACGGCAAAGGCCGGGGCAGGCGTGGGCTGGGGGAGGGCAGCTCGGTGGCAGAGGAGCTACCCCGTGCCTTCGAGGCTCAGTTGTTCCTGGCTCGGGGACCGATTTCTTGCAGCGTGTGGGATTGTTTGTGCCATTAGCTGTCGCTTCCTTTACTGCTCTGACGCTGCCGACACCAGACGCTTCCTCGCCCGCACAGCATCCTCCCGGCCCGCGTCCCGCAGCTCCTCCGGGGAGTCCCCGAGGCGGGGACGGAGGAACCGAAGGTCGAAACAGCCGGGAGTACCGCCCCCCCCCGCCCGCCCCGGCCTGCCGAAGCCCATCACGGAGGAAGCCCGCGGTGCCCCCCGGGGAACGGGCGGCAGAGGCGGAGCCGCCGGGCGCAGGTACCGCGGCCGCTCCCTCCCCCGGGCCCGCAGCCGGAGCCCGCCCGGGGGGCGGTGGCAGCGCTGCTCCCCGCCCCGGCGGGGCCGTGCCGAGGCGGGGCGGACCGGGGGCGGGCCCCGACGTCAGGCCCCGCGGCGGCGGCGGGGGGCGGAAGGCGGCGGCGGCGGCGGCAGCGGCGGCGCCGGGGGGGAGGAAACTTCGGGCCGGGGCGGGGGATGGCGGCGGGCGAGGCGGCCCGGGCGGACTTCGCGCGGCACTGGCAGGCGGAGTTCCCGGGGGAACCGGCGCCCCGCATGGAGCTGGGCTCGGTACGGGCCATGGAGCGGGAGCTGGAGCGCTGCCGCCGCCACCTCCGCCGCCTGCAGCGGGCGCTGGCCGAGGAGCGCTTCAAGGTGGGCTACCTGGAGGCAGCGCTGGCCCGAGCCCCCCCCCCGCCGCCGCCGCCGCCGCCCGCCGGTCCCCGCCCGCCGCCGAGCCCCGCCGGCGCGCCCGCGGGCAGCTCCCCGGAGGGAGGCAGCGGCGGCAGCTCCGACGCGGAGGACGCCTCCTCGGCAGGTGGGTGCCGCGGGGGGCCCCGGGCCGCGGCACGGCCGAGGGGGAGCCGTCCCCACCCCGCGTCCCGGGGGCGTCCCGCGCCGGGGACGAGGGTGTCCCCAGCCCCTGTGCCAGCCCCCTCTCGGGGTGAAGGGCATCCTGTGCCACTGCGTGGCCGAGGGCATCCCCCGCCCTCGTGCTGTCCGCGCTGAGCTCCCGTGCCATACCCGTGGCACAGTCAAGGGCATCCCGTGCCACTCCGTCCCCATGCCGTGCCGCTGCTAAGGCCATCCCAAGCCCCTGTGCCCACAGTCAATGCCCCCCGTGCCACGGCACGGCAGAGGCTCTGACGGTCTCCCCAGGCTGCCCCATCACGCAGCTGGGGCACTCCATGCCATCACATGGCTGAGGCCGCCCCAAGCCCTTGTGCCATCCCCATCAAACAGCTAATACCAGCCCTTGTGCTGTCCCTGTCCCACCACCAAGGCCACCCCAAGCCCCTGTCTTGTCCCTGTCCCACTTCTGAGGGTGTCCTGTGCCAAGGCCCCTTCCTCAGGCACGCGAGGAGCAGGGCTGGCTGGCCGGTCCCCTGCAGCTGGCTCTTGGTGATGTGCCACTGGCCCAGGAGCCACCTCTGGGGCTGGGACACTGCAGGAGAGTCACTTCCTGCAGGTGTGACCTTGCTGACAGGGACACCTCTGCTCCGGTGACTCCCTGTCATCTCCCGTGGGGAAGTCCTGGAGCCGCTAGAGGAAAAGCACGCCAGCGGCAAGGAGTCCCCGGGCATTTCTCTGGGTGGATTGAGGATGATGTTATTTTGCAAGTGAGTGGCTGTTTCGTGGCACTGAAGGCGCAGCCAGCTAGCGCTGTCACCCGTCACGCTGTCCTACTTCCAGCGGCCTGGAAGTTGTTATTGCATCAGCTTTAATCCCGGTTCAAACGGAGTCCTGACAGCCTGAATGTCACTTTTTATGTTGCTAATTCTGCAGCTGACTTGAGTTAATTTTGTTGTTGCTCGATTGTTTGGGGTGGTGGTTTTTCCCTACGGCTGTATCATGCTGGTTTAAGATTGCCTGGGTAGCAAGCGCTCTGATATTGAACCATGCTTAGTATTTAGTGTAATTTATACTTACTGCATTAGTCTACAGGGCCAGAGAACAGCTCAGTTTCTGTTTCACCTTCTCAAGCTGTCTGGAGGTGAAACGTCCAAAGTACATGGCTGCTCTTGGTGTTGTCTCCGTACTGCGCCGCGCTCGCTCACACGTGTGTTTGTGCCTCTCCCCGATCGGCAGGGACCGGCCGTGGGAGCCCACTCCCAGCCCTGCGGTGAGGACCGAGGGCATTCAATGTATTGCCTTCAGAGAGCCGTCCCAAGCCCTTCCCCAGTTCCCCGTCAGCGGGCACCGCTTATAGTTTTTGGAGAGCTGCTCAGCGGCCAAGGGGGCTCGAGTGCGTGGGAGCAACCAAGCGCAAATCCTTCTGATTTACACTCGGATCCTGCATTTTATTTCTATCTGGGTAATGCTCCTGAATGTTTCTGAACACCCAGGACTGTGCAAGGCTGCTCTCAGGCCAAGGTGGGTGTTGTTAAAGGGGCTTCCCTGGAATACAGCGTAAGCCCCCGAGGGTCCCGGCTTCGTAACCCTGCCCTTTGAGGTGGCTGGACCAAGGCCTTTGCAGCCAGTCGGGGTGAGTCTTTTGGGCAAGACCTTGAAATCCAAGGTTGCATCTGCTGTGGTTAAATATGGCCTCTTCTTCCTCCTCCTCTTCCTCGCCCAAACGGGTCTCCATCATGGTCCCCAGCTCCTGCGCTCATCCGGGAAGGCAGTGTCCCCTCTGCCGAGCGCCCGGCTCCTTGCCCCGTGGCATGGCCAGGCTCTGCGCGGAGGTCGGCTGATGGCGGCGGCGATGAGCGCTCCAGCCTTGTCCCGAGCCTTTCCTGAGCATCAGCACTTTTCTTTGTTGCGTGTGATAAGGGCGCCTGTGTGCACTGCCGGCGCTGACATTTAAAAGCAGAATTTGAGAGTACAGTAAAACACGTGTGGTCGTTGCCCGGATCCCCCTTTCTCTGGATAGTTGGTTAACTTAGTGCTCCCATTGTTTCTTCTCACTTCTCTTTATTTTTCAGATATAATTAAAAATTCCTGATCATGGTGCTGTTTGCTTCTCCCACCAGCAGTCTGGGTGGTGTGTAACTCGATTAGCACTGCTCTGCCTGGGTCCCTCAGTATTTTCATGTGAATTTTGGAGCTTAACAGTGCTGAGGCTGTGGCTGAATGTGGTCGGTCCCCGGCCGTTTCGCTGTAACCTACAGCAGCGCTATCTGGACAGCAAGCGAAGGAGTGTTGAATATCATCTTCATGGGAATTACCGGGGAAAGACAGTGGTTTCCTTTAAGTAGCTTGTGATTAATCTGATTTAAAGTAAGGAAATCTGCAAGATGCCCCTGTTTGCAGCTATTGCGTGAGAGCAGCGCGTGTGACAGCCAGATATGTGATCCTGGCATCTGAGATAACGCCTGTGCCAGCTCACCCGGGACCAACAAAATCTGAGCGTCAGCGAGCAGATGGCTAAAAATGAAGCGTGGAAAGGACTAAAATTCCCTTCATCTCAGCCGTCACCTGTCCCTGTGGCTAAACACGCAGCTGGCCTCACAGCTGAGTATGCGCAGTGCCGCGCATGGCTGTGCCGGGAGGTGGTCGGGGTGTGCCGGGGCGCGGTGGTGCTTCGGCTGGGTGCTGCCACCATCACCTCCCTTCTGCTGCGGCACGAGTCTGGGGCGAAGGGTCCAGTGCTGCGGGTTGGTACCCGCAAGGAGAGGGTGAGGTCAGCGGGTGGGAGGCAATTGTGCCAGTGACCGAGAGGAGGGACGCGGTGATGCTCATCGGGAGATGCTTTGTGCCCGGCAGCTGGGTAGTGCGCACAAAGGTGGAACAAACTGCTTTGCCCTTGGGAAGTTGAGAAAGAGGCCGGCTTTGCCATGGAGCTGGGATGCTGTGGGAGCTCCTGAAGCTCCTCTGGAAGGCTGCTGGGTTTGGGAGTCCCCAGCCTGCCCTGTGCATCGCCCTGCGCCCCAGAAATGCGAGCTCTGGGGTGGGGAGCACTGGCATAGCTGGAATAGTCCTTGATGGGGTTGGCTGGTGGATCTGGTTACGGCAGAATGCTGCGGCTGCAGGCTGTGCCGTAAATGAAATCCCCAGCCCTCTGTTTAGCTGGAATTACAGTTTCTGTCATGGAAAGATCCTGGAGTCACGTGGGCTTTTCTGCTTGCCCCGCCACACTGCTTTCGCCAGCACCTTGGGAAATGGGAAGGCAGGCTGCTGGCAGCAGCGGGGTCCCCGCCTCGCAGGCTGGTGAGCGCAGAAATGCAGCGGTGTCGGTGTGTGCACCAAAGGGCTGAGATGGGGAAGGGGCCTTGGGGCGTCTGGATCCCCGGGCATCGGCCGCCTCATCCCTGCGCTCCTGGCTGGGGGCTGGATCGCCATGGGTGTTGTGCTGGGGCCTCCTGGCACGGTTTGGGTAAAGGCAGGGCTTGTTCTTGCTGCTCCGTCCCTGCTTTCAGCTTGTGCTGCTGCTGGCAAGTACATGATATTGCAAAAGTGTCTGTCTGTCCTGGAGAAACTCCTCTGCAGATGGGGAGGTGATGGGGCAGCGCCGCGGGCAGGGCTCTGTCCTGCTGTCCTGAGCCACCCTTGGACCCTGCTGGTTCCTCGTCCCTTTCTTGGAAAATCCCCTAAGACCCCAGCAAAAGGAGAACGGAAAACAGTGAGCAAAGTCCAGAGTTTATCCCAGTGCATCTCTTTCTGTCTGGGGTAGGTTGTGGCGTGCAAGAGGTGAAGGAGCGGCGGTCCCGCAGCGCCCAGGAAAGTGAAGTGTTGTATTGTCTGTCCATCTATTTCCCCTCCTGTAGCATCAGGAGGGATCCTGAAGTTGGTGCCAAAGCGGGGAGGTGTGGGGGGGACACAAGTTGATCTACCACCTCTGTGTCCTCCTTTATTTTTTTAATTTTTACTTCATTGTCTTTTCCCCACTGTTGGAAAGTGCTTGTGTGGCTCTGAAGATGCTGAAAGTTCCTCTTCTGGCTGGGGAAGGCCAGGCAGAGTCACTGTGTTTAATTTTAACTGCTTAGGCAAGGACAAAACCGCAGCGTGCGTGTGTGTGTGTGCCTGCTGGGGACCTTTGAACCGTCTCCATCTGCTCTGGGGCCCGGGGGGGTGTTTTGGGAGGTGACATTTCTCCACAAACCCCCCTGATGGCAGCGTGACAGCAACCCCTGCGTGACGTGCGGCTGCCTGAGCTGGGGACTGCAGGGTTAACGCTGGGGCAGGTTGGCACTGTTAAAGAAAATCATAAATAAATGCAAAAGTTCACGAGGTTAAAAAGCCTTTGAGTAGAACAGTTGCTGTTTAAAAGCATAGCTTTTAAATGAGAGCAGTAAGTGCTGGTTGTTGGAGTAACTTCCCTGTGATGCACAAATAGTGGAGGGCTTGTAAAGGAGCTGGAAGAGCAAAGGGGAAACCTGTGACCAGCTCTGCCCGTGGGCACCTCCGGGATCTCTGCTCCAGAGCAGAGCCGTCAGCGGGAGCGGAGCCGTCAGCGGCCGCATCTGCTGGGTGGAGAAACGGCCCTTCCAGGAGCTGGCACCCTGTGAATGCCGAGCAGGACAGATGCGTGGTGGGATGGGGGTCCCTGTCCCTCTTTCTGGGCAGGGGGACAGTGGGTGAGCCGGCCCTGGTGGGCACATCCATGCTTCTGGCAAGCTGTCGTGGCTGGGTCTGGCTTTCACCTGGCCTGCTCCCCTCTGCCATCAGCTCTCGCATCAGCTAAGTGTGGTTGCAGTGGGAATCTGGCTGCTGCCCAGCATCACGATCCTGCATCTCCTCCCAACCAGATCCTCAAAATTGGTGTGAACGTTCCTGGAACGGCTTCCTCCTCTCTCCCGGCACGGCTGCAGTACCTGCTCTCGTCGGCCCAGAGATGCTGACGTCTCACCTGCAGGAGGGGGGTCTGGCTGCAGCATCCCTGCGCGTCCCTGTGTGCTGTCAGCCGAGCAAGGTCCCGCTGGCTGGGTATTTGTCTGTGGGGGCTATTTGCCCCCCAGCATTTGGGGCAGAGACGATGCTAAGCTCCCCCAGCTCAGCAGCATTCAGGCGGTAGGCAGCAGTGCTGGGCTGCCCCGGCGCCGTGCGGAAGGGCAAGAGGGGACACAGTTCCCCTTTCCGTGCCAGCGGTGCTGCGGGCTGTGCCCGCTGCGGGGGCGAGTGCTTTGGCTCGGAGGTGGCCCCTGACCCCCTCGGGCTCAGTGCAGCAGTGGCTGGTTGTGGGGCGGTCGGTGGCCCCCAGGTAGGAGCAGCGGTGGCAGCAGGGCACGCAAGAAACCCTCATTAGATGGCTGGCTACAGCCAGAAGTGCCCTGCGGGGCCTGAATAGATTTGCATTGTAAGTCTGTTGAAATCTGGTTTGGGGTTTTTTTCCCCCTGGAAAGACACTTCTGTGCAGCGGGGCTCTTTGTTCGGGTAGTTCCTCCTCCGCTCCTGCCCAGCGTGGCCAGCGATGCCGCCAGTTGGGATCCCAGCGGATGGCTCTGCTCTGTCTTCTGCTGGATGCTGTCTGCTGCGGCCAACCCTGCAGCAGCAAACGGAGGGAGATGCTTTCCCCCGTGCTGGCAGGGGAATAATATTCCCTTGGGATGGAGAGGGGAGCCTGGTTTAGCCAAGTCAGCTCACTGAAGTGTGCATCCATCCTGGGAAAATGGCACATCTGCCACTGGTTGATGGCACTGCCGGGTTTCCCCTCCCGTGGAGGCTGGCCAGAGCAGCCGCCGGGAGCTGGGAGCCTGGCCGGGGCTGAGCGGCCGGAGGGAGCACACCGATCTCGCTGCATCCCCAAGAGACATCTTCACATCGACTTGGCTATCCCACCCCTAGTTACTTTATCAGTGTTTGCTAAGGAGGATAATTTGCATATGTAGATCAGTAGGAGCAACACTTCTTGGCTCCCTCGGCTGTAGCTGGCCTGGCCAGCCTAAGCAGAATCGCAGAGGACGTCCTGCAGATCTGCCCCAAGATAAGTCCCAGCTGCAAAGTTCAGGGATTGTTCAAAGATCTGGCAGATAGGGAAGCCTTTGTGCTCAAGACCAGGGCTTTCTGCCATGGGCGGTTTTCTTCCGAGGCTGCTAACCAGCACCTCTTCCTTCTCCTTCGCAGGTCCTGCAGCGGGAAGCAAACCTGGCCGAGCCTTCTCAGCGGTGCTGGCACCAGGGCTGGGTGGGAGAGGAGCAGCCTGGGGCTGCGGCGCTGGCAGATACAGCTGCAACCTCCTCCCTCTCGGAAGAGAGATGCAATGCGATAGCTGGCCCAGGTCTTAATCTGATATTGGAGGCTTTTTCCTGCGAGCAGCCACCACCTTTCTTTCTTTCTCTGTCTGGTATTTTGAGAGGCCAAGGAGGGTGCTGCTGCTGCAGCTGGGTCTCTGCCCTCCTCCCCATGCTTGCTGCGGGGGACCTGCCCGGCTCTGGTGCCCTGCTTGGCTCCCCGGGGGCAGGAGGCTCCGAGCAGCTGCCCTGAACTCCGGGCACCTCCCGGCCGTGCCCAGGGGTTGCGAGCAGAGCTTGGGGTTGATGCGGCGCAGACCTTGGGGTTTCCATCCCACAGGAAAGTGATACTGGGGGAAAAGTTTAATGCTGAGTTGGACTGAGGAGCGGTATGTTCAGGGGACAGAGCAGGAAGGATCTGCTGTGCTCCTTGGGTGGGAGGGTGGAAACATTTTCCTTTATTCCTCTTTTTTCCCCTCTGCAATCTCTGGCAAGGGAATAGCTGGTGCTCTGCACCAGCAAGGGACAGCCCAGACCTCCCGGAGAGCCCGGCAGAGCGGGCACTGGAGGAGCTTGGAAAGCTGGGCTCGCGGCTGCTGTCTGTGCCCCCTCCCAGTCAAAGGACTCTGGCTGCTCTCTTAGTTCTTGTCTAACGCTGCCACTTGCACGGCGCTCCCCAACCACCCTCTTCTCCTCCATTCTTCCCCCAGGAAAACACCCCCTTTGCCCCACGCCGGTGTTGGAGGTGCAGGCAGCTCCGGAGCTGCTCTCCGGTTGCTGCCAGCCCTGGGTGCCCGATGCCAGCCCCGGGTCCCCAGCCCCAGGCAAGCACCGAGGCTCGTGTGGCCGTGGCTGGAGGAGCCTCTTGCACAAGAGTCCAGAAATAGCGATGCGTGGGCTGGCAGGCAGGGGCTGGGCAGATGCCAGGCAGACAGCCGGACACCAGGCAGGCTGCGTGGGGCCGGTCGGTGGCGGGGAGGAACCACAGGACTTGGCTTTTGGCTCTTGCAGCAAGGATGCTCCCAGCTGGAGCTGTGCTGCGGTCGGAGGTGGGGGTGGCTGGAGGGGGTTGAGAACGTGGTTGGCAGCATCTTCTCACCCAGGGCTGGTCATTGTCACCGCAGGGTGATGGGTGTCTGGGTGTGGGTGGGTGCTCCCCCTGGCTCCAGGGAGAGGAGGGAGGCTCAGCTGCTTTGCAGGTTTTGGGGTTTTGTTGTTGTTGTTGTTTTTGCAATGGTGGAAAGAGCGCGAAAACCAAAGTAAAAACAAAGCCCAGCGGTTTGGTGGGGCTGTTTTGTCTGGGCTGTGCAAGGGCACCTGCCTGGGTTGGCACGTGCAACCAGATAAGGCCCACTGGGTGCGGCACAGAGGTGGCTCCAGTTTGGGCATCTCGGTATATGGGGACGCTTTCCGGGACACCCACCAGGCCGGGGTCCGGCGTGCTCGGCTGCCTGGTCCTCCTGGGACGTGGCATTACCGGGGCCTGCTGGGCGGTGTCACGCCAGGGGTGGCCAGCCGGCGGAGGGGTCCTGGTGGCCCACGGGCGGTTTGTCCAAGTGCTCACCTCATGCCGTGCGTTGGATAAAGAGGAAGATGTGCAAAGGGGGGGTTTGCACCGTGGAGTGCAGAGGCTGGTGCCATGGGTGGGAGCAGCCAGGAAGCGTGTCCGGCGGGGGGAAGCATGTGGAAAAACTCCTGCGTGCATGCAGAGAGCTGTGCATGGAAAACCGGCCACCCTGGGGGCTGCGGGCTGCTTGCTACCCCCATGTCTCTGCAGCCGCTGTGCTGCAGGGGGAGCGGCTGCACCTTGTGCTGCTTCTGCGGTGCTCCTCGAGGTGCAAGCGGAGTGTGGTTTCCTGCCCTGAACAGGGCTGATGTGCTCAGCCGAACCTCCGTCGCCTTCCTGGCAGCTCGCTGTGCTGAGCGGCAAGGCCTCATGTTGCGGGGGCCATGGAGGCACCGGGTTTGGCTGTGGAGGTTGGAGGGGACTCTCCATCAGGAGCTGTAAGGGATGGAGCCGGGACAGGCTGTGGTACTGACCCGGAACCTGGGCGGGAGCAAATGGGGGAGTTGGTGGGGGACAGAGAGCGGCCAACACATCCCACTGCGCCTGCGCTGTCACCCTTGGGCAGAGCTGGCACCACCTGCGCTAATGGCTTGAGGACAAGGGGAGCTTTGGCACCGAGCAGTGCAGGCGTGGTGCTGGTGGTGCCCAGCAGCATCCCATGGGGCAGCTGGGGGTTGCGCTCAGCTCCCCGAAATACGCAGGACTGGGGTGGACAAGGGGTGGGAAATGGCAGCTGTGGGGCTGCACCCTGTGCCGCTGACTCAGCGCCCGGTGACACATAGCTCGTGGGGGTGGTGGGCTGTGGGTGTGGGTCCTCACCGTGCTGGGGCTGGATACGGCCCCCCGGGGAGGCAGGGCTGTACTAGGGGCAGCAGCAGCTCCTCACCCTGGATGCCAGGTGCTGGTGGCTCCATGTGCCCCAGCCATGCCAAACCACAGCCTTGGCATTGCTGCGCTCCACCAAAATGTATCCACTGCGTCCGAGCCTGGTGTGGACATCCCTGGGAGCAGGGATCAGATGGTGGCAGTGCCTTGGCAGGGTCCCCTCAGGTTTCCCAGCCAGGGTGGTTGCCGATGCCACCCGCGTCCTGGCACTTCACGCTCTGGTGGCTCTGCCTTCCCCTTGTGCCCAGTGGAGCGTTATCCCTCCTGCCCGGTTCCCATCTGGCCCTGGCACCTGATCCAGGCCCTTCCCTGCATGGCTGAGCCTGCAGGCAGGATGCGGCCGTGGGCACCGGCGGGGGATGCTGGGGGCAGCGGTGCTGGCGCAGGCTGAACGAGGGCAGCCTCTGCACTTGAACGCTTGGCTGGTGCCCTGACATATTGGGGTTGATCACTCTGGTGCTTTAGATCTCCTTTGGCTACATGCAGCTGGGGAGGGCGGTTTAACCTCTGCCGGCCCACGCCCCGCTCTGCCCACCCCAGTTGTATGGGGTCCCGGGGGTCCTGGTTCTGCCGGAGGGAGCGGGGCCGGGGGGAGCGGGGCTGGGGGGAGCCTGTGTCCTTCAGCCGTAGCGGTTTGAGGGGCTGGCAAGATTTTGCTGGGGAGGGGGCACAGCATCGCTGGGTCATGGGAAGCAGATGAGACTGGTGGAAGGGGTGATGGAGCCGGGTTCCCCCTTTGCCCCCACTCTCCTTGGGGTGTCTTGGGGGGCAGCCGCATGCCCCCGTGCCACCGCCGTCCCCTCCTCCTCCCCGGTCCCCAGACCCCCGCGGAGGGTCGGCGTGGCTGCGTGCGGGGGGGACGCTGAGCTCGGCTCCCCGCGGCGAGGCAGGGGCGGGAGGCGGGACGCGCTGCCATCGCCGGGCGGCACCTCCTTCCCTGGGCACCCCTGGCAGAAGAGCCGCCGTGTGCCCGGGCAGGCGGCCGTGCCCGGCTCTCCCCTCCAGCCCCCGCCTGGGCCTGCGGCCCCCCGCCTCCCGCCCTCGCCCGCTGCCTTTGTGTGGGATGAGAGCCGGCTGGCGGGGCTGAGAGCCGGCGCAGCCCTCCCGAGCATGGAGCCGCTGAGCCACCGCGGCCTGCCGCGGCTCTCCTGGATCGACACCCTCTACAGCAGTACGTGCCCTGGGCCGGGGGGCGGCGAGGGGGGCCGGGGGGGCGGGGGGCGGCTCCCCGCTCCCCGTTGTGTAACGCTGCGGCGCGCCGGGGAGGGATGCTGTGCCGGCGAGCCCGTGCCGGGGGGCTCCCGGGCTGAGCGGGGGCCGGCGGGGGGTCGCGCTCCCCGCCCTGAGCATCCCGCACGCCCCGGGGGCAGGGCAGCGCTGGCCGGAGTCGGTCCAGCATCCCCCGGGCTGCGGGGAGCTGCTGCCCGCTCCGGGGGGCTGCGTGAGCAGGGGGGGTGACGGGGGCCGGAGCAGCCTGGCAGCTGGCGCTGCCCACGGGGGTCCTCGGGGACGTGGGTGTTTTCTGCCCCGCGTCCCATCCCTGTCCCTCCGTGGCCGTGGGAAGGCTCCTCTCCCCCAGTCGTGATTTTTGCAGCGAGCTCCCAGGCGCTACGCCGAGGATGCTGTGGCAACGCGGTGTCGGTACCCGGGGCTGGCAGCCGGCGGGGCCGGGGGCGGCCTGCAGCAGCCCGGGGAGTGTGAATCTCCGTGGACGGGCAGCGGGGAGGAATGAGCCCCAGAGCCACGCTGGTCCTGGTCCCGCGGCAGCAGTCTCAGCGGCAGCCAAGGGAGTCAGGGACATGGCTAGGGGATGGCGGGGCTCGGTTATGGGGTCCCCGTTGTTCATTCTGGGGGAGCGTTGTACTGCATGGGCACCCTAGGGGTGGGTTTCGGGGTGCAGTGTTGAGCTCGGAGCCTGGCATTTGCGGGGCAGCGAGGTTTGGCGTGGGTGTGTGGGAAGGTGGGATGCTCCGGAGACGGGGGCACAGTGCCCCCTGCACAGATCTGGCATCTGCCATGCCCTGGAGGGAATGGGAGCTGCAGGGGGCATGTTGCAGATGCCTGAGCCCCCCCAAAGTTTTCCATCCCAAAGCCTCTGACACCCAGTTGTAAGCCGCATCCAGCAGCGGCAGTCCTGGGGTCTGTGCAGCTTGTGCAGGCGGCTGGGCTGGAGCCCGGAGGCCGCATCCAGCCCCAGCCTCCGCGCGCTCCTTCCCAGCCACAGCATCTCTGCAAAGCAATGGCTCTGCCGTCCCGAATCCTGCTCTGGCTGCTCTTGCCGTGGAGGGCAGAGGCACGGGGGAGGCTGCTCAGCGTGTCAGTGTTTTGGGGGATGCGAAGAAGGGTCTGGCCTTCATCATGCCAGGGAAGGCAGAGGCGCGGAGGAGATGCTGTTTGTGTTGAGCCACCCTTTGGAGGAGGCCCGCGGAGGCAGGTCCGAGGCCAGCTCACGCATCCGTGTTGTCATGGTGAATTTTCACCCAGGCACAGGGAAACTGCAGTGTTTCCCCAAAACCTTGCAGGCTCCGTGCAGATGTTTGGCTTCTCCTGGCAGTGGGATAGGACAGGCAAGCGTTGGGGTGTGCCGGTGTGCTCCCAGGGTGCCAGGGAACAGCATGCGCCTGGCTGGAAAGCAAAGAAAATGCCACCCTGAGCTGCTGTGACTGTGCTGTCACCCGTCCAGGTTGGGGAGGAGCCGGCTGCTGTCCTTGGCTGCATTCCCTCTTGGGGACCATAGTGCTGGGATTAGCCCAGGTCAGACCTGGGAAGACGTGGCAGAGTGGAAACATTTTTTTCCTGGGGAAAATAATCCCCCATGGGGACACATTCCTGGCCCCATCACCCTCCTGGGGCCACATGCCACCCATGGCCCTGATGGGTGTTGGTGTCCTGTGGGTGCCAGCTCTTGGTGTGTTATGGGGCTGGATCCAGCTCGGGGCTGTAGGGCAGGGGTGTCCTCACCCCCCAGAGTGGCTCCCCTGGGCCAGGCTGCCTCCATCCCCTCGGTGCCTATGCCTGGGGTGGAGCAGGAGGATTTCCACTGCTGCTAAAAAACGGGAGCAAAAATAGCACTGGGTTTTGGCACGGGCACAGGAACAGGCTGCAGGGGCAATGCAGCTGCGGGGGAAGGAGGGAGGCGCTTGGTTTGGGCTGGCTGGGTGGCAGGAGCACCCCACAGGGAGGGAGACGCAGGGGCCAGCCCCTCTGTGTCCTCTCGCTCAGCAATGTCCCCCTCGCCTGTCCTGGCTGCTTGGTGGTGCTTGGTTCCCTCCCTGCAGCGGGTGCTGGGGGTGCTGGGGAGGTCCCTCTGCCCAGCCTCCCCAGGTGAGAGCCCCATAAATACTGCAAGGCCACGGGTGGCACAGCTGGAGGCACAGCTGGAGCCATGGGGACACGGCTCCATCCTCTCTCCTGTGGGCAGGGCAGGGTCCCTCTCCCTGGGTGCCTGTTGAGGCACTGCCCGTAGGTCTCATCCCCAGCTCCGGTCTGGGACTGGGATGTAGATCTGCTCCAACTGGGAGCAATGGCTGGCTGTGTGAGCGCCGGGTTGTGCCCGCATCCCCACAGGCCAGTCCCTTCCCCCTCTGTGCCATCGATGCCGCCTTCTTCCCTGCACCGCTGCGGGTGTCACCTCCCAGGGTCCCCAGCCACCTCATTAAAGCTGTGTTCCTCGTTACCCTGCTGCCGAGCCAACCCAGCCCAGGTTGCCAGGTCTCCCGCAGTGCCGGTGCCGCTCTGGTTGCCCCCGTTGTCCGCCCCGCGGTTAAGCTGCAGACCTTGGCCTTGGTGGAGGCGAGGCGGCGGAGCCTAACGGCCTCCGAGTTGGTGTGCCTGGTGGGGACCATCAGCTTTGTCCCCTCCCTGCTGCCTTGGCTCTCCCTTGGACCCCGCCTGATGGGGAAGGGCACTTGGGCAAAGGGGGTTGGGTTTCTCTGTGGCATCCCCAGCCCGAGGACAGTGCCCGGTTGGGTGGGGAGCTGCGTGGGGTGGGTGTCTCGGGGAGGTGGCCATCATGGGGGGACACCAACTCATTCCTGGCCGGTGCTGGAGGCATCTCAGCTGCGACCCGTCAAAGGCAGGAGGGACAAGGGACATCCCACCCGCAGGAGGCAGGGTGGGTTAGAGCTGGGGATCCCCTTTGTCTGGAAGCTGGGGACTGGGGGGAGCTATGGGCTCCCCCATCTCTGCCCATCCAGCCTGTTCATTCCCAGTCACTGGCAGCTGCTGGGTTGAAGGGGGGCTGCAGTGGCCCAGTGAGGGTGGCACCCCAGCCTCTGAGGGATGGTTATTAGCTGCTAAGTGCTAATGAGGTGAGGTCTGAGAGGGGCTGCAGTCTCCTGGCGGAGCTGGGACATGTCTGGCCTGTGTCGGAGCTCTTCTTCATCCCAGCCCCAGACACAGGACAGGAACCCCAGTCCCTCCCCAGTAGCACCAGCAGGGCTCCCCCAGCCTGAGCAGACTTTGCTGCACTCTGTGATTTAAAGATTTATCCACTTTCGATACAAAGCCAAATGCAATGTTAATGTGCTGAGTGGTGTTGGCAGGAGTCGGGGGAGTCCTTGGCCAGGACCAGTGGGGCCATGGGAGCACAAAGTGGCAGTGGTGCGTGGTTTGGTTTGGGACGGCTGCACCCAGTTTTGGCCAGGGTCTTGGCTGTGGTACCACCACTGCCTGTGTCCGGGAGGCCTGTAGGGACAGCCGTGGGGCTGCTGGGCAGGGAGGGGAGCAAGGGGCTGATGTGGGGTTGGATTGGGTGAGCCATGCCGGCAACCTCTTCGAGAGCTGCCGAAGGGGTCTCGGCTGCGGGCCCCAGGTGGGGGGTGCCGGCTGCACCCCGCGGCCACCCCTGCTGCAGCCGGGCTCCCTTCCCCCTCCCCTTTGTCAGCATCTCGGGGCTGCTGCAGCCGCCTCTTCCCGCCGCCACCGAGCCGCTGCCGTTTCCATGGTAACAGGTTAGGATGTACCCCGGTTCCCCTGCTGCGCCCCGGGGACCCCCCGCAGGCCTCAGACCCCCCCCACTCTCACTCGGGGCTCCGGCTCCCCTAAACGGTTTCCCTCAGGCCATGGACGATGGGGAGGGGTTGTAGGACAGCGTAGGGCATCCAAAAATGGGTGCTGGCCTGGTGTGGCAGTGGCCTCATCCTGCACGGTGGCCTCATCCTGCACCGGGGAAAGCAGACCCCTTCTGCCTCCCGAGCGTGGCCCGAGCCACCCACCTGCCATGGAGCTGCCGCCGTCTCCCTTCTTCCAGGGCGGGTGACAGCATCCTCCGTGCTATGGACCCAGGTGTCCTGGTACCCGTTCCCACGCTCCAAGGAGGATGGGCATGGGGAAGCGGGGAGGACGGCAGCCGTGGCTGCCAGCCCAGCTCCATCCTTCCCTGGGGATGGTTCAGGGATGGTGGCCACCAGGCGAGCAGGGCAGAGCCGCTTGCGTGGGGCCAGGGCGTCTGGCAGAGCAGCTGTCCCTGCACAAACGAGGCCTCTTGGTGCCGTTAATTATGTAAATATAGGGAAGTGTGTCGAGCAGAGGATGCCCTGCGGGCTGAGGATGCTCTGTGTGATGCCCTGCCTGCTCGGCCGGGCAGGCAGAAAGCAGGCAGCTGAGTCCGCCTGGGCTGGGGTGAGCTGTGGGTGCGTGTCCGTGCATGGCCCCAGGTATGGGACACGGGGTCAGTCGCTCGCAGGTCACCGCAAGCTGGGACGGTTGTGGTGTCCCATGCGGTGACCCTTGGCTGCGCTACTGCCTGGGCGCTCACCATCGCCTTCTCTTCCCCTGGCAGACTTCAACTATGGTGCAGACGAGTACGACGCCGAGGGCAACGAGGAGCCCAAGGCGCTGCCGGAGGGCTCAGAAACCATGCCCTACATCGACGAGTCACCCACCATGTCCCCCCAGCTCAGCGCCCGCAACCAGGAGAGCGGGGACGGCGTCTCACCCACACCCACCGATGGCCTCGGCACAGGGGTAGGTGCTCGGGACGCAGAGCTCTGTACTGGGTGCTGTTGAAGCCGGGGCCGGGGGTGCCCAGCGCGGTTGGTT
Source organism: Gavia stellata (assembly GCF_030936135.1). NCBI lineage: Eukaryota > Metazoa > Chordata > Aves > Gaviiformes > Gaviidae > Gavia > Gavia stellata. Next base: position 8,279,600 of record NC_082618.1, read on the forward strand.
CAGCAGTGTTGGCGGTGCTCTGGTGCTGCTGTGACCTGGGGGACTGTCCCCTGGCACCCCCAACCCTGCTGCCCGTGGCCCTCGGGGTTCCGGGGAGCAGCACCCTGTTCAGCTGCTGTTTGTGTGGGTGCCACGTCGGTGGGACACGTGTCCCTGCCCCGTCGTGCCGTGCTGGTGGCAGAGCCAGCCCCGGGCCGGCTGGGGAGTGGGGTCCAGGTGCTGGAACTCAGCCGGGCTTGCTGGCGGGCGGGGGGTCCGTGGGGTCCCCGGGGAGCCCCCGGGGACGGGGCGCAGCCGCTCCGCCGGGCCGCCAGCTCCATCTAGCGGCACTTGGGGACGAGCCACCAGCTGGGGAGGGACACCCTGACCCCCCCCTCTTCTGCGGAACTTAGCGTTAACCCCTCCTCCCCCGCCTCTCTTCCGAGAACGTCCTCGGGAAGCCCTTGGGGTTCATCCAGGACCTTTCACGGGAGGGATGCTGGGAGAGCTGCGGGGCGGGAAAGCGAAGGGAGAAAAGTGTTTTTCCGGAGTAAAAGTTGCCGTAAAGCCCGGGGGCGGTGGGGCCGCGGTCCCCGGGGACACCGTCCCGGGGTGTGCCCTGGCCCCCGCGGACTCCCGCAGGGCGGCGGGCGCCTCCGGCCCCTCGGCGCGGGGCTCGGGGCCGGGCTGGGGAGCGTGGCCCCGCGCTGGGGGTCCCCCCCGGCGCCCGCCGCTGGCCGAGCGGCCGGGGTCCGGCAGCGGGCCGGGGGCTGGGGTCTGGCAGGGGGAGGAGGCCGGGCTGGAAAACGCGAGGGTTTTTGTCGTGGAAAGAGTTAAGCCCTTAACCCGGATGCTGAGGCAGAGGAGAAGAGAGGTGTGGCTTCCTCCCCAGCGCCCGCCGCCGCGCAGCATCCTCCTCCCCGCACCCAGCGCGGCCCGCGGCGGTCCCGGGGGAAGGGGGGGGGGCGCGGAGCCGGCCCGCTGCTGCGCGAAGGACCCTGTCCCGGGGCTGGGTCCGAGCCAGCCGCGCTCGGGGCCCCTTGTCCCCCAGCGGGACCTTGGGCACAGCCCTGCCAGCCCCAGCCCTGCCAGCCCGCTGCCGGGGGTGGGCAGGGGGGGTTGGCAACGGAGGAGCTGAGGGCGATGGGCTCCGTCCCCGGGGGCTGGCAGGGATAGCGGAGGGTGGTCTTTGGTGAAGCGGGGTTGGGGCGAGAGCCTGGGGGATGCTGGCAAAGCGGTGCCCTTGGGGGCTGGTGGAGGGTGCTGCAGCTGGACACAGGCGGTGAAGCCGGCGCGGTTGGCACTAACAGGATTAAGAAGTGTTGGAGCTCAGCACCGGCTCTGCCTCCATCTCTTTATCTGCAGCTGCTTGTGCCCGGGCTTAGTGGAGCATCGTCTGAATACCAGCATGTTTCGTCCCTCTGCGTGTCTAGCCTCGCGACGGGCACAGGCTCGTGTGCGGGTCCCGCCATGGCCCGTGGAACGGGGTGCTGGGCTTACCCCATCGCTCTTGTCCGGTGAGGCAGGACTGGTGTCCCTGCCTTTTGGAGGTGTCACCTCCCAGCCTGGGGGCTGGAGGAGGTTTCTGGTGGAGCATCTCTTCTTGCAAGCTCCTGGGGCTGCTGTGACCACATCTGGGGCCCCTTGGCCACTGGGTGCAGACATGGCCCATCCCTCCCTCTCCCGCCTGGGAAATGCAAGCATCGTGGTCACAGTGTGGGATGGTGGCCCAGCCCCTGCACGGGTGCTGCTGGGTTTGGCACTGCAGGCGGCTTTCCCCTGGGTAGGGAGCATTCCTGGCGCTGGGGACCTGGCCATGGCGGGCAGGGTCCTCATGCCCCGGTACAGACCCCTCTTAGCAAAGGCTGGGCAAAGCCTGGGCTGCCGCGTGGGCACAGGCTCTGGAAAGTCCCCGTGTCTGTGTCCCTGCCCACTTCTCACAGCAGGAGTTTGTTCCAGGCTTGGACAGGCACGGGGAGGAGAGCTGGCTCCTGCGGGCAGAGAACATGCGGCCACTGGTTCCCCTTTTGCCACCGAAGAGCTGGGGGAAACTGCTGAAACAGTTCTTGCGTTAGTGTCCCCAGCCCGTTCTTGCCCCATTCGCCAGGGCCCACGATGTTCCTCACAGGCGTCACACCACGTCCCCGCTCCCTGGCTGCCCCGGGGTTGTGGTCGGGCTGGGGCAGCAGCGAGGTGCCGGTGCTGATCCCCATGGGATGGGGGGCAGATGCTGTGGAAAGGCGTGCGTCTCAGCTGCGTTGCCCTGTGGAGCTGCCGGGTCTGCTCTGGGGTGGGGAGAGGTCCGGGACCCTTCTGGGGGTGCGGAGCCAGGTCCCCTTATGGGACCTGGTCCTGCTGCTGCCCTCCAAGGTCATGTCTCGCTGGTGGCAATCTCCCGTGGTCCGGCTCTCTGCCTGATGGCGGGACACGGGGGGGACCAGAGGGCCGTGGCAGGCAGGATGGGTGCTCTCCCCTTGCTGGCTGCTCTGCATGGCGAGGGCGCGGAGGGCCTGGCAGGGGCCAGGGGACCCCTCCCCATGGGTCTCGCTGGGCACCTGAGCTCTGCCAGCGCTGGGAGAGCCGGCTTGGGGAAGGCGGCTGCCGTGCGCCCCAGCCTTGACCACACGCTGCCGGCGGAGCCGCCCCACCTCCAGCGCCAAGAGATGCATTTCCTGTAGCGAGCGCGCAGGGCGGAGCGGCGAGGCTGGCTGGGGCGCAGGGCGGCGGGCAGCGGCCCTCCACCGCCAGCGGCCCCCCCGGGGGTCAGCGGAGGCCAGGGGAGAGCCAGGCTGTCCCTCTTGTCCCATCGCTGGTGACCCCGGAGTTGCCGCCGCCGCTCGGAAGCGGTTGTGCAGCCGCCTCGGGGAGCGCCTGGTGCTGCGGCTGGGACGCCGGGGCCGAGGGCCAGAGTTGGGGCAGGCGGGAGCACCGGGGATCCCATAATGGCTCCTTTCATCCCGTGGCGGTGGCCGGCGTCCAAGGCTGAGTCAAGCCGGGGCAGCTCGGCCGCGTGAGCCCCTCGTCTGGAGCCTCGCGGGGTCCCCTCCGCCCCCCGCTGCCTGGCCAGCCATGGAGGAGGAAGAGGAGGCCATAGGGTACCTGGATAAAGTGCTGGAGGATGAAGATGACTCTGAGCCGGGAACCCCCACCAGCCCCGGGTCTCCGTTCTTGGCCGGCGAGAAGGTGGGCGGCGGGGGCATCCCGCTCCCGCGCTGGGCAGCGGGTTGGGGGGGGGGACAAGGGGCATCTTGCTGGTGCTGATGACACCCGGGTCTCGGAGCAGCTCCTGGGTCGGTGCGGCGGGTGCTGGTGGGGGGCATAGTCGGGGGGGCAGTGGAAGCATCACTGCGGTCCTGCCACCCCCCCGGGAGTGCCTGTGGCCGGGGGCACCGGTCAGGGCTGCGCCAGGCATCGGGTGTAAAGCGCTCAGGGGGTGCTTGCGCAGAGCGGGGTGAGCACCCAGCCTTCCTCCCCTGGGGGAGCGGGAGTCATGTGTGCTGCTGCGGGGGGGCTGCGTGGCTCAGCAGAGCCGGCGCCAGATGCTCAGGAAGGGGCTGGACCACACTCTGCCACTGCCCCACCGCACCGCCACCAGCAACTCCTAAACGGCCCCAAACCGCAGTGCTGGGGGGCAGCCCCGGGAGGACCCCTGCGCTGGCAGGCGCAGCCCGGGACCCTTCTCTCGCTGGACCTGCTGGGGGTCCCTGGGTGCCCCCAGCGTGCTGGCATGGGGCTGGAGGAGGGCTTCGGCCCCGCTCTCCTTGGGGTCTCCGGCACGGGGTGGCCGCCGGGCCCTGCTTTAGGGTTGCTCCTCTGGGTCACTGGGGTCCCGCTGGCATCAACTCCGCGGGGCGCTGCGGGTCCTGGGCACGGACGGGCCCCTTATCTCCCCAGCTCCCGCGCAGGGCCCAGGCTGGGGGAAGCAGGAAGAGCCCGTGACTAATCGGTGGCAAGGAGCCCGCGAGCTCCCGGCGCACAAAACTGGCCCCCCCGCGCACCCCCCTGCCGCGCTGGTCACCATGGCCTGGCCTTAATGGGGCAGCCTGGAGGGGAGCCACAGGGTGGGCACCCTGCTTGGTGCAGCAGCCCCTGGGGCTGGCTGGTGGATGCTGGAGCGGGATGGGGAGGTGCTGATCTGTGGCTGTGCCCACCCCGTGGCCATGCACCCCTGGGTGTTTGCAGCTGCCAGGCACAGCGACCAAGGCTGGCAGGGGCAGGCAGTGTGCAGGCAGGGGCAAACCAGGACCAATATACCCCGTAACTATGTCCCTGTGTCTCTGCTTGGTCCCCATCTGCATGGCAAAGCCCGGCTGCTGAGTGTGATTTTTAGGACAAACAGTGCTGCAGGGGAGGCCAGGGCACACCGGGTGTTCGAGGCAGTCCAGGGGCACATGGGGCATCCATGCCTGGGTGCTGCCAGAGCCTCGCTGGGGGTCCCGGAGCCCACCAGCCCGGCTGAGCGTTGCCTGTCTCTCTGCTGTGAGGGTTGTGCTGGTGGAGCATTGGTGCTGCAGCAGATACGGGCACGAGCTGAGCCACTGTCAGCTGGAGCGGCAGCGTGGCCCCGCACAGCCCGGGTCCAGCCCTGGTGCCACTGGGCTGTGGCCGCTGGGGTGGCGTTTTCCTGGGAAAGCCTCAGCTGGGGAGAAGGGTGGTGCTGGATCACGTGGCAGCACCATCCACTGCCAGGCATGATTTCACTGGGCGCCTCCAGACTCTGCCCTGGGAGAGTCCTGCCATGCCGTGCACCACCCTGGAGTGCTGCCAGCGGCACCGGGCTTCTGGCCAGCCGGGAGCAGGGAGGGGAGTGAAGCCAATGCAGCCCGTGGCTTCCCAGCTGGCTCCAGCCTGGCTGTGCTGCCCAGCGGGCACTTGCCCGGCCCTTGCCATGGAGCTTCCTCGATGCCGGCAGGGACACATGCCCACGTGGGGATCCCAGGGATGGGTCGGTGGGATGATGGGTTTCCTCCTGTGCCGGTTGCTGGCTCAGCTAGGCTCCTTGCTGTGTTGCACAGGGCGAGCGAGATGCTGGCAAAGGCCTGGAGATGCGGAAGCTGGTGCTCTCCGGTTTCCTGGCCAGCGAGGAGATCTACATCAACCAGCTGGAGGCCCTCTTGTTGGTGAGCACAGCCCCCAGGACGGGCACTCCCTCCAGGGACGTCCCCCAGCAGGGATGGCTGGGTGGATGGATGGATGGACAGGCAGACAGATGGGTGGATGGGTGGATGGATGGATGGACAGGCAGACAGATGGGTGGATGGATGGATGGACAGGCAGACGGGTGGATGGGTGGGTGGATGGATGGATGGACAGGCAGACAGATGGGTGGATGGGTGGATGGATGGGGTAATTTCTCCCTGGACAGCCTCCCCCGGGCAGGTCTGGTCCGGGCACTACCCGGGCAGGAGCAAAGCTGCAGAAGCCGTGCCAGAGCCAGCCTTGCTGTGGTCTGGCCGCCCCCGTCTCGCCTCCCCCTGCTGCCAGCGTGCCTGGTGGGGAGGTATTTATAGCTCCGCTTCCTCTTGCGGATTCGTTGGCCCTCGTGGCAGAGACGCTGTTGCACAACACAGGGGTCACCGCCGCCATGGATGGGGAAATCTGTGGGGATGCACAAGCTGGGAGTAGCCCCTCGGTCCAGCTGCTGGCCAGGACCCGTCCCAGGCAGCCCTCACTGCTGGCTCAGATCCCCAGCATCCCCAGGCTCCTGCGCCAACAGCGTTAGCATGGCCGTGGAGGAGATGGCCATCGCTGCCTGCGGTGTGGTGGCAGGCCTGGGCAGGGCTGCCTGCGGGGTGTGGGTCTGGGCTGCCACGAGCCGCAGGGTGGAGAAGTCTCGGGGTCACTTCTCCTCCCAGCCCTCATCTCAAATGCTCTCCCTTCTCCTTCGGCAGCCTATGAAGCCGCTGAAGGCCACAGCCACTACGTCGCAGCCTGTCCTCACCCTCCAGCAGATCGAGACCATTTTCTACAAGATCCAGGACATCTACGAGATCCACAAGGAGTTCTATGACAGCCTGTGCCCAAAGGTGCAGCAGTGGGACAGCAACGTCACCATGGGTCACCTCTTCCAGAAGCTGGTACGCGCCTTCCCCGGGGCTTGTTCCGCTTGGAAGAGGAGGAGGGCTGGGGAGATAGAGCACTGTGCTGCGGCACTCAGCCCCATAGTGTGGCTCAGCTCATGCCCTGCCACATGCTCGCCAGTGGCTGTGGGGCTAGTTGCATCCCTCTCTGCAGCAGCCGCCGCTGCCTATCCAAGCCCTCCCATCCCGGGATGGGAGTTAGTGCAGCCTCCGTGCCCCTTGCTGCAGTGGGGATGCCCACAGCTGGCGGGTCCTGGGTGCAACCGTGGCGGGGTTTTGGCTGGAGGTACGTGGTGTGGCTTTGCTGCGGGGCTGCCAGGAGCCCAGGCGTGCGGGTGACTCTCTGGGGAGAGGCAGGGGGTCTCTGCCTCTTCACCCCTGGCTGCCTGCGGCGGTGGCTCCCTGGGGTCACAGTCTAGGTCCTGCCACTGCTGCTTCGGACTTGCGATGGGAGCACAGGCTATGCCCATGGGTGCCGTGGCCATGGCCATACCAGGGAGGGGAGGAGGAGAGGGCAGGGTGCTGGGCAGCAGCTGGAGTTTCAGCCTCCGCTGTCCAGGCATCTGTTGGCTTTCTGCTGGATTTCAGAGGTTTGTGGGGGCACAGGGCTGGATCAGAGCCCACCATCCTGCCCTGGGCAAGGGCTTTCCCTGCAGGGCCAAGCGTGCAGCCCCCCAGCTGGGCATGGTCTGGCAATGTGTCCTGCCGGGAGGGGACAGCGCTGGGCAGTGTCCCCTCAGCAGCTGCCTGGCCCCTCACGCTGTTGGGGGGCTTCAGCATCCCGCCCGGCTAACCCCCGCTCCCCGCAGGCCAGCCAGCTGGGGGTCTACAAGGCCTTCGTGGATAACTACAAAATCGCGCTGGAGACCGCGGAGAAGTGCAGCCAGAGCAACTACCAGTTCCAGAAGATCTCAGAGGTAAACTGGACCGGGGCTGTGCCGGGGGGACGGGGCTGCCATGGCCGGGCTGTTGCGGTGCAGGACAGAGAATGCCATCGCCATGGCCAAGCCAACCGCGTGTGCCTTGTGGAGATGCTCTCCCTGCCCTGGGGACTTGGGGACCAGCCCTGGGGTAGGGCCATCGGTGGCTGTGCGGGGGTGTTGTGGCCTCTGGGTGTTGTGGGGGTTTGCCCCCCCCCGTCTCATGCAAGCTCGGGTTGGGCTCAGCCCTCGCTGCCATCATTTCTGGGATGCCAGGGCAGCCTGCACCCGCTCACCCCGTCCAGTGAGTGTGGGTGCTGGGTGCTGGGCACCTGTGGCTGATCTGCTGGCTGCACCTCCATGCCCAACTCCCCTATAGCAACAGGGACCTCCGTGGCCACAGCCCGGCTCCCCGCAGCCCCTCCACAGCAGGGCTGTTCAGCTCAGTGGGACCAGCAGTCTCCCCACGCCAGCTGTGGGTGCCCTGCTCCAGGGAGACTCGTGGGGTATGTGGGGGCTGCCCTGTGGGTCCACTGTCTCCCAGCTGCTGGGTGCAACCAGAGCTGCTCCTGGCTGGGCAGCACCCCTTACAGACCTCCACCCAGCACCCATGTGTGGCCTCCAGCATGGCCAGGCTGGGGCCAGGGGGAGATATGAGGGTGCAGGAAGGGTGGGGGGCACCCCATGACCTTGAGCAATGACCTTCCTCCCCACCCCAGCCCCCCCGTGGGCTGCTCTGATGGGCCTTTCCCTCCCTAGGAGCTGAAGGTGAAGGGCCCCAAGGACTCGAAGGAGAGCCACACGTCCGTCACCATGGAGGGTACGGCAGGCGCGGGCGTGGGGAGGGGGACACAGCCTTTTGTCTGCGCCCGGGACCGGCGCAGATGAATTACTGAGCGGCTCCCGTGAGTGGAGCCCTTTGTGTTCCCGTGTGCGGAACCAGCAAGGATGGGGGGGAACGCAGCTCTTTAGGATGCTGGGGGCGTGCAGCAGCCCCCCACCCCCTGCCCACCCCCTCCTCCCCGCCCGCCGGCTGCGCCGAGAGCCATGCTGAGGGGCCGATGCCGTGCCGCAGCCAGGCTGAGCTGCTGCGGGGCGGCAGAGATGGCTGCGCGGAGACGGGGCTGCCATGGAAATCCTCGTCGTCGTCCGGCTTTGCTGTAACTGCACCTACGGTGAGGTGGGGGGTTGCAGCTCCGAATTTGGGTGCCAGTGGGGTGCGATGCTGCGGGGACGCTGGCCCGGGGCTGGCTGTCCTTGCTGGGGGGTGGAGGCTGCATCGTGCTCTGCAGCCTGAAGTTGGGAGCGTCTTTGTTCCAGGCTCTATTGAATCATCTTGGCTCCTGCACATGCAGCCATGCGCTCGCCTTCCCTGCCAGGCAGGGGCTTGTGCTGGCGGTGAGATGGCAAGGGAGTGGGGCAGGCGGGGGGACCCCCCTCTGCCTGGGCTGTGCCGCGGGGATGGTGGTAGGGAGGGGTCCCCGTTTGCTTGCTGGAGGCTGGGAGCATCGTGGGGCTGGAACGCTTGTCTCTCGGCGGCTGGGGAGGAGAGGTGCTGAGCATCCCTGCCTGCCGGTGCCTGGCCCTGTGCCGCCTGCTTGTGGGTCCCAGGCTGGCGGGACTGTGCCGGCGAGGAGCCCAGTGCTCCTCCCTTGTGCTGGAACAGCCCCTCCCGGGGCTCCCCGGTGCTTTGCCTGTGCCTGTAGCGAGGGCAGCAGGAGGGTCCATCCTCCCCGTGGGTCGGGGGAAGGGGTGGACACCCCGCCTGCCCTTTCCATCCCGGAGCAGGGCTGTCGCTGGCTGCCACAGGGATCGGGGCTCCAGTTTTCCCTGCTGGCATGGAGTTGTGGGGAATGCTGCCTCTGGTTCGGGGTCCAGCCCCATGTCCTCACCTCCCGAGCAGACCCCCTGTTTGCTGGGACAGGGGTTCCGTCTCTCAGGACTGGGTGCCACAAAGCAGCACCCTCTACGGGAAAGGGGATGGGAGACCCCCATGGCTCATAGCGCAGGGTGGGGTGGGCAGCACCTTTCCCTCTTCTCCCCTGGCCCAAAGCCTGGCCCCGCTTGGCCCCGGCAGTTTGGGGAAGTGGACCGAAATGAAGGGAAAACCCAGAGGCATCGGCGTGGGTGTAAGCAGCCCAGGGAGACATGTGAGTGGATGGGTGCGGGGAGCAGCACCATGGATGTGCTCTGTGCCTTCGCTCGCCCAAAGAGACAGGGAGGAGGAGGAGGGTCTAGCTGCTTGGAGTGAAACGTGCCTCTGAAGAGCTCCCGGGGCCGTTTTCCCACTGGGATGGTGCACAGCAGGAGAAAGGGGGTGTCTGTGCTGTGTGTGTGGGGCAGCTCTGCGCCTCTGCCCCAGACGGAGCCTCACGTGCAGTCACGGGGGACTGCAGGGAGGGGACACGGGGCAGCGGTGTTGGGACAATGCCTTGGCTCCGGGGGTCTCTGTAGGTGGGGGTCTTGCTGCTAATGGAGCAGCTTGGATTCCCCTTGCACCCAGAGCTGGCCGGGGTGGGGGGATACAGGGTGTGCTGTGGGGTGGCAGAGCCCTGCGAGGGCAGGGCAGGGACGGGACCTGCCGCTGAGCCAAAAGAGAAACTGAAAAAGCTGCCGGCTGCTGTGGGGGATGAGCGGCTCTTCCACTCCACAGCCACCACATAGCAAGCTGGCGGTGCCAGTGCCTGCACTGTGCCCGGGGTGGTCCTTCACCCCCGAGGGGACGCGCTGGCACAGTGGCGGGGGGGACGTCCTGCAGCCGGTGGCAGTCAGGGCAGAGCGGTGTTTGCGACAACCCCTCCGGCTCTGCCACCCGTGACCTGTGGCAGCGGAGGGGAGGAGGACATGGTGTCTGGGTCAGTGTCCCCATCGGGCCCTATCTCGGGGCAGGGGCAGACCTTGCTGACATGGGGCCATGGCTGGAGTGGATGGCCACGTGGGAAGTGCCGCACAGCAAGTGCCATGCGGCAGTTGTCCAGGCTCGTCACCCCAGTGGGGACCCCGCAGGTGCCCGTGCTGCTGGTGAAGCTGGCACAGCCCCGAAATCAAGGCATGCATCAGGCAGCTGCTAGCACTGGGCTCTGTCCTCACCCCACGCTCCAGCCCGGCCGTGGTTTCTCGTGACGCTGGCACGGGGCTGTATTGGTGAGCCCTGGCACCTCTGGGCAGTAACGTGATGGTCCAGCCATCCGTCTCCATGTGGAAGAGACCCTGGACACTTGCCCAGGGCTCTGTGCAGATGTGGGGGGGTCTCTGGGCACCTGGTCTCTCCTCCTTGCCCCTGCGGGGTGCGGCACTGGCTCTCACGGGTGGGAGAGGGGCCGGGCCCCGGTGGCGGGTGGCTGCTGACACCTCCTCTCTCCCTGCAGCGCTGCTGTACAAACCCATCGACCGGGTGACGCGGAGCACCCTCGTCCTGCATGTGAGTGTGACGCCAGTCCCAGGGCGGGGGGCAGTGGGGGACTCTGCAGGGGGAGGCTGTGCTCGCTTGGTGCCAGGGCTGGGGTGGCCCCGCTGGGTGGGGGGCTGCAGCCGTGCCCTGTTACTCCTGGGGACCCACAGCTGTGGGGAGCGCTGCCAGGGGGTGCCCGGGGTGGGTGCTGCAGGCAGGGCAGTGCCCTTGGGCTGCTGACCCACACCTGTCCCAATCTAGGACCTCCTCAAGCACACCCCGGCTGACCACCCCGACTACCCACTGCTCCAGGACGCCCTCCGCATCTCGCAGAACTTCCTCTCCAGCATCAATGAGGACATCGATCCCCGGAGGACAGCGGTCACCACCCCCAAGGGGGAGGTGAGGTGGTGGGGAGGGCAGTGCCTGGGCACAGGGTGAGGGCTGAGCCCTCTGCCAGCCCCTGGCTGGTGTCTCCACCCCGAGGAGCTCCACGGTGCTTGGCCAGGAGATGGAGGGTTTCCTCTAGACGCAGTCCTGCGTGCAAGGTTAGGGCTCTACCTAGTCCTTGCTGCTTGCCGGCACCCTACTGAGCATACGGGACTCAAAGTAGCACCTGGAGGACATGGACCTTCCCATGCTCCTGGTGGCTGAGCCGTGGAGAGGGACGGGAGCATCTGTCCCCTGCGGTTTGTTGGCCTTTGCTCCCTGCCTGCTCTCACGCCAGCCCTGCTGCTCCGCAGACCCGGCAGCTTGTCAAGGATGGCTTCTTGGTGGAGCTGTCAGAGGGCTCGCGGAAGCTGCGGCACGTCTTCCTCTTCACCGACGTGCTGCTCTGTGCCAAGCTGAAGAAGACGGCAGTGGGGTAAGGAGGGTGCTGGGCATGGGGGGAATGTGTCACAACCCCCCTGTCCTCCAGTGGGCTGGGGGACGTGGTGCGGAGGGCGTCAGGCATCACTCAGTGCCCGCACCTGACCGCAGGAAGCACCAGCAGTACGACTGCAAGTGGTACGTGCCCCTGGCCGACCTGGTGTTCCCCTCGCCGGAGGAGTCGGAGCACTGCCCACAGGTCCACGTCATCCCCGACCACGAGCTGGAGGACATGAAGATGAAGATCTCAGCCATCAAGAGCGAGGTGCAGAAGGAGGTGAGAAGAGGGTGTGGGTGGTTGGGGAGGGTGTGGGACCTGCTGCCGGGGTGGGTGCCTTCCTCTGGGGTCAGGGATGGGACGTGGCGGGGCTGAGGGCACCTGCAAAAGCTCCTGTCCACTCCCTGCCTGCAGAAAGCCAACAAGGGGCAGAGCCGGGCCATCGAGCGCCTCAAGAAGAAGATGTTTGAGAACGAATTCTGGCTGCTCCTCAACTCACCCGCCATTCCCTTCCGCATCCACAACCGCAATGGGAAGGTGAGGAGGGCGGGCTGGGGGCCAGGCTCAGCCCTGCCTGCACACAGCCTGCCGCACTGCCCTCTCTCTTGCAGAGCTACCTCTTCCTGCTGTCGTCCGACTACGAGAGGTCCGAGTGGAGGGAGGCCATTCAGAAACTGCAGAAAAAGGGTAAGTTTGAGGCTGCCAAGGCCCTCTTGGAGCTCCTGGCCCACCCCAGGGACCACGAGGAGGTCCCACAGGATCACAGCCTGCTCGGTCCCTGGGCTAGCGCTGGCTGCATCCCTCTGAAGCTCCTCTCCTGTCCTCTCCCAGACCTCCAGGCCTTCGTCCTGAGCTCAGTGGAGCTGCAGGTGCTCACGGGATCCTGCTTCAAGCTACGCACCGTCCACAACATCCCGGTCACCAGCAATAAGGACGGTGAGCGTCCCCTGGGCTGGCGGGTCTCTCTTTGCCTCCGGATGATGCCAGGGAGGAGCTGTGGGGTCCCTGGGCTGGAGCGGGGTCCCTGCTTGGGGACCCTGGCTGTGCAGGGGGACAGCTACCCACCAGGTGGCACTGCCGGAGCAGAGTCAGGCTCCCAGGCAGAGCAATCCCGGCTGCAACATGGGGCTGCTTTTGGGGGTCTCTCCAGCACCCCATTGGGCTTGGCAGGACCAGGGCATCCCCAGGGCGAGACGCAGCCAGCCCTACTGGGCACTTCCCCCAGGACTGTCCAGCAGCAGGAGAGCTCAGGATGTCCGGCAGGGATGATCAGCAGCGGGGGATACGTGTCCTCTTCCAGACCTTGGGGATGGCCCTCTGGGGGGTTGGGGACATTGGGGTGTCACCGTGGGCATCTAGCGCTCGCTATGGCAAAGGCTGCCTCGGGGACGGCCATCCCGCACGCTGGCCCCATGGCATGGGAAGTGGCAGCTGAGCCCTGACGCAGCCTCTGTTCTCCCTGCCACAGACGACGAGTCCCCCGGGCTCTATGGGTTCCTGCACGTCATCGTCCACTCTGCCAAGGGCTTCAAGCAGTCTGCCAGTAAGTGTGGGTGCCCACCCTTGCTTGGAGGGGCCAGTGCCAGTGGGGGAGCTGGGGTCCAGCATGTGGCCCCGCTCTGCCCACAGCGGTCCCCTGGGAGCCGATGGGGACATTCCTCAGGCGCTGAGCGGTGTCTGCTCCCCCAGACCTTTACTGCACGCTGGAGGTAGACTCCTTCGGCTACTTCGTCAGCAAAGCCAAGACCAGGGTTTTTCGGGACACCACTGAGCCACAGTGGAATGAGGTGAGAGGAGGGTGGGATGCAGGGAGGGGACTGTGCCCGCCCCCTTTCCCTTCCAGCCCCAGTTTTGAAGCTGCTCTGGGGCTAAGCTACCCTCCCTCCGCACCCCAGGAGTTTGAGATTGAGCTGGAAGGCTCCCAGTCCCTGCGCATCCTCTGCTATGAGAAGTGCTATGACAAGACCAAGCTCAACAAGGACAACAACGAAATCGTGGACAAGATCATGGGCAAGGGGCAGATCCAGGTACGCACTGGGGCTTTTGGGCATCTTCTCACCCAGTGTCGGACCCCTTGGCGCCCAGCGCCTGGGCTGGGAGGGTTGCCCTGGGGTGATGCCTGGGATGGGAGATGCCTGGCAGCACAGGCAGGCAGCTCTGCCTTTGGGTGCGGTGTACAGGGATTGTGGCTCGGGGTTGAAGACGAGGTGGGTGGGCATCAGGCGTGTGGGTGATGGTCCCGGGTCGTGGCGGCTGTGGGAGAAGGTGGGACAAAGTGAGAGGGGGTCCTGGGGAGGTGGCAAAGCTGGCAGCCACCCCCCAGGCGTGTGTCCAGTCCTAATCCCCAGGTCAAGGCAAGCGCGTGCCAGGCAAGGAGCTGGGAGAGGTGGGCAAACAGGCTGGCTGGGCTGGAAGCATTTCCATCCTGCCGCCCTCCGTGCTGCAGCCCCAGGGGGCTGTGGGGAGGGGGTTGGCACCCACCCCAGGGAGGGCTCTGAGCATGCAGCCACCCAGTCCCTCTCTGCCAGCCGTGGCTGTCCCCCTCTGCCACCATCTGCCTCCCCTGCGCCTCCATCAGCTGCTGTTATGGCAACGGGGGTTTCCAGGGCAACGGCTGAGCCGCCTCTGATTGGCGGTTGCCAGGCAGGTAGGATGGAGGCCTGGGCTGCCCTGAGATGCTCCCAGGTGAGCAGGACCTGGAAGATAGAGGAGGGGGCAGGCAGCCCCCAGACCCCACATTGCCCCAGTACCTCCCTTGGCCAGGCTGCAGGGAGGCTCAGGGCAGCGGGGATGGTTTGGGATGGGGGTGCCCCTGTGTTTTCCTGGTGGGGACCCCCCGGTCTGGCTGCCTTCCCTCCTGTGCTGGGGACAGCGTCACGCCCGGGACACAGCCATCGACCCAAGGTCACTTCAAAGGGCCCGGCGTGGCCGCCTGCTCCGTGGGAAAGCGGCTGAGGGCAGGTCCCTGGGGAGTGGGGAGCCGCACGGAAATGCTGCTGGGAAGGGGACACTGGGGGGGTCGGCGCTGCACCGGGTGCAGGAGGGGAGATTGGGGCTCAGCTTCGTCAGTGGCTTGTTCATGCCCAAAATCACCCGTCTGTTGCCCCCTCCCTGGGGGAACGGTGGCGTGGGGGTGGCACTGGGCCAAGCGGGAGTGCTGGGGCAGGGAAGGGGCTCAATGCCCCATGGGGATCGGCCCAGCTGCGCTCTTGAAAATAGCCTGGGTCAACAAACATGAGTCACGCTGGGAGACGCGGGGGTCGGGACCAGGACGGGTACAGCACAGCTCGTCCTCGCTGTGCGAAAGTCGCGGGGGAAGAAAGGGAGAGAGAGGAGGCGCCGGGGCTGCTTATCCCAAGGAAGACCCGGCTGGACAGAGCAGTGTCAGGGTTGGGGCTGTCCTGCCGTCACCCTGAGCCACAGCTTGGCCCTTGTCCCGGCAGTGGGGTGGGTGGCAGGGCAGGGACAGGGCAGCACAGCTATGGGCAGGATGGGCAGTGCTGCTTGTGGGGTTCTGGGTTGTGGCCGAGCCCCAGCGCTGCGCCCTTGCCCTCTGCCCTGAGCTGTTCAGGCAGCGATGCTGCCCTCGATGCGTCTTTACCCCAGCTGGTCCCTGGGCTCGTCGTGGGCTGCTGCTGGTTCCAGTTAACAGCAGGAGCGGGAGACACTGGGAGTGCTGGGGTCAGCAGCTCAGCAAACACCCGTGGTGTGGGAGGGGGGCTGCCAGGATGGCAGAACCCCCCTGCGCGGCTGGTGCTGTGCCCACAGCCCCGCAATAATCTGACGGCCCAGGCATGTGGGTCGGCCACGAAAGCAGTTTAGTGGCATCACGGGCCGGCGGGAGCAGGTCAGAGTGTGGGAGGGGAGGCTGCAGCCCCTCTGCAGGGAGCAGTGGGGGCTTCCTGAGGCTGCGGAGGTGCCACGGGCGGGAGTCATGTCCTGCTGGCACAGGGGACGTGGCTGGGTCCACGGAGGGGACCGGCCCCAGCCTCCTCTCGAGCATACTGGCAATGAGTCCCAAGGGGTCTGTGGTGTGGCGAGTGTCGGACCCCTACCCCCCACCCCATCCCCATGGCTAGCGGAGGGTGGGCACGCCATGCCGCATGGGCCCAGCCGCTCCGTGGGAAGGTTTCCCAGGCTGGGATGTGCCGTGGCCAGGGTGGAGGTGCCATGGGGGGCTTATGTCCTCCTGGGGGCCTTGTATCCCTGGTGCTGCAGGGCTCAGCCCTGCTCTGAGCTGTTCCAGTTGCTCCCAGCAGCCAGGCTGCCTCACGTGGGGCTGTGTCCTGTGGGTGCTGGCAGGGGTGCCTGGTGCTGTGGCGGGGTGTCAGACAGATGCCGGGGGTGGACAGAGCAGCCTGCGAGCGCTTGTGCCCACATTGCAGAGAGGAGAGGCTGGATCTGGCCCCCAAGCCCTGGGGTGGGCGAGGAGATGGGCAGCGGGTGCATGACGGGGGTCTCGGGGTGATGTCGGGGGGACGGGGCAGGATGGAGCAGCCCCTTCCCCAGCCCCTGTTTGATGCACAGGGGGGATGCGGCTGTTGAAGCAGAGCCTGTGTGTCATGGGCATGGTGCCTGCTGTACCTGCAGTGAATAGCTGCCCATCCGTCCGTCCCTCTCGCTGGGCTGGCGGAGGCTCCGGAGGGGGAGATTTGTGGTGTCAGGGCTCCCTGGACCTGCAGGGACCCACAGCGTGACCCATGTGGACTCAGGGGGGCTGCTGAGGGCTGGACCGGGGGGCAGTGCAAGTGCCCCCCAAGCCTGCACCTCGCCGTGTCCCCGCCTGTCAGGAGGAGCGGTGGGGCAGGCAGGGACCCTTCCAGGGCATCCCCCCGCCCTACCGCACCACCCCCTGGCAGTGGGGCTGACAAGGGCCGGGGCAGGCTCGGGGGGGATGACAGCAGACCCCCGAAGTCCCGTCGCCGTGGCACTGCCGGGCCCGAGGGGCCAGCCTGGCTCCTCCGCAGAGCCGGGGATGCTGCGGCCGACAGCGGCGATGCCTCCGGGGGCCGCGGCCGCCGATGGCGCAGGGAAGCGGCTCACGGCGGCGGGGGGGGCGGGCAGCCCCGCCAGCCCTCCCGAGCAGCGGCGGGTGGCAGGGCGAGAGTTAAACGCGTGGGGGCCGCCGGGGGGGGGCGGGGGGGGGGGAACGACTGCCTTTGAGTCACTTCCTCGCAGGGGGAGGGAGGCTTTTGGGGCTGCCGAGCCGCCGCTCGCCAGCCTGGCTCACACCCTGAGGATGAGCCCTGCCCGCCCGCCGCCCCGCCGCCCCAGCCGGGCTCCCCTCGCCGGCCCCCGCCGCCCCCACCGCCGCTGACCTGCCGCCCGGAGCAGAAGGGATGCGGGTGCTGTCCTAACCCAGCCCCGGCCCCCCCCCCCCCCCCCCCCGCCCCATCCCTCCCTCCCCGGGCCCTCCCGGCCACCCCTCGCCTCGCCTCCCCGGAGCTGAAGCGGTCATCGCGATGACGGAGGTGGCGGTGCAGGCGGACGGCAGCCCCGGCCCCCTGGGCGAGCAGCCGGGGCGCGGCGTGGAGG
Source organism: Gavia stellata (assembly GCF_030936135.1). NCBI lineage: Eukaryota > Metazoa > Chordata > Aves > Gaviiformes > Gaviidae > Gavia > Gavia stellata. Next base: position 8,296,373 of record NC_082618.1, read on the forward strand.
AGCCCGAGGGGAAGCGTCCCCCCAACACGGGCGCCCGGCTGTGGGGCAGGGTGCGCAGCAAGCTGCTCCGGCAGAAGGTGCCTCTCGGGGTGCGGGGGGGGGCGGCTGGAGGGGACGGTGGTGGGCGCCCAACGGGCTCTGGGACAGCTTCGCCGTGTTGTCGGGCTCTGCTTGTTGGCTGGTGGTTTTGTGGGGTGCAGGGGAATCTGATGGGGGGGGGTGTATTGCTTGTGGGGAGAGGGCTGTGGGATCTGTGCGTGGAGCGGGGAGGCTCTTTGGGTGCTTTGGGAGCTCTTAGAAGCAGTTAGCAGCCTGTGGGGTGCTCGTTTCCCTCTTTCCCTCTCCCTCTGTGCGCTGGGGGCCGGGGGGCCTGAGCCATTTGTGCCGGGGGATCCTGCGGAGCGGGGCGAGCTCCCCTGCCCTGGCCGAGGCCGGGCTCCTGCGGTGCTGCAGCACCCAGCGCCTGCGTACCCCCTCTCACCAGGGTGCTGCTTGGTCTGCAACCCCCCCTGCCAGGTCCATCCAGGCTTCCCCGAGCTCACAGCCCTGTCGCAGCCCCATCAGCTGGTGCTGCCCATCTTTGGGGGGAGGATGGAGGGCAGGGGTGGGCAACAGAGGTGACGAGGGAGGGGGACAGCACCATCACAGGCTGTCCCAGAGCCCCTGCGATCTCACCCCGGGGGTTTCCCTTTGCGGGGTCCCCCTGCCTGGGGAGCTGCTGGCTTGGGGCTTGGCTGCAACCGCGGGCAGGAGCTGCCTGGGCACGTGGGGCTTCGGTTTGGCAGCAGTGGGGCCAGGGTTTGCTTGGCGACGGGGCTGTCGGCGCGGCAGCGGGGCTGCCTGTGACGCAGCGGCATTAACCTCGATTCTGTGCCGCCGCCGCTGCTCCCACAGAGGGGATTAAGCGGCGGCGAGGGCTGCGCGAGGAAGCTGCCTGGTGGCTGCCGCCGGCTGTTGCTGGGTCAAAACATGAGGGGGTTTCATTTCTCAGCCCCACGCGTCCCCGCTGTGGCTGTCGGCTTCCCTGCCTGCTGCCGACCGGGAGCACTTGGGGCTGCAGGGGCAGGATGCGGCCCCGGCAGGTCTGTGCACAGTCCTGGCGTGCTGTGGGCTCCTGCCGCTTCTCGGGTCGCTCTCAGATGAGGCTCTGAATTGCTGCTTTTTTTGGGACTATGCTTTGCCACCGGCAGCATTCGCTGGCATGGGGGCCACTCTGCCCCCACAACACGGAGCGGCTCAGGGACCGCCTGTTCCCCGGGGAGGGAGCTGCCAGTCTGGGGGTCTGGTGGGGGCATCTGCCTGCCGGAGCCGGGGGAGGCCAGGCTGGGGGGTCCATGGATGCTGCGGTGATGGGAAGCAGTCCTGGTTGTAGCAGCTCGCCCCGGATCCAGCTCCCCAGGGCCGTGGCGGAGATGGCCTCACCAGCTGAGTCACTGCTTTGATCCCGATGGCTTCACGGGCTGATGGTTGGGTGACCTCATGGGCGTGAGGCACGAGGAAGGGACATGCCCAGCCTGGCCGCCCCTACCCTACCACAGCATCCCGGCGCTCGGGGCCCTGGGGAGCTGCCTTGAGGGTTTGGAGCCGTCCCAGCTCCTCACCTGTGAGCCCCGGGGAGCCGGCGCTGCGCCTGGGTCTGTCTTGGCTGCCACTGCCCGCGCAGGAGCTGTATCCATGATGTGCTCCTCGAAGGTGCCTTGAGGACAAAATCCCAGGATGTGGCCTCGTCACCTTGCGTCCAGTCGCCCCATGCATGGGACAAGCAGCGGGCAGGGGCTGCAGGAGGCAAGCACCATCAGGACTGGGGGGCCCTTCTGTGACTGGAGCCTCCCCACGACACACAAAGCGCTGGGATGCTCATCGCCTGCCACACCATTGCCTTTCCCTCTGCCACCAGGGACCTTGTCCTACAAGCAAACACCTTTGGATAATTTGGGAAAATGGGATGATGGCACATCCCTGCAGCTGGAACCAGGGGGTGTTTCACCTCGCCGTGGATGATCGTGGCACCGTGGTGGATGCTGGCCCGGGCATGGATGCTGCGCTGCTGCTGAGAGTCCCCTGAGACGCAGGAGGGAGCAGCCCGGAGAGGCACCGGTGACTTGGCTGAGCCATTTCTCCAGGCACGGGCTGGTATTTGAAGCCAGCTGAGCGCCAAACTGCTGAAGAGGAGCTGACATCTGGGACAGCAGTGTGTCACTTGTGCCATCCTGCGCAGCGCTGGCAGGGAGGCTGTTCCCCGGGGCTCCCAGGCCAGCAGTTCCCCACCGGCCTGGGACGTCCCCGCGCTGTGCTGGAGCAAGGCAGCTCCCTTTGGAGGAGAAGATGGTGGTGGTGGTAGCTGAGACTGGGTGTTTGCCAGTGCCGTGTGGGCAGGAGCTGCCTCTGGCACTGTGGGTGGATGCTCCCGTCCGTCCTCCCACGCCTGGAGACGAAGCGTCGGCCGTGGCTTTGCTTCCTGTGGGGAGCGGGCAGTGCGGCGGTGCTGCCTGCTGCGCAGGGTGCCAACGGGCAGGGCTGGAGAAGCGCTGGGGCCAGGCCACGGCCCGGCGCACTGTGGGTACGCGGGGACCTGCCCCAGCTGTAAGGGAGCTCGGGCCAGCGGCGCCAGCTGAACTAGCCCAAATTCGGGGCCGTGCCAGCAGCTGCGGGGAGCTGGATGTGGGTGCTTCTGCCCGACCAGGGGCAAGCAGCTGTGGGGAGGCAGCATGCTCGGGGTAAGGTCTGTGGCGCTGGCGGCAGCCAACCTGGCTTTTATTAAAGCTTTCTTCAGAGCCCTGCTAAAGCCCTTCCAGATGTGAGCTGCCAGGGCCATCAGAGCCAGAGGGACCCGGGGGACGGGGATGGGGAAGACGTATGTGGTGGTTGCAATTAAACTCGTGCTGCAGAGCAGGGAGGCCCACAGCTCCCGATGCGGTCGGGGGCACAAAGGGCTTTGCTGCTGCTGCCTGGGGCTCGCAGGGTTGGATGCTGCCATGAGTGGGACCGTGCTGTGCGGGGAAAAGGGGTGAGAGCCCCGTGGGACAGGCGGTGTTGGGTTGGCGTTGGCTGTGGTGGTTGTGTGGCGGTGCTGCCCGTGTCCGGCCTCAGGTGCCGTGGGGTGATCCGGCACTGGGCGGGGAAACGCGGGGGGGTTGGAGCAGCAGAGCTGGGGTTGGCAGCGGTCTGGCTGCAGTCTCGTGATCCTGGCGTCCAAACCTGCTGCAGGGCCCCACGGGAGCCCAGGGCAGCTGCAGCCTTCCTCCTCCTCCTCCTCGCACTCCCCCCGCTGCCGTTCCCGGCAGCCGCAGGGCTGGCGGGGAGGAGGCAGCACGGCACTCGCCAGGCTCTTCCGTGTGTGGGGCTGGGGCACTGGGGAGGGCTCCACGTCAGGAACCATTCCTGGACCGCGCTGGAGATTGCAGTGTTTCAGGCCATGCTGGAGACGGCAGTGCTTCCCGTGGCGCTGCGGCCACCGAGGAGTTGCTCGGGCTCACCGTGGCACGGGGCTGGGTGTGGGGTGATGCCATGGTGCTGGGTCTGTGCCGAGAGCCAGGGCAGCTCGAGCCTGTCCTTGGGAGCATGAGGTCTTGGTGTGCAAGAGGGACGCGAGGGGCCCCAGGGTCCCCCCCATCACAACATATGGCGGTTTCATGGGCAGCCAGAAGCTGGGGCAGGGGAATGGCAGCTCCGTGGCTGGAGCAGCAGCTCTGGACATCTTTGCACTCGCCCGGAGCATCTCCTAAGCCAGCAGCTGTAGGAAAACCCCACGTCCTTGAGGAGTGACCCCACACGCTTGGCACGAGCCTCATCTGGCAGCTGCATGCACGCGGCCCCGTCAGCCCCCGCCAGCTCCTGCATCCTGTCCCCTTCCCTGAAGGGACATTAGTGCCGGGCTCTACCCCGCTGCCTGCCCCATGCATCACAGGGATCGATGGGGCTGGATCGATGCCACCAGCTGGGGACTGAAAAGCCCCAAGAGGCAACTGCACCCATCTCTGCCCAGCCCTGAGACCCGGCACCCGCCGCGGCACGTACCGGGGCCTTGGGAACGCCAGCACCTCGCCGCGGCGGCTGGGCGCTGGGGCAGCGTCACTGAGTCCCCCGCTAGCCCCAAAGCCAGAAATAGCAGAGCCTGTCATTCCCAGGGGTTATAAATAGCCTTGGCTATGGGGAGATGTTGTTTTTCTGCATGGAAAACGCTGCCCTAGTTCTGTTTCATCAATCTGCCGCCAGAAATAGTCCTGATTTCTTGGAAATTTCTTGCTGCTCGGGTATGGGTTAAAGCGCTGCCTCGCGGGGGCTCAGGGGAGGACTGGGCGGGGAGGCTGAGCCCACCTGGCTTCAGGGCACGGCCAGAGGGACCCCAGACCTTCCCCTCTCCATCCTCCTGCCGTGGGCAGCATGTTGCCAGGGAAGAGCATGTCCCGTGCCCAACACCGTCTGCGGGTTTGGGGCTTGAGGGGCCACTGGGCTGGGGCGGCAGTGGGGCTGGCATGGGGCTGGCATGGATTTCACACACCATCTCTCCCCGCAGCTGGACCCGCAGGCCGTGCAGACGAAGAACTGGCACATGGACGTGATTGAGATGAATGGGGTAAGCAGGGCCGCGGGGCCCCACAGCCCCTCGCTTTGATGGCAGCCCCTTCCCCAGGGCTGTGCTGTGCCCTTGTGCAACGCAGAGGTGACGGGCCAGGGTTGGGCTGCTGGGGCTCACCTCCTGTCTCCTGCAGATCAAGGTGGAGTTCTCCATGAAGTTCACGAGCAGAGACATGAGCCTGAAGAGGACCCCGTCCAAAAAGCAGACCGGTGTCTTCGGGGTCAAAATCAGCGTCGTGACAAAGTATGTGTGGGGCTGGGGGGGCTGATCTGCTCTGGTCCCTATGGGTGTGGGGTTGGGGCACTCGAGGGACCTGCTCCGTCCTTGCACCATGTCCCTTTCCTCCCACCAACACCGGAGAGCTCAGCTTTTGCTCTCTGCTGGGGACTTGCCCGTTCCTTCATCAGCCTCATTCTTCCCACCCAGCATGCCTGTCCTGCCCCCAGCCTGGGGTCTGCAGGGCTCGGCTCCCACCGGGGCGTCCCCCGGGAATCTTTGCTCACAGCTCTGCTTTCTGAGCCAGACGCGAGCGCTCCAAGGTGCCTTACATCGTGCGCCAGTGCATCGAGGAGGTGGAGAAGAGGGGCATCGAAGAGGTCGGCATCTACAGAATCTCTGGTGTCGCCACTGACATCCAGGCATTGAAAGCTGTCTTTGATGCAAGTGAGTATCCTGGGGGTTGGACCCCCTTCGCATCACGTTGCCCTGGGAGGGTTCGCAGCCACTGAGACCCGCCCGGTCCCCTGCCCTGCAAGCCGGGGGTCTGGTTATTGCACTGCACGTGTGCAAAATGTGCCAGGGTGCCCAGGAAGGGGCAGGGGGTGAGGAGGAGGGTGTAGCTGGGAAAGCAAACACCCAGATGTCCCAGCCTTGTTTGTGCTTTGGTGTCTCTGAGCTGCCTCCATGCCTGGCCAGCTCCTGGGAGACACTGACTCAGGGCAACGTTGCAAATGGATTTGCAAATTGTTCCGCTTCCTGTTGCCCAGCCAGGCGGGAACTGCTTGGCTCTTCCCAGCCCCAGCCCAGCTAAATGGGGCCGTGGACCTGACAGTGCTGTGCCTGCCCTCCGGCCGCAGCCTGCCCGGATAGCTGGGGTGATGCAGGGGGGGCTGAGGCCCAGAGGGGAATGAGGCATCACGTGTGGGTTCTCTCTGGACAGATAACAAGGACATCCTCGTCATGCTGAGCGACATGGACATCAACGCCATCGCTGGCACGCTGAAGCTGTATTTCCGCGAGCTGCCCGAGCCCCTCCTCACTGACAGACTCTACCCCGCCTTCATGGAGGGGATCGGTAAGGGCTCGGGGGTGGGGAAGGGGTCGGTGCCCAAGCGTGGCTCTGTTTGGCACTGCCTGCTCTGGGATGGGAGACTCCCGAGGGTCCTTCCCATCTCGGCCCACTTGCCAGCTCCAGGCCAGCTCGGGGCTCGTCGTGCTGCTCCCCGGGGCATAGGCAGAGCCCTGTGGGGCAGGGCTGGCCACTCGTGCACCAGCTGCAGGGAGGTCCGGCCACCCTGGGTCCTGTCACCGCACAAGATGTCACCAGCCCCTGTCCTGAGCCCTATTCCTCCTTGTCTCCAGCCCTCTCGGATCCTGCTGCCAAGGAGAACTGCATGATGCACCTTCTCCGCTCGCTGCCTGACCCCAACCTCATCACCTTCCTCTTCCTGCTGGAGCACTTGAAAAGGTAACGGCTCGGCTTGGGCAGCCCAGCGGAGCAAGCGGCGGCTCCCAAGGGGCTGCCCAGCACAGGTGGGAGGTGCAGGATGGGTCTGTGTTGTCGCTTTGCCGTGGGGATTGGACTTGAGCAGAGTTAGAGCCCCTGTCTGCTTCCTGTGGTGCCTGTGTGGCCATGGGCTAATCCCAAACTGGAGGCAGGTGGTGCTGTGCTGGTGCAGACCAGGGCTGCGAGCGGCAACTGGGGCCAGCAACGGCGGCTCGGTGTTGGGCAGGCGGCAGAGTGCCCCTTTCCTTTTCCAGCTCCTCCGAGAGGGTCCGGCCCCAGCTGTGTCCCACCTCCCTGGGCTCCGGCACGTTCGCTGGGGTCCTGGCCAGGCTGCAGCCTGTTCAGGCTGGGACCCGGCACGCTGTGAGTCCCTTTAGTTGGTGTCGGTGTTGGCTTCTCACGGCTCCTCTCTGTGGGCCCTGTAGGATGCTGGAGGGATCCTGGAGCCATTCTGCCCCACAGAGCAGCCCCCGGCACCCCAGGGCCACCAGCCACGATGCCGGAGGGGACTGCGTGGCGCAAGGCCGCTCACGCGGGTCGGCTCTGCAGGGAGCACGCGTCCTCTGGCAAGATGCGACTTTTGGCTGCCGCAGCCGCTGTGCAGCTGGTTGGACGAGCTCTCCACGGGGAGCAGCTGGCCTCGGCGCAGGACGGGGAATCAATTGGGAGCTGTGTAGTGTCCCCCTCAGTGGGAAAACTGAGTGCTGCATCCCTTCCCACCAGTCCAGCAGTAGCCCCTGCAAAACAAGGTGCAATAATCCTTGTAACTTGTCTGCAGTGGGTGGCCGAGACCCAGAGACTGTCAGCTCTGCGGACATGTCCCGAAGCTGCAGGTGACACCCCGCGTTGCTCTTCCTGGGGCGAGTGCAGCAATGCGTGGTTTGCCGGGCTTTATCTTGGGGACGGGCGGTTCTGGGGTTCACTGGGGCCCTAAAACCCGTGGAGGGCACGGGGCTGTGGGCAGGGCGGCGGTGCAGCATGCAGAGCTTGGCCAGAGCTGGCCATGAGTTTGGGACTGGGGCTCACAGCTCATGTTACTTGCATCATGAAGTGTTTTGTTTTTTTTTTTTTCTCTGGTTTGGCTAAAACCAAACAGAAAAAGTGATTGATGCTGGGGGGTGGAGAAGGAAAAATCCATTTCCATCCTGAGTACCGGGCACAGCCAGTTCCCACATCTGCTCCCCTGGCCGGGGCTCAACCGTGCAGCCTGTGCCGGGGAGCACAGCTGCCTCCTAACATGGCAATGTTGTGGCCCCCGTTCCCTTGGTGTGGGCTGGCTGGGGTCCCACGGGGTCAGAGAGGTAGGGAGCTTTGGGGGGAGTGGGTGCGGGGAGGCATGGGGTGGTGCGGAGCTCCCCGTACCCTGCCGAGGCTTGGGAAGGGTGGAGGCTCCACAGCACATAAGCAAGCAAGGGCTTGGTTGCTGCCACATCACACCCGGGGCTCCCAGCCAGGCCCGGCGGCTCCGGCGGAGGCCGTGAAGGGGGCAGAGCTCCCTGCCCTGCACCTGGGTTTGCCGGGGGCTGTGAAGGGCAATGGCAAGCCAGAGGTGCCCCACCGGGGCTGGGAGAAGGGGGATCCGCACTTGCCCCCCGCATAGCCCCATGGCTGTCCCGCACCGGGAGAGCAGCGTTAGGGGCTCATGCTCCCTCTCCCCCCCGTACCCCGCAGGGTAGCTGAAAAGGAGCCCATCAACAAAATGTCTCTCCACAACCTGGCCACGGTCTTCGGGCCAACACTGCTGAGACCCTCAGAGGGGGAGAGCAAGGGACACCTCACCCTGGCCTCCGACATCTGGTCCCACGATGTGATGGCCCAGGTAAGAGCCATGCTGGCAGCATGGGGCTGCAGCCCAGGCCAGCACCCCTCGGGTGGGGAGTGGAGGGGTTTACCTGTCTGCCTGGGTAGATTTGTCACTCTTTGCTGCACAGAGACAAGCTGGGAGGTGGCAGCTCTGCCCCTTTTTGGCCTAACACCCCCCATTTGCCTGCTACAGGTCCAGGTCCTTCTCTACTACCTGCAGCATCCTCCCATCTCCTTCACCGAGCTGAAACGCAACACACTTTACTTCTCCACGGACGTGTAGCCTGCAGGGAGGAGGCACCAGCTGCAAACACTCCCAGCTCCCTGCTGGGGGACACGGACTGGATTGCAGCCCCCCCAGGGAGACCTGCCCGGACCCAGGACGGTGCCGTCTGCAGCTCCTGTACAATCGCGTGCCAGTGGCCCGGTCCCCCCCCCAGGCGCCGTGCCTCTCTGTAAAGTAGTCATGTCTTATGTCCCTTCTTGTGTTCAAGAATTGTTTTTATGTATATTTGTTCAACGGAAGAGGTAGTGACTGACAAGGGCTGTGGACACAGGCTTCCCCCTTGGCTAATTTTCTCCTGGACTCCTTTCTGCCCGCACACTCCTACCAGGCTCCCCTCGTCTCGCCCAGCTCGAAGCCTGCAGCGTCCCATGAGTGCCTGTTTCGCTGCCCAGCTCCCCTGCCCCACGCCTGCATGTGCAGCACCGGCTCGCTTCAGAGGCTGGGAGTTCACGGGCTTCCCTCCCCGGTGACGGTGACGACCAGCTCTGCTTTGGCTTGCTGCCTGCGCAAACATTGGACCCCGTGCCTGGATCCTGCTCTGGCCCGAGCAAACCTGCGACCACGAGAGCAGAGGAGCAGGGTGCTGTTTTCTCCTCGCCACGTCTCTTCTGGGTGCTTTCAGGCCAGTCCCCTCTTACAGCCCTTATCCTGTGCTTTGCCTGTGTACGTGTAGCGTGGCGGTTACTTCCCTCGCTGTATCTTGCCTCCAAGTAGCGTTTTGGGGTAACCCATCACACAAGGCTGGAGCGAGAGGTGCTGTGCTGGTCTCGATCCACAGCAGGCTTGAGGGACAGCCAGCTGGCAGGTCTGCTCCCTCTGCCATGGGCTGACCCCCCAGATCTGTGCTCTGGCACCGATGGGGTCCCATCAGGGCATGTGGATCCCACAATTTCCCCAACAAGCCCTGGCAGGGCAGGGAACAGGGTCTCTGCCATTTCCACATGCCCATATCTCTGCCGTAGCAAGGCACAGACACCCCTGCCAGCCCAGCACTGTCACAGGGGTTGCCGACGCTGGCTGTGCCCCGTGGCTGAGCCTGCCAGGGCACCAGCATTCCTGCAGCAGCCATGAGAATGGGGAGGCTTTTGTTTCCCTCCTTGGCCTTTCCGCTGCCCCAGGCACTGGGCAAACAGCAGCACATGGCCCTGCCTCGGTGCCAGCCAGGCTGCCAGCGGCAAGTGCTCTGTGCAGCAGCTGGACGGTCACCCAGCCTGGAAACCAGCACAGAGGGACGGGCAGAAAGCCTTCGTTGCCCTCACTACGAGGCAGAAGTGCTTCGTTTGCTCTTTCTCACAAAGCAGTTGCTGCTGGGTTAGCCGTGCCCGGCCAGCTCAGGTCCGTTTTAGTTAGTGGCTCCAGTTCGTGACCCCAGGCTGATGGCTGGAGATGTCACACCATGTCCCATGGCGGGACAGCTGCATGCCTGCACTCGCTGCCAGGCCGAGTGCCTGGCTCCCGGTATGTCCCCCACCCTCCCACACTCACAGGTAGGTGCTGGTACCTGTTGGGACACGAAACCTTTCGCTCTGTGAGCCGAGTCCGTGTTCTCGTGGGAAAAGCCCCCTCCCCGATTGCGTTGGCCCTATGCTCTCCTTGCCAAATGGAGATGGAGGAGAAGTGACCAAGTGTACCCCTGCTAACAGCGGCATTGCCTTTAACCTCCCGACTAACTGACTGTTCCAGGTAGAGCCACCGATGCACCAGGTATGTCCTAAGCCCACCTCCCCAGGGAAGGCAGCACCTGCAAGCCCTGCACCAGCAAAGCAACTAAAGGAGGGGAGGTGTTTCAGTCCCCCTCCAAAGGGCTCACACTCCAGACCCTGCTCCTCTTGACTACCAGCTAAACAGAAGGGAAACAGCGTTGCAGAAAATAACCAGGCGTCTGTCTTGGCCCTGGACCCAGTAAGGAGGCCGAGTTTTAGATCTGACTGCACAACGGATCCCTGTGTGTGTCTGATTTGTTACATGTGTCCAAGTCTCTGTCCACGATACTGTCATTCCAGATGGAGACTCTGTACAGCCAAATCCCCCCCGCGCGACAGTGGCTGGAGGCCCGGGTCCACACAGCCTGGGCACAACAGGCTGCGGCTGTCCCCGTGACTGGCTTTTGCTTGTCCCTACAGGAAGGAAAAGGGGGTGGACTCTTGCAGCTACAGGTAGAATAGAACTGTTAATTAATATTTGACTTTGAAAAGTTGTTAAGGATATATTTTTGTTTGTGTTCTGTTTCAATTTCTGTAGATTATAAACTTTAAATGGCTGTAAACCATGTGAGGAGAAAAAAAAAGGTTAATAAAAATGCAAAGCCCCAACATTTGCATAAAAGGAGCCCTGTGGTGTTGCTGTTTGCACTAACTGATCACCTTGGCATCACAGCTTCTTCTCTTTCTGTCGTGGAAATCTTGCTAGTTGCACTTCAAGCCAGGGGTATAAGCACAGGCATTGTGCCAGACAATCTTTTAAGAGACTTCTTATGGTTTGGGCTACATCCTTGCATTTCAGTACATTCTGGAGGAAAAAAACTGGACTGTCTGGAGCCAGCCTGTTTAATCAGCCCAGAATTACTCAAGCTTAAAATTCAGCTGACTTGCACAGCTTCTGGCCTGAGGATACTGAACAGGCACAGCAAGGGACATCAGGCGGTCTGGAAACCTCATCTGATAGATCACATGGTGTGGTCTCCCCACTTCTTTCCGTGTGGGAATGGGAGACAATATGCCTCCAAACTGACCGCCGTATCAGCCAAACCACCCTGCTAGTATTGCTCTTCCAGGTAAGCAAGTGCTGTCACCGTCCTGGGATGTCAAACCGTGGATGCAAAGGAGGGGAAGTGGGTGGGAGAACCCCTCATTAGGTGTGTGCACTGAATCTGAAATCCCGCTGCCTCAAAAAGATGAGGGTGGGTGTTTGTCCTTGCGGAGTGGCTCAATGAAGGTTAAAATCAGTCTAAACTATTCTGAGTATAAAAATTACCCCCTGAGGTCTGAGAACAAGAGTTTGGTTAGAAGAGCAAGAGGCTAATATGAACGCAAATCAAAAATGGAGTAGCTGCTTGAGCTAGCGAACAGATATTTCGACTTCACCAATGTTCTGCAGAAATAACACTTCTCTTTCCCCAGTGTAACACTGGGGCACTCACAGGTGGTACAGGAACATGATGGGAAACGGAATTTGTGCTAAGTGAATGCCCAGTTATCTAACAGTGGTTTATTCTCACAGCTCTGCTTTCTAGTCTCACTATTAAACTGCTGGAACTAATGGTGTGAGCCTGTGGCAGTTAAAGCAGTAGCAAGATTATTTGTACTCCCACAGTGAGGTTAAATCAGGCTAGCCAAGTGGCTACAGAGAATTATACTTCTGCAACAACCTCTTTTTTTCTCCTTAAACTGTTTTGCTCATCTGCCAGTAACCACAGGCTTCTAAGGCTAAGGATTCCTTTTTGCTTTTCCCTTTAAGACATGGTAAAGAAATCTGGCTCTCATCTCTGTACTTGAAATAAGACAAGTTGTACAGATGGTGGTTTGTCTTCAGCTGGTATTTTAAGAAAAGCCTGGAACAACTTATTTCTCCACAGGATCTTACCTCTCCCCAACAAAGTAGCAAGCTGCAAACTGGTAACTGTTAAACACTTGCAGCACGTTCAAATATACGGTAACCAAAATCACTGCATTTCTTTTTGAAGATTGTCCTCCTGCCTCTTTTGATGCTAGCAACAGACTTAATCAAAATCAGACCCAAAGGATCGAAAAAGCTCAGAGTCCAGGCTTGTTTCCTGGAAACTGACAGTCAGCTGATCCGTCCTGGAGATACTGCTCACTGTGCCTGGCTCCATCCTTGCATACTCCTGCAAGTCTGCCTGAAGCAGCACGCCAGGGCTCAGAGCCAGATTATTGTTAGTCATTCAGGAAAAGTGGCCAACACCATCCAGCTTGCACTGATCAGGACTCCAAAGGCAGTGGAAAGGTAAGCCTGATGGTTCTTCTGCCGTGATGCAGGCTCTCAGCAGCAGCACTGGAACAAAAGGGAAACTTGCTCCCAAGGGATCCCACTGTTACCGTAGATAGTAATCAATTGCGGCGGAGAAAGCGGCAAATCCGCCACAGCCAATAACCCCTGCCTTCAAACCAGCTGCAATGCAAAAAGGGTGGGAAAGAATGAGACAAAATAATAGAAAAGTTATTTTAGTCCCCAGTAACTAGCTTACGCTGTGCTGGCTTGAAGAGCTTACACCTGCAGGAACTTGGTGGTCCTCTACCAGGGAACACTGGCACTACCACTGCCCAAGGTGAGGGGGGGAACTTAGCACAGATGGGACTTAAACTACCACGGCTGGACTAGCACGGCAGGGTGGCTGGGTGCTATGTTGCTAAGTCTTGCCTCAAGGGCTGGAAGAGAAAATGCCAGTGGCCATTGCTGATTTCAGTGTGCTCTGATCTAAGCACTGCAAGTGGCTTTGCTGTTGGACTAGGGAAGGAAAGGAAGAGCAGCTGCAGCTTTGAAAGCTCTAAGAGGATTAGGTCCAGGACAGACACAACTTAACAAGCTCAATTAGAAGCGCTTTCAAGAGCACTTTCTTTTCTTTTATGCTCTGTGGACAGTTTTTTTTCTTAAGGAGAGGTGAGAGAAGCTTGATATTTCTGATGAGCAGAGCAGCTCTCTTCCTACTTGGGGCTTTTCTCCAGGTGTTGTTAGCACTCAGAGCTCCCCAAAGTCCCCACTAGTGCCTGCTGGACTAAAATCCCAGTGCTCCTGCTCTTTTACAGCTAAATAGAATTGTCTCTTTGAATTGATATGTGAGAAAGGAGGAAAGCATTTTACACACTGTGCAAATTAACAGTTACTGCCAGTGAAAGAACATATATAAGAAGAGCTCTGTTAACACAAGAGCTGTAGCTTCAGAGAGTTGCTCAGTATGTATTTTTGGCTCCCTCCCCATGACACCACAGAAGAGTGTGGATAGCTAACACCATTTCCTGCTTTTTCTTTCAAGTCAATTCTGTTGATTTTCCTCCGATCTCACTGTCCTGTACAACCAAGCCTTCCCTACCCACATGTATCTTTCAAGCTGACAGGAAAGCGATGGAGAGAGCAGTTCTGCCAGTCTGGAGTACACCCTCATGGTGACATCACCATAACCCCATGCGAGGAGATTTGTAGTGTGTGTTCCGTTAAAAATACCGCATGCTATGTCACCAAATTACAGTCAGGAATAGTTCATAGCAGGCACTACCAACCTCTGAAGCCGATTGCTCCTCCTGTGATGCAGCCGCTAATAACACTATTCTTCCAGTCTGACTTTCCACGATACTGTGGAATTAAAAATCAGAGTCAACAAGTAAATACGGAATAAATGCTCAGTATTCGTACTAATACCAAGAGAGATTAAATGACCTTCCAGCCCCTTCTCAGCTGAGGATGTTTTTCCCTCTATTCTCAGCAGATGGCCCCCTGCACTCTCAAACATAAGACTTGCAGGGCCAGGAGGAGAGGAAGGAACGGGTCACCGGGAGAGGTAAGACAAATCCATATGGTGCAATGCAGTGCTACGGCAGATTCTCAGGTGAGCTGATACAGCCCCCAAAACACAGCACTGTGCACTAGCACGAGCTCAAAGATTTTAAAGGCACTGTAACTACACGAGTGCAACACTAAGCCCGGCCACACAGCCTGGTTCTCAGCACAGGTGAGAGCCACAGCACCCTGCTGACAAAGATGTACTATTTCCATAGCTAGAGCATGCTAGTTTTTCACCAGTGCAGAGACCTCTTTGTTCCGCTCCATTGTGCGAGCAGATACACTTTTCTTCTAGATGAGTTAAGAAATAATTCTGTCTTTCAATTAAAAGGCAGTACTCAAATTCGTAACAGGCTAATTTTCCTATTTAAGAAAATGGATGATAGATTTACCACTGAGCTGTACAAGGTCATGTCTTGCTGCAGGGGCAAGATGAAAATAGGCCTGTTACTTAGGACCTTTAATCAAAGGATCCCTTTTTGCATATGGAATTGTTAGAGGCTCAAATTACCATGTTGCAACTCGCAGTTTGATGTTTTAAAGTAACAACAAGTACTCGTAGCTAGGGTTTTAAAAAGTAATGCCTATACTCGCCAATACATTCAGGACTTGAACTGAAAAGGACTTCACTATTGCATGCTCTTCTGCTCATTCTGTTAGAGGTCAGCAGTTCTGAAGACAGGTCTCAAAGCTGAAAAGCTTTGCTGGCCAAGAAACAGAACAAACTAGCCTACTCCCTTGCCCTATTACAAAGGGGATATACATACTTATTTGGATCGAGTAAAACAGATTATTAAGTGTACAAGAAAACATTTCTTAATGCTTAAGAAGTTATTACTCACAGATTCTACCACACATTCTGTGCAGGAGAACATGGCGCCCACAATGGCGAAGTTCTTTGCGTAGGATATGCCTCGCTGCCCCATATCTTTGAGGACCTCTTTTGCGGTTGGTGTGCGATATGGATCCTTGGGATCAAACCCAACGTTGGTGTCGATGCCAGCTGTGAAGACACCGAACGCGCCTCCCAGAACAAAGCCTGTAAAAGACAAACAGTATAAAATGAACCTTGGCTGGATTCGAGCAGCACATTCCCCACAGGCACCAGAGCACCTCTGCTCTCACAGTCTGTTAACGCTGCAGCATGAAAGGAGCAGCGCAGGAGCAAGGCCTCTCTCTTGACACTATGGACACTGTTGCTGACAGCCTGTGCTGTGCTGAGGAACGGCTGTGGGCACCTCTTCCTTTGCAAGGAAGGCAGACAGACAGAGATCCCTCCCTGGGACCTGTGACAGGCACTGGAGGAGGCTTAGAGGGAGGAAAATTAAACAGGGGGGTCCCTGTGCTGCAGCCTCTTCTCCACCCGCCCCTTTCCCGACGACACAGGGACCCCCCCAGCTCCCTAACCGCCCCCACCGCTGGCTGCCCCGACCACCCCCCCCCCCTCAACGCCCCGTCCCTCCAGCCTCCCCCGGCTCCCTCAACCGCCCTCGCCGCACCTCCCACGCAGGCCAGCGCCGCCTTGAAGGCGCAGCTCTCCATGGCCCGCTCCACCATCTTCTGCTCCTCGCTCTTGGGCGGGCTGGGGATGCCGCCGAGGGCGGCGGGGTCCCAGGCGCGGGGCCGCCGCTGCTCGCCCACCAGGTGCTGCAGCAGCAGACTGTACTGCAGCGGCGGCTGGGGGGGAGGCTCCGGGCCGCCCGGAGCGGAGGGCGGCGGCACTGCCGCCATGACCCGCCTCAGACACCCGCCGCCGGCTGGGCACCGCGTCCCGGCCCACTCGGGGCGCCGGTAACGCGGCTCCCGGCAGCCGCGGCGGCGCGCGGGGGCCCACGGGAGCTGTAGTTCTGCTGAGGGGAGGCGCCACCGGCGCTCCGCCGCGCTGTGACTACGCATCCCAACGTGCCCCGCGGCAGCGCCCTCATAGAGAACTACAACTCCCGGCAGGCTGCGCGGCGCGACGAGGGCGGGTGGGTCGCGCGGCGTCTCACGGGATTGGCAGTCCCTCGGGACTGAGGGGGACTACATTACCCGGCGTGCTGCGCGCTAGCCCCCTGGCGGCTGTGGGGACCGCTGCAGGTGAGGTGAGGGCTCCGGCTGCCGGAGCATCTTCCAGAGCGGCGGCGGCAGCAGGTGAGCGCGGCTCCGGCTCCGGCTCGGGCTGGGGCTGGGGCAGGCTGGCGGTCTCGCCCGGGGCAGCCCCAGGCTGGGGGAGGGCTGAGGTGCCGCAGTGCGGGACCGAGTCCCTCTGCCCTGGCTGAGGTGCGGGGAGGTGGCGGGAAGCTCTGAGGTGCCGCGGCGTCGGCGCCCTCACCCCGCCCGTCCCCCCTCGGCTGACTTCTGGCTGCGCTGGTGTCGGGGGGGCAACAGGTCCCGCACCCCGCGACGGGGCGGGCGGTTGTAGCTTCTCAGGTGTCTGAGGTGGGAGCTGCAGAGCCTCACGGCGCTCCTAGCCGGAGCTCGGGAAAGGTGTCCCCGCTCTTCCCGGCTTTCCACAGGCTGGGTGAAAGGGCGGGAGTGTCAGGCCATCGCCTGTCGCCTTTCGGAGGAAACCCTGGCTGCCTCTGGCGTAAAGCGGCGGTTTTACTTCAGGACCTGTGTATCTCAAAAGGGCTCAGAGAATAACCCACATCTTTCTGTCACAAAATGCAGACTTAGCCCGTGTCAAATCACGTAGAAACCTTGGTTCTTGTAAGGTTGTTCCGTGTGGTAATGAGGTGAGAAATGTTTCTTTTATGCTTTTTACCCTCAGTAAGCAAGGTGCTGTGAACGTTAAAAAATCTTCTGCGGGCTTTGCTTGTGTTTCATTTTGCTTAGCCTGTTTTAATTTCTTCTTCTTGTGGACTAGAACCGGTCTTCCGTTCGGCTTGGCACAAGTGAAGATAGGTATGCCTTAAAAATAGCCTTCTTGACTTCTTTTGGGGTATTTTTCTGTATTAATTTTAAGTTACCCATAGGTTTTTAACCCCTGAGAAACAGCTGTGATGGTTTCAATAGGATGCTTCGAAGTAGTGTATTTCAATAATCAAAAATTATCTAAAAGTTGTAATAATTATTTTTACACAATGAATTAAGTATGAAATCTTCCTGATACCCTGAAATGCAACTCTTTAGAGATCATGAAGTAATCAAATTTCTTCTTTTTTTATCCTTTGCACTTTTTCTTGTTTCTGTCTTAATTCAGGACTGGATAGGTAGGTTCAAATAACAATTCAAATTGATGGTTTTACCACTTCACATATTTCACTATACGAAGTTCCTTTTCAACTACTTTCCTCTTAAATTCCACTGCCCTCTACCGGCTGCACCAGTAGGACCCACCGGCCCAGTGCTCTTCCCTCTCCGCTCCTTTTTTACTCCTTTCTTGTTTATTGTTTGGTTTTCTTTTTTCCTAAGGTCAGAAACCATTGAAAAACATGCTGTGAAAATCTACTAAACCAGTACCTCTACAAGGCAGCGAAGGTTGCCGGCAGGATGATCTCCCTAAGGAGCCCTGAACTTTAGATTTCAATCTTCTCCTTGATCCAAAATAACCTAGTTGGGCTGATCTTGAAGTCACACTGCAAAGCCTATTTTCCAAAGGCATAAAGGGAAAAAAGTATATGTTGGATTTGGAATCTGAGCACTGAGAATTCACATGTATAGCTGGAATATTGTTTTGACTTTCTTTTCTCTGTCCCCAGGTTTTGGAGAAAATGCTGGGTTACTATTTGTAGATAAAATATTTTTATAAATAAATATAATTATATAAAATACTTACATTTATTTATAAATATTAATATATAAAAATATGTTATTTCCCCCCTCTAGGTATTTAAACAGTTTTCCCCTTTTCCCATTCATGCTGTTCGGTGTTGTACATATGAACAAATACATGTGCCTGAGCATTTGAATAATCTCATCTGCCTGAACAGACTTTTAATGCGAGTGAAATTAGATGGAGGATTAAGGCTTGGAGCAGGAAACTCAGAGTTCAACACATCTTTGGTAAATAAGTTGTTTAAATGAAACTTTCAGCTGTTTCTTTTTTATAAACCTGTGAACCTTCATTATTGCAGACACATGTAGCCAATGCGTTTGATCCTCTTCCTTCACCAGGCTCTTACTGTCTGAATGCTGTGCCTGAAATCATACTTTCACCTTGGAGCTGTTAAGTCCAGTATAAGAGCTTAGGTTATTTTTAACCTTGTCTAGTCCCAGATGAAACACTCTCGTTTTGTGTGAGTGTGCCTCTTTCCTGTGTGATGACAGCATTAGGTGCAGAGGATGATGAGTTTTTCTACAGCCTGCAGTGGACCCGGTGCACCAAAGTGCTCGGTGTCTGTTTCAGCAGAGGGCAGCACGCGGGGATGTTAAATAATTGTGTTTCACTTGACATTTACAGTGGCTTAGTCTTCCTCCCACACCTCAGTATTCTCCAGACAGGATAAACTTTGGAAATAATGGGGTTTTTTTGTGTGAAATCCTGTCTTTGCATATGTCTCTTAGTTGTAGAGCTCCCAGGTTTTGAATAGGCTTTGGCTGTCATTTCTGGCATTGCTATTTAAAAAAAAAAAAAAAGTTTTCATAGTGTTGAGCTTGATTTTGTAAAAGTTCCAGAGTCTTTTCTGAAGTTATCTAACTGGGCGGGAAGTGACTGAAGGTGGAAGTCAATAATAATTAGATTAAATCCATTCTTTTTCACTCATGCCCACCTGTCTGCACCTTTTTCCCTTACCAGAACTGTGATGATCTAGGGGAACGAAAGGAAGAGGGGATAAATTAATGGATATTTTCAGGAAAAAAGGAAAAGCTTTTAGTCACACCGCAAGCAGAAGAAAGCATGGCTGCTTCACAGTTGGTCACGCTGCCAACCTTGCCTCTTGTGTAGCAAAGAGGTTTCCAGTGGCTACAAAAGGAAGTGTGCTGGGGCCTGCTGGGCTCTGATTCTGGCAGCACCACTTAACGTTTCCATTCTATAGTCTTCTCATCTATATATTAAGGCTGATGCTTTCCTACTTCTCATCTGGGTTGTGAATGTAGTATTTTTTGTTGTTGTTAAAAGGTTTTAGGTTTGAAAGGGCATTGGAGAAGTAAAGTGCTTTGTGAAATATACCTAAATTCAGTGAAGGAAAGTTGCTTTAACTTTTGTACTTCCCTTGGCTTATATAAATTTAACCAATTTATTTGTTTGAGAGTACAGTTATCTTTTTCTTATGAGGTAGCAAGGCTTTCCATGTTGGGGAATACTGTCACTACCATGGCAAACAGCTAAAGTTTTAATTTTTTTTTTTCTTTAGGTCAATATAAGATAGCCTGCAGAGAGAGATTTAAATAAAATCTCCTTTTAGGATCAGCAGACTTGTTCTTTGTGACTCTGCTTTGTAACTCAGAGAAAAGGAGCAGGATGTGGGTTTTCAAGATGTTTGTTTGATCCTGTCTTCTCTCTTCAGCGTTTTATATCTCAAAGTGCATGTCCTTTTTGAAAGTAAGGTGGTTTCTTTGTGTTTGTCCCACTTCAGCAAGTTAGTCCTTCCTCTCTTCCCAATTTCCCTAATAATACATATGCTTTTGTTTTCACCTATGAAATTCTAAATGTGCTTGTGTTGTAACTCATGGTCTAAAAAAAGATCTGTATAAAGTTTCAGACATCGTCATCTCCCAGGGATTTTAGCTGTTGCTATAGAAGCCTAAATTCTCTTTTGAGAGACCTTTCCAGTGTAAAGAAGTTGATACTGGGGGAAAGTTGTCATGGAAATATGCAGCAAAAAGAGAAAGGAAATCTCAATTTGATGACTGTTACATAGGCTTAGCCAGCTTGGTGAAGTGGTTTCATACCTAGAGACTGGATTCTTCAGATTCTCTTCGTTACATTCCAGTGGACTGGAACGCTACAGACTAGAACCTAAAGAAATACATTCTCTAACATTTGTATCACCAAAGATACCTCCTCAACTCAGCGAGCTTCATGTTTATCCAGATCCAGGTTTCCTCACTGCATAATAATGTCTAAAAAGCAGTATGACACTATTCCTTAGGCTACCCAACCCTCCCGATGGGGAGGCAGGGTCCCTTTCGAGCCCAGTTTGAGGCTGCGTTGCAGGAATGGGGCTCATCGGTTCCCTGGTGTCAGGCCATTGGGGTGGGTGCAGAGAGCAATGTTATCTGCAGCTGCCACGGATGTTTCTCCCCTCCAGGTGACGTTGGTAGGCCGGGGAATTTCCAGCAGCCTGGTTCTGATGTGGGATGAACTGTAGCACAGCTTTTTATTACACTTCTGGCAATGACTGCTCTGAAAGGATTTATAGAGCTACCGCTATTGAAATGAGGCTTTCAGAACAAATTTTTAAATGGCTAACTAAAAATAGTTTATTCTGTGCAGCTTCAGTGCCATTTCAGATTTGAACAGAAGGAGCCCTTTGTGTCCAGCTAAATGGTGGTATAAGCAGATCTCTCTCCATAAATTTCTTGTCCACTTATACCATCGCTAAGCCTGGTTGGTTCCCTGGTTTCAAGCTTTTTGTGTGTTTCTTACTAAAGCCTCCTGATAGCTAATAGATGTGATTATGAGTGAGCTACCTTTAAATATCTATTACCAGTGTCACCATGGTAACTGCTGTAAGAGTTTCTTGCTGGTAGACGGTTTCCAGCTCCCTGAGATATAACAGGGCAAAATGCTTAGGCTGTTGTTTTCACGGTTTGTTTGAGATCATGTGCAATATCAAAGAGGAAAAAATAATATATTTCTTACTTTTAATAACAGTGAATGTTAATGGTACTGAAAGGAGCAAGATTGATTCTGGAGTCTGTCCTCAGATCAGAGAATAGAGGACACTTACATGGGCAGGGACAGACCAAGCTTTCCCTGGCGAGCATGCCTTCACCAGCAAGCTCCTGCAGGAGCAGGAAAATGTTGCTCTCCTCGACTGAGCCAACGCTTGGCCTTTCTTTTGATACTGTTGACAAGTGAACTAATTAATCCTAATGAAGGATGCAAAATCGTGATATTCCACTTGCCACAGAGCAGGCAGAGTTGCTGAGTGATTCAGTCAGGAGTAGAAAAAATTGAGGTCGTTTGTGTATTCTCTCTGCATTTCTCTGTATTCCCAAACTGCTACTTTTTTGCTCTAGGCCTTCAGCTGCTGTGTACCAGGCTAGCAGTGATAGTTGGGCAATATCCAGAGTGACTGCCCTGCTGTCCTGGATTTCCTAATCTTCCTGTGTCCTTCTCTCACATCTGCTTTCTTTCCCAAGTTCTTGTTGCTTGGCCAATCAATCCTCTTTTGCTCTGTAATGACAATTGTTTCTATAGGCTTCTCCACATGACAGGTTCGCTAATGTCCCCCATGCTAACTCTGTCACCTCAGGGGGTTGTTTTGCTTTCACTTATTTATTTATGGTAAACAGGTCACAAACTCCATAGGATACTTCTTCCTTCTGTCCTCTTGCTTCATTACCCTCCTATTTTAGTATCTGTTGGAGATTTTAAATTATCACTTGCTTTTATAGAAGCTTGGAAAGCTGAGAACCTATTTCTGCTGCTCTCCCACTTCATTAGCTGTGCCTGCTGCTTTTGGCATTTAGGCCTTCTACCTTTCAGCAAAGGAGGCTTCCGTTGGTGCAACGGGCTGTTCAGTGTAGCCATTCTGTAGAAGAAAATGGGAGGCTGAGCTTATGGACCTTGAGGAGAAGTGCAATTTGCATTCATTTTTTGAGCTTGTGTGTGGGGACAACTGCCATGACAGAGCCAGAGTGGTACTGTGCACCTCTGTCATGGAAAGAGTTCCAGCTGTCTGGAGGAGGAGTTCGTGCTGATGAAGTGCTGATATTTGTCCTTACCTGCCTCAGAGGCAACGTGATCCACATACTAAGATCTTTTTGGCTGAGCTTAAAAATACTCATGATTGATTTTAGTTATAATGTTTATTGTGTGCCGAATGTGGACTGAGGGTTAAAATCTGAAGTAATTATGATTACTAACCAAGAAATCAAAGGAAATTTTTCATAAGAAATCTTGAAAGCAGAACTGGTATCTGAGAATGGAATTTGCTTGCATTATACCACTGCATGTTTCTTAATAGTGATTCTGTAACACTGCGGTTAATACTGGGAGGATCTCAGTGTTTGGGTACTTCAAATTTCAGCTGCATGGTTAAATTTCTCAAGTGTGCTAACCTGATTTATAAGTTTAAGCAGCAGCAAACATGTTCATTCATACAAGCTGTCTGGAAGCAAGGAATTGCTGAACCTTCATTTAGATTCTCCCTTTTTTTCTGGATTTGATTAGGTCACCAAAGCCAAACTTTTATGCTCTGATTTTGGGTGCCTGTGTATAACAATATGCGTGTCTTTTGCAAAACTGTTGTCTTATCATATGGGAGCTAAAATCAATGGGCACTGTAGATCCTTACGAGCTTGTGATATTTTGTCAGTAATTTAAGTGCTTTTGTTTCCCTACCTGTAAAATAAGTTCATTAAGCTACTGCAGTGATTAGCTGATTCCGTTCAAGTAATCTGTAAAAGATGCAGAGAGTAAGAACAAGACGGAAACTCTTAAAACGTTGTTTTATGGGGAATCAAACCTTACCAATAGCTTTTTTTTCTGAAATCCTGATCTACATTGGAGGGCTTGTTCGTCTCCTGGGACTTGAACTCCTTGTGCTTCATCAGTTTTCTCTGTTAATTTGTCCTAGTTTTTGTTGCTGCTGGGCTCCCCGTGATGCACTCTGTGCATCTAGGCATACCCTGCGGTTCTGCTTCCATTCAGGAGCTGTCAGCAGTTCCAGTGCAAGTCCCTCTGAAACAAAGCTGACAACTCAGGTCTTTTATTTGCATCACCCTGAAGTACACCAAAAAGTTGAAAGCAGCGGGGCATTCCTCCACCATCCTGTTGGGGTTTTTTAATTCTAAGGCAGCCTCCAGCACATATCTTCTCCAGTCCTTAATTTTCCTGCACAGCTTTCCATTGTCACTGATCAGCAAACATCGAATGAAATGGTTTTCTCTTCAAGGCTCCTTAGTGTTTCTAATGGAGACCTGTTGTAATTCTTTTCCCGTTAGGTGATAAAATGCTAGCTTTTCCAGCATGTGATCCCTCTTGGGCAATAAGGAAAGGGAAGAAGTAGAGTTGTGCAGTATTTTGCCTGTGTAGGTAGTAAGAACTTGCTGTGCTACTTGAATATGGTAATTCTCTATGAATTGTTAATGAATGCCACATTATAACCTATATATCAGAAAATTAACAGCGAGGAAAGGATGGCAATACTCTCTTTCCCCTAAGTCTTTCATTTAGTCATTGAAATAAAAAAAAAATCTCAGTTAAGTAAAAAACGAACACTGAAAGTCTTACCTTCCCCTTTCAGGGAAAAGCACCGAGTATTGATTGCCTTTTTCACATACTTAGATTTATCTGCATTTTGAATAGAAGGGTGACTGCGGTAAAGCTATCCTTGGTTTGTTGCTCTGTGTCTGATGCCTAAGAAAGTACAGACATTTGAAAATTGCAGAGAAAAATAAACTTTGGATAAATGTGTGCAAAAATGATCAGAGACTTCTAAATATATGAAATACAATGAATATTCCTTCACCACATAGATTTCCTTCCTCATTTTGCCTGTTTCTGTGGGTTGGCTTTTTTGGTAGATATGTCTGTTAACTCTTCAGTGTTTGACTCAGAAATGACAGAAATGCTGAAAAACACTGGTGCCTCTTACAGACTCTTACTTCTGAAACAGGCAGTTTCCTAATTCTATTTTTGACTTACTTAGTGGCTGTCCCCTTGGAAATTTTAGAGTTGTTGTCTGGTCTTCTGAAATTTTGGCAATAGGCACCAGAGGAAGCTGTTTTTCTTGTCTCCTGTAGCACTCCATGTTCCATAAAACATATCTGCCTTTTTTCCAAATTTAATGATTCTGGCCTGTTCCAGCAACAAATACTTTCTCTAGTTGCAGGTCAAAGCTGGTAGCCATGCTACAGGCTGAGCTCATCAGGTATATGAGTGGGAACATGGAACTGTATAATAGTCTCTTAAGAACAGGGGGGAAAAAAAAAAAATCTGAGTTCTCTAAGTCAGCACAGACAGCTTTCTTGCGCTGGTGGAGCCTTTTTGGCAACAGTTGCAGGAGTTCACTCTTTATATCCACCCATTTGATCAGCATCATCTTGTTAACTGAACAGCAGTTGTTTTTGTCAAAATGAAAAGTGGTGCCCCATGATTCATTCTGCAAATGTCCACTGGCTGCTTGAACTTCCTGACATCTGTAGTGGAACTGAGAAAATAAAGAAGTTTGTATCAGTTATGTACAAAAAGGAAGAAAGCGCAGTGTAAGGCTGTCCCAAAGCCATGGCCTGACTCCACTAATACCCACTGTCTGATGCAGACTTTCCTTTGTAATTACTTTTGGTTTTATAACTCCAGACAGTAATGCTCCAAGCTTTATAACTGAATTAGAGACTTGCTTTAAAAAGACATTGTTATTGACATAGTAGCCTTGTTTATGGAATTTCTCTCCTTTGTAATTAAGACTGTTGCATGCACAAAAGCAGTTAAATATAGCATAAATATCTGTAAATGCAAAGATATTTTAAATCTTGTTCCTTGTGTGAGCTTTTTTCCACACTCTTTCTGTCCATTTGCTTCTCAAATGAGCTATGCCACTAGAAATTCTGCCCTTTGCCCATTCCATTAAGTTGTGTCTCATCCATATTCATTCTTGTAAAATTACACAGGCAACGCAGGTTGCAACATACAGCATTTAAATTCCTCAAATGCAGTATTTTAAAGGAGTATTGATTAGTGGGGTTTGGTCTTATTCTCTCATACCTTGTTGCAGAGTTGTGGGAGCTAGTGGATCGAGCAGCATGCAAGCAATATGCTCACTGTTATTTTGTCTGTCAAGCAAATTTACCAGCTGGGTGAGAACCTGGCAGATTCTTTAAAGTGTATATCACTACTTGAAATTGTTTTCTCATCCTGGCTGTGTGAAAGTCATTACGGTTAAGGCCCTGGACAGGCCACAGACTTTCTTTATGAGCTTGGCCAACTCATTTTAGCTGTCTGTTTCTGAGCTCTTTGTTCATTAAACAGAAAGGCAATTTTTCAATTCAGAAAGTTTTGTGCTGATTAATTCTTTGGTCTAAGTAAAGAGATCGGATAATTATAGCAATAAGTGCTACCAGAAAGCCTCTAAATAAACAAATGTACTGTCTGGTCTTGTTGGGTTTGGGGAAATTGTACACCACTATTTCAGCCTGTCTACCAAACCTGAAGCATGTAAATGCTCTGACTGTCTCCTCATGTCCAAGCATTTTCATCTTTAGGTTTTGGTCAAGTTTATATTTATCAAAGCTAAAAATATCTTTGCAAATGAAATATAGTAGCTCATCTCCTCTCTCCACTCGCCTCATTTCAGTTCTGTATTTCTCTTGGCTGAAGGATAGGAAAACCTATTGAACTGACAACACTGTTCTCCCACTGAGCCCATAGAAACTCACCAGCAATGGCAAAGAGACAGTGTGCTGCAGTCCAAAAAGTGTGTTTGTTTTCTTCAGACAAAGAAGCTTTTCAGCAAGGTGTATGCAACTGATGTCCCTCCCATTTATGAGTTCAGGGTCCAGGGACCTGCAGTCATTTGCTTCTGAGTGAGTATTTTTCAGCTGTATCTGTTTCAGTTTTGAAGGTAGTCCATAATCAAAGCAGAGGGGGTGACTTGCAGTTCCTCCGCTGGGTACCTCAGTGACCTCATTGTCTATGCATACATCACTGAATGTAGGGTCGCTTCCTCGGGGAGGAGAAACACAGTTAATGTAGATCACAATATCTATAAGAATTTTGTTAATATGAATGACAGAAATTACTGCCTTATCCGAGCTGTGAATAATCTCAAAACCTCTAAATATTAGATGTACAAAAATACAGGGTGGGGAAGTTCTGTCTGTGATCACACAGGGTGCTGAAGAAACTGGCAAAGTAAGCTGGGTAGAAGGACTGGTACTGTGTGTGTCAGTGAACTTGGAACAGCACCTGGCATGATTGGTTGAATGTTAGGGACTTATGACTAATAACATATGCTTGAGACCTGCCAAACATAGACCGTGATCACTTGCTAAATAAGTCGTGATGTGGATTTTTTCTTGTTCTGGTGTTTTAAGATCTGAAGAGTTCACCACTCTTAAGAATATCACAAGAAAGTTGGATCCAAAATCCATAATCTTCAGAAGGGATTCAGCTGGACTCAGTCTGTGTCTTAAGGTTTGGTTGCTCTGTGATAACAGTAATGGTGCCAATGCTGAACTGAAATATAAATTTACTCTTGGCATAACATTAGCTTCCTTTAAACCCATTTGGCATCTAGAGTGAGGAGTTCCAGAGGGTGCAGAAAGGTTGAACTATTCAGGTGCAGCAGCTCTTTTTAGGCTCCTGTTGTAAATCTTCCTTATCTCTATTATTATGAGACTGCTACTATAGCATCAACATTGCTTGTATACTAGCTCCACACTGCTGGGAAGGGATCCCTCTCTGCAGTTCAGGAGAGAATTCCTGATCTGTAGGTACAGGCTGAATGTCTTAAGTCAGAGACATCAGAGTGAAAAGCTCCCTCTCCGCACAGAGTCAAACAAAAAGCCCAGTTCTAAACACCTTAGGTTTCTGTGTTTGAATATTGATTTGCATTTGATTTCTCTTTGCATCCCTGCTCAGTTTCCTCCACCTTGATACTATCTTTGTCTGCTTTAACTCTGTTAAGACCTCCAGCCCTTTCCTTCCTGTTTTCAGACACTAAATTCTCTTCAGAAAGCTTAGGAAAGATGAATGTTCTTGAGCATTGCTCACTCTTGTCCCTTATTTGCTCTCTTCTAAATAAAGAACAGATTGACACTTCTTGGACAGCTCAGGAGAAGTCATTCAGGACTGATACTAGTTACATTAAGGCAGAGGCTTTTACAGAAGAAGTATCTTCCCTCCCTGCACGCATACACTTCCCACTTTTTTGAAGCAATGGTGGAGGCAAGGGAAATGTCGTAAGGTGTCCTGGCTATGATTGCTAGCACTCCGGGGGAGTGTGGAATCATTTAGCGTGGAATATAAAAGCTTCTGGAAGCTGCTTCTGTGGTTTCCTATGAAAAATGCCTTCTTTCTTTGGCCACCTCCTTGCTCTTCCTACATTGTATGTGCTGCATGTTTTTACTTGATTGGATCATGCAGGCTAGTCTGGGGCTTACACTTTCTGCCCCATGTCCAGTTCTGCTGTTGCGGATGACGGGATACTTCAAGAAACTCTACGTCTGCTTTACGAATTGAAGCATCTCAGTGTTTTGGAGGTGGGATACAAAGGGTTTTCTTGCATCAGTTCTCCTTGCTTTGATAAAATTATAATATTTCTTAGTCCCCTGAGTAAGCAAGTGTGCATATGTGTGTGCGTGTGTGTGCTGAATGCCAAAGTGCTGGTGAAGCCAGCTTGCTTCCGTATGTGAATCATTTCTCAAGCAGCTCTCTGTCTCACTGCAATGTGGTTTTCCTCTCAGGGAAACACTCAAGCCCTGAATTTTCAGTCTGGCTTGCACATGCTGTCAGAAGCTAGTGGGAGCCAGTTTTCTTTTTAATGCAGAAAAGAGGACAAGCTTTACTGTAAGTATTTTAATATCTTTTATTTTTTAAGGTGGGAACTGTATTATCTCTATAAGGGTTCTAGGATCAGTAATGTATTTTTAGAGTGAATGGACCCGCTTTGCTTAACAACACTTTTTTCGTAGTATCTCACTCTAAAACTGAATTGCATGAAACAAAAAATGTACAGTGCAAACAGTTCAGCATCAGCTGAAAATGGGCTGGGGGTGGTCTAAAAGCCATTACAACAAAAAAATTCCCACCATGTGAGTCTGTGAGAGCTGGCTACTGTATTTTTCTTCTACTCCGCTACCTAGATTTTGGTGACAGAAGGGCTGAAGCTGTTTCTGTGCCTGTTTCTGCTTTCTTCTCTGGCAATTTAAGGTTGTGCTCCGACAGATAAATGAAGCAGGAACACGAGCAGACTTTCCTCTGCTACTGCATGTTCACGTAGTCCAGTCAAGAAAGGGCAGAAAGGAACAAGCTGCTGAGCAAATAGATTTGGCAGCTAGCGTCTCTGCAGGGCATCAGTGAAAGCATTGGGGAGCATGCCAGACGGGTACCCTCTTACAACACTACAGTAAAGAGCTGTTCAGATTGTCAGCAGGACCCTTGAATTGTCGCAGTTTAACAGTTGTCCTTAAAATTGTACTGTGAACTGAAACTTGATCATAATAACAATAATAATAATAAGAGCATTTATATAGCATGTAATATGGCAAAGTTGTAGAGATGTTAATTAAGCCCTGTATGTGTAGCAGTAAAGGATTACTGGTAGAACTGGTTTGAAAACGGATTCTCTACCCTTTCTTTTGTACACAGTCTAAGTTCTTCTAGATGTCCCCTACTAATCCCTTCTGTCTCACCTCCAAAAGGGACTGTTTTGCATGTTCTTCTACCCTTTCTAAATTATAAAGTCCTCTCTGCCCCTGTAACCTCAGCAGGAGAGAGGATATTTGATTTGCTGAAATATGGTGTTCTTTGCACAGTTTGATAGGTAACTAATAGAAGAATACCTCATCCTAACATGCACATGTGTATGTACTACTCCTTTCCCTTTCTAGTTCAGTTCTAAAACAATTTAATTTCATTATGTAGCCCACCAAGGTGGATCTTTCAGTCCATCAGTGGTCCCCTAAGTAACAGTTGTAAACAGTTGCTACTGTTGCCTAAATCTGTTCTGTTCCTGTTCAGTAGGAATATTTTTAGAATGCAGAAGTCCTCTAGTTTCTCCTGCAGTTTTGGAGTTATGTCGTTGTCTGCAAAGAACCCTTTCTGTTAGATGTTCACACTGTCACTCATAAACATTCAGAAGTTCCCAGTTTATTAACTTTAAGTGGTCTATTCTGCACTTTAATGGAGGATAAATATCTCCTTAAGGGATAGCTTCCAGATCTCAATTATTTCTCTGTGTTGTGATGGATGGAAAATGGGAGTCAGGGAAACATCGCAGCATGTGGCAATCTGTGGGGCTGCTCACTTGTGCGCTGTGTGACAGATGTTGATTTATCTAATCTTTACTTTTTTTCTGTGGGGTTCCTTTCCAAGGCACATGAATGAGCGTGTCTTCATAAATATGCTATTTAGTGAACAATTATGATCCCATTTTTATAAATGGAAAAACTAAGGCATAGAAAGATTACATGGCTGAGGTAATACGATAAAGCTGTGCTGGAGCTGAGGATAGAATCGGGTGGAATCCCAAGCCAGCTCATTGACTGCGATACCATTCCTCCGTGCTTCGAGAGAACAGGCAACCTGCCAGTCTGTGTGCATGTACCAGTCAGGATTACCATGTAGCCACATGCTGTGCATCTCTGTCTGCCATTCCAAAAACCATGATCGTTCCTTCTCTTTCTTGTAGATGTATCTACCCTCTATGCTACAGAAAAATGTAATGACAGGTAATTATCTGGCAAACCACTTGTAATTATTCTTAATTCCTTTAGCAATTATGTAGCTCTTGCTCTATCTAAAATGAAACCCTTCTTTTCTTCCTTCTTGTGGATTGGCAAAACATGAAGTGTTAACTGTATGTGTCACTTGCTTTGTGCTGTATTCACTGGGACAGTAGTTCAAAGAACCTGGATTAATGAGCAGTAGCTACCTTGAAATGGTTCTAAAACATTTTGTTCTCAACCTGCAATATACCAAACAAATTAAACCCATCTATTCAGGGCAGAGTCATACTGGGGAAAGCCCAGAGTGACCTAATTCTTTGCGATTATAACATGGTTGTAACTTCAAAAAGTCTGGAATCAGTGCATCATTTTTACCCTTCCTGAATCTTTCCTTTGACTTATGTCTCCAAAGGGTGGATGTTAGCACTATGTAAATTGATATACTTTCCTTGCTTGCCATACATTGAAGTAATGAGGGAAATGCAACTTATAAAAATGCATCCTCCAAACTCTGTAGTGTGGAATCACTTCTGAGATGTAGTTTTGATGTGACTTGATAAAATTTGAAATTTATTGTGTAACCTCTATGTATGCATTCTGCCATTACATGCTTTCATATACGCTCTCCCAGTCTGAGAATATGCTGCCCGTGCCTGCCTGTCTCCCTACAAATGCATGTTGCCATGCTACCCTTCTGATTATGTCTTTTTCCTTGCATGCATCCATCAGTAATGTGATGAACATGATTCAGAACTGCCACATTTAAGTCTGTATCTCTGTCCTGGAGTTAGTGAAAGATCATAGCAGTCTTTTGTCCTTTCAACCTTACCAAGACAACACATTTACTTAAACCAGAGAAGCATGGTAGACTGTTTACTGATAGCCAGCATACAGCTGTGCTTCATAGCCACTTCAGGTATCACACCATCCAGCTGGTAGTTGCCACTGTCCTTCCAGAGGGCTAATGAGCAGAAAAATTGCAGATCGGTTGGAATTTTTGTTTCCTTGTCCTCATGTTGTTTGTAAGATCAGGGGTCATAGGGAGGTAGCACAGTTTCTCTTCTGAGATGTGTAATGGTGACTGGTTAGATAATCAGTGTGAGGAAGGAGGAGATTGAGTATCCATGTACAAACAGTGTAATTTAAATTACAGGAGGAGCATGTTCCCAGACATTTCAAAGTACAGCTTTGGCTTGATTTTTAAGCCCAGTCCCTGTGCTGGATGACAGTTCTGGCTATTTTAGCTAGAGAATTAGCAAAGCTATCTGTGTTTTTTCCTGTCTTATAAGTGGCCAGTAATATGGAAAAAAGGACAAGAGAAAGATAGCTTAATAAATCCTTTGTTCATGTGCACATATGAGGATTTGGTTGTAACTTCTGCATATTTTTTTTTTTAATGGGATCTAACTAAGAATAAAAGATTGACAAATCCAAAACTCCAGGGAGAACTTTTGTGGAGGAGGGTGGGTAGAAGGTTTTGCACTGCTCTCATCTGTCCATGCCTGGAAAAGTCATCAGTGACTCTAATGGTTGCTGTGGGAAGAGGATTTTATTTTGAGCAATGTTGAGATATGGAGTTTTGCAGTTGCAGACCTGGACTCTGGCAGTCTTGTTGGGATGGTTTCGGAAGCTGAGTTGATGGCCAGAAGCCTGTCATTTGTGGCTGGCTGGAACTGTCCTCACCTAGGCAATTTCTGATGTAATTTACACATCCTTGTAAGCTTTCAGTATATTTATATACTAGTTAATAAATATCAATTCTAGAGAATTATGGAAAACACACTAAGGAAATAAGCAAGAAACACCTTAAACAACACAAAAATGTGACATTGTCTTACCACAGTAACCACAGGTAATGTAACTTTGTCTTTGGGAGATCCAAGGGAGTTTCCGTTGTCTGTGTGGTGCCATCTGATACCATGAAGGGAAAGGAAAGGAACTGGCTCTGCAGTAGCTGCTTATACTGTAGAGGAAGGGAGCCACATGCCCTGTAAAGAAAATTCTCATCTGATGCCATATTGAAAGTGCTCTTCTGAGGCTTTTTAATAGTCCTACAGAACTGCAGTGAAAACAAACAAGCAAACAAAAAAAAAGCAAGCAAACTGAAACCCAAAAGAGTAATTTTCATATGAGGACACAATCTTCAGGCAACCTTAGCACAATGAAGATTTTGAAAATGTGACTCTCAAGCTACATCAGAGACACTGATAGTTAAATCCTGGACTGGTATTTTGTATTTTCCCAATGATTAGTTGGGTGACCTGGGGCATGTATGTGTCTTAATTTCTGTGTATTTGTTTGATATCTAAAATTTATCAACATTTTAAACTCCTTACAAAAGCACCTGGATTCTGTAGTTGCCTAGCTGTATTATTATTGTATGTTTTTCTCTACTCTTGAAAGTTAAAAAATAATAATACTACTAAAACCACCTTTGCTTGAGGCATGCATAAAACGAGCAGAATTTGCCTTGCTGTAGCATGCAGTCTGGACATGAAAATTTCCAAGTGATGTCTTGTCTCCTGGTACTCTACCAGCAAAACATGAAAATTCAGCTGCAAATGAGACTGGAAAGCAAGTTGTCTGAGGTAGACCAGAGGAAACTGCTGCTCAGTGTTTGGGGTCAGGTTTACAATTGATTCTATTTCTTTGGCCAGCAAAAGCAAGAGATGAGGTTAGAGATGAGGTTTTGGGAAATGGGCATATCTTTTTCTGTTCCTTTGAGTTGTGTTTGGGTGGAAGAAGGTGGTCTGGCTTGTGATTTTTAATTTTTTTAAATTTTTTTGTAGGCTTTTAAATCCAGTTCTAATGAAAGCTAAGCTTTTGTACTAGCAGCAATCCAGCAAGTGTCTCCACTGGAGAAGTAATTGAGGAAGGTTGCACTGAGCCTCGAAGGCACTAAAAACAAGGTTACAGAAACTAGAGAAAAGAAAGGATGGATGTGTTAGACACAGAAAGACTATACACTGAGCTGAAAGGAGCAGACACCTAAGGAAAGTTGCTAAAGATGACGAAAAGAGTAAACAGTTTGTTTTTAATTGTTAGCCCGATCTTATTTCCAAATACGTTTTTATCTGTGCCATCTATCTCTAAGTTACCAATTACTGTGTTGGACTGTCAACTTCCCTGTTTTGTGACCCTGGCTTGATTCCTGGTATCAGCTAAGAAATCAAAATGAGTCATATGGAAGCATCTGTCAAGCCTAAAAATTGTTGTTTGAAGTGAATTGATGTGAAAGGCAGAAAAGATTTCTATTTTAGCCCAGCTGGCTATCCTGCTATATAGCTTCCTACATGACGCTAGAAAATGCTTTACAGTTTACTGAACTTATTAGGTATTTCTGTGTTCCAGTTGATAGTTTGTCTGAAAATAGCAGAGATTGATTAGGTTGGAAGGAAAATAGTATAAGCGTGATGTACGTTTTACATGCTAAAAAAAAAAGAAAACGGAAGAAAATTGTGCTTTAATTTAATGAGTGTGTAATAAAGGTTCTGGAATAGTCTGATGTTTTGATGTAATGAAAAGTAACTGAATTACAGGAAAATGGCACTGGGGACTGTGGGTTTTAACCCACTGAAGCCACAGACTTCTGTCCTTTGAGAGTCCTGTCTGCAAAGTTGGTACTTCTGACCTCATTTTTCAGAAATGCTGGGCATTCACAGGTCTCAGTGAACCTGCCATCTGGTACATTACTCTCCAGATCTAGTAATGAGTTTTCATAATTCTTTTTTTCATTCATTTTCCCAAAGCAACTTGAATGACTCTGCTTTAATTGGACTGTCCTGTTGAGCGAGTAGTGTTACACACAGACATGAGCACCAAAACCTACCTTGTAGGAGGTCCTTGAGGTACAGATAATTTGTATCTCTAGCCCCCCAACAGGGATTGTAACTTCATTTCTGCAGATGTGCTCATGATTTTAATTTACTTAATAGTGTAACTGCTAGGTTTCTTGATTGTGAAACAATATTGCTTGTCATCACTCAAACCTATCTATTCTTTTTAGTTATTCAGAGTAAAACAGCCTTTAATAGTCAGCAGAATGCGTTTCCTAGAAGTTTGTTCTACAGGACTGGTGAATTACTCCTTTGATGGATAGCCAAGCCTTAAGATCCAAGAGACCTAGTGTTGTTTCTGCTGATGCTGACTGCCTGTGAGAATTAGGATAAATTCTTAATCCAGTTTTCCTAGCCTTAAAATGGGAATAATTCTAGGCTGGGTCTTAAAGACTTTTATTAATAAATGCATGTGGACTGACTAATAAAGAAATGTCTAGGATCTCAATCTTTAATAAAACAGCAAAATTTCAAGTAAAACGGACTATCTTTCCATTGTAAAACTTCTGCTGACTGCCAAAATAGTCCACATGAGAATTTTCCAAATATCTTTTAAAAATACCAGTGAGAAAGGATGAACTATATACCATGGCCTGAATTTTTAGAGACTCTGATACCTGCAGGGAATTCTGAGGATTACTGAGAGGAAAAGCTCTGTCAGGATCAGCTTTACATTTTTGTAAACCCTCCGATTATCTCATTTGCAGCACCTGTTTCAAGGAGAGGGGTATTCAAACACCAGCACTTTTGAGTGTAAAAGATTTTAAAAACAAAAAAAACCCACCCACCCCAAAACCCCTGCAGTTTGGCAATAGAACTGATTTTGCTGCTCTGAAGCAACATATTGTTGGCATGAACCCCCATTTATTTCAACATGGAGCTGCTTCTTATCTTCAGTTTCTACATGTTTTCAGAGTACAGCTCCAAGCAGAGCATGCTGCAGGGATTTAACTAGTGTTCTGCTCTGGCTGATGCCAAAGACAGACAGACTTTGAATCTCAGGATGGTGGTGTTCTGTTTGCTTCATAAGGAAAGTTCCCTATGAAATCTGAAGAAGGAAAATAAAAATAAAATCATAGAGCTCCAAGCATTGCTTAAAGCGAGTCATCTTCTGGGAGAGTGAGCAGAAGCATGTCTCATCTGAAACGTATTGAGACATAATGGGCGTAAAACTAGTGATGTTGTCACTGTATTTGCAAAAGCAGCTTGGCTGTATCTCTTGTGGAAAGCTGCTTCTCTTTCAGATTTCTCTATGGGTAGCCTAGACATCAAGCCATAATCTCTCTGGGGTTCTTTCAGAAGGAAATGCTGAATGGATTTCCTGCTCTCATCAAAGAACAGCAGGACTTCTTTTTTTTTTCTCTTTTGGCTTTTTTTTTGGAAGTAGTTTTGTTTAGTACTTTTCCTGAAGCAGTACTTCTAATAGCTCAAATGTGTGTCACCTACCTAGGAATGAAAGCAGATTAAGATGTGTGCAACCTGGCTTTATTCTTTGAAGTACATGTAAGGCATGTGGAAAGTATTGGGATCCCACTTCAGAGATTGAAATCTTTATCTACAGAGCAGACTTGGGTTAGCCAAATATGAGAAGCCTTACCTCTGTCTTTTACAAATGCTGATTCCCATATAAATACATGAAAAACCAATAAAAACTAATAAATCCAAATATACTCTTCTCAATTTTAGTTTCATCTGCTTGGCATAGTAAAATATTATTAAATCCACATAGCACATAATTCAGCTATCATTACATGAAAAAGCCAGTTCACCTCAGGCTACTGGCTGGATTTCTTGAGTTGTGGTTTTTTGGTTTTTTTAAGTACCTCATCCTTTTACTTCTAACATCATGGTCTAATGAGCATATCACTCCACTGCAACTTTAAAATGCCATGGATGACTGAAAATTAAATTCTTTAGCATATCAGGAAGGCATCTCTACAGCTTAAGGCAGGAAAGTATGAGATCCAGTTATGAAGAAATCCAGAGGGTATAATAAAGCAAAATGCATGTGCAACCACTGGATCTACAAAAAACAAAATCTGCATAATTTGGAGATCTAATCGGGAAGATAGTTTGCATGTGTAGTTGCTTGTTCACCCATATAAATACAGTGAAGGGTATGCCCATTAAAAAGTAGTTTATTAAGTAACGTAAAGCACGAAAGCTTGCTAAGGTAGATCATGAACTGTGGGAATGCTAAACATTATCTATTGTAATATAGCTTACATATCTGTCAGTGCTTTAAAAAAGGAGCCAAGTGATCGGCATAATCGTCAACAAAGACTACTCTTTCTCCTCTAATGAGATCAGTTGATGGCTCCACAGAGTATGTGTTAAGAATTTTAATGGAGTAATGATTATACATAGTAATAATAACTACTAACTTTTTTATTTCTTTATTTAGGAGCTGACAGGTTAGAGCTGTGGAGAAAGTAGACAGCCCTCCCTGCAAGAGGCACCAAGGATAAATAGAGGAAATGTCACTTGCTAGCTTTGTTCTCTGTAAGACAGCAGCAGAGCACTTGACATTCCCTTCTGCCTCTGTGCGGCAAAACACTCCTTAATAGATCATCATGGCACCTGGAAGGTGCTGTCAGTGTCGAATACGACTTGGCCCCAAACAGATTTGTTTCCTATGAGTTCAGTGAGTGTTCTTATCTGTGAATGTGAAATAAAGTGTAAAGCAAATCATGAGATATAAAATGTGACCTCAGCCCTTCTATTGACTCAGCCAGGAATAAATTGTTTCAGCATCTCTGTCAAAGGGTTGCTGTCTAAGTTCACACCGGCCCAGCTGGACTCTGTGTGATAAACAGCGCGTGCTTACTGCGAGCGCATTCCCCTAGCTGAGACACTAAGCTGATCTCTCTAGGTCTGCTGGCTACCTGTTTAACAGACAAGAAGCAAGTTAGCCTCTGCCTACGCAAGACTGATACGCAGCTACATCCTGTGCCTATTTTAGAAAATGAAGCTGCAGAAGAAAAATGTTGCTCACACTGAACTGGGGGAGGGGAGGAGATACTGGGCAATCTCCCCTCCCTCCCACTCCCAACTCAGCAAGCTGGTGGGACTTTAAAAAAAAAAATCCAACTAATTATGTTATTCTGCCCCTGGTTTGGATTGCGCAATGGCTGGTGAAAATTTATGGCTTTAGTTCTACAAGAGATGAGCTAGCTATTTAATTGGCAGCCGTCTGCCTACTGAGAGAAACAGACTAGTTGTTCTTGCTAGCAGATTAAATTTATACAGCTATAATCCAAAAAAGGAATTCGGGTCTATTTGCTGATTCCTGGCAGGATTTCTTTCTTGCATAAGCTTATCTCTGAGGAATAGTGCATGTGGATTTTTGTTTGGAAGTTGTATCAAGGAAGTTGATATTTTTTACCATGTTTTGTAAATCTTGGTGTTGTGAAACATCTTTTTATCACCTTGGCAACCTCAGCTGCTGCTTCTCTAGAAGTCTCTGTTAAGTTAAAGATACCATATTTTCCATACAACTGAGGAAACTTGCTTCTCATGTGACTTTTTAAAAGTGGGTATTATTTCAGTTGAAGATGTTGGATCTAACAGTAAGAGAAGTAGTTTTCTTTTTATCCCAAGGTTGTCTTCAATTGCTGTGGACTTCAGCATTCTCAGTTACTGTTTCATTGTGCTTCAGCATTCACAGGTGTTCTGCTGTGGCTGATAGAGGTCCCTCACTTACACAGTCCCAACAAAAGCCAGTGTTCCTTCTGTGGTGTTTCATGTTAACAGCCAGTATGAAAAATATAGGTGGCTGCAGCCTGCTCTGAGGGATTCTCTAGGCTGAGTTTTGATGTGTATAAGAGAGGAAATAAAGTTTAGTGTGGCCTTTTAAAGGGCTGAAACTGATGCCAGATATCTCTGCTGCTGTCTTTCAGATGGTATCAAGACAGTTTATATTTTGTGTATGTGTGTATATATATATATTTTTTTTTTTAGGGTCTGTAGACTGAGTTATTTAGGAAGAAAATGAAGAGTACTGCCAGGCCTTGGAGTGCGATGGCAAAGCAAGGGAGTCATGGGGTTGACAGAGGAAAATCACTTTCCACCACCTCAACAGGAATGAAGACATCAAAGTCCTCAACTTCACTTGCCTTTGAATCTCGGCTCAGCAAGGTACTAACCAGTAGGGACTGTGCAAGCATTACAGCCTTGTTCCAGGGTAAAGCTTTGGTTTAGTCCTGGAACATTACTAGACCCTGAGAC
Source organism: Gavia stellata (assembly GCF_030936135.1). Lineage (NCBI taxonomy): Eukaryota > Metazoa > Chordata > Aves > Gaviiformes > Gaviidae > Gavia > Gavia stellata. The sequence continues at coordinate 8,333,827 of NC_082618.1, forward strand.
TTGGAGTGGGCTTGACCACTGTATTAAGCATAGGGAGATTATAATTGTGTTGTATATTAGACTAATGCACATTTCTGAAAATACTTTGCATGTGATGGGGGAGACACTGTATCTGTACAAGGTATGAGTGGGTTCTCTTACACTGTCTGTGTGTGAGGAAATTGCCTTAACTTTGAAGAAGGAGTAAAATAAATGGCAAATGCTTAGTTCAACTGATTATTACACATGTGAAGAAATTGAGAGTTTTATTAATGGATTTCCAGAATTCCTACAAATCTGTGCCTCTCCCTTCAAGGAAAATATATTAACAAAAGATATTACTTGCAATGGAACAAAAGCATTTAATGAATCCTATCTTTCTATACAGCTGTATTTCAGAAATAGCAGAAACTTCTGTCAAAGTAGTGTTTTCAAGAAAATGGAATAATACACCTGAAATGCTGCTGCATCTGTACCCTTGCAGCCAGCGAACAAAAATAACCTTGTTGTCCAAATACAGACCAGTGATGAAAATAGACCATGGGCTTTCTGGTTAGAACTGCTTCCAAGAGTAAAGTTTAGTAAACAATACATAATATACTACAGCGTTTTAATCAAGAGGAGATCTAAACTTCATTAATCGTCACAGCTTCTTGAGTGAAGGATTAATTTACTCAACTTGCTTTGTAAAATTCTAGATGCTCTGAGCATCTTATCAATAGGATGTTTCAGTCTAGTGCTCCAGGCAGGTTATGTTTGTCATTGGAGCATTTGCTGTATGGCTGAGGCAAGCATCTCCGAAGGAATGCTACTGAAGAGACTAATCAGGAAATCTGATACGATTAATTGGTGTATGGTGTTAAATTTAGAGGGGTTTCTTCCCAATTCAAGCTACTATCTTCAAATTGTTGATCAGCTGCAAATGCAAGATCATCAAAGTGGTTTCCCTGAAGAAACGGGGTAGAAAAAGGCACCATAGTTGCTGCTGTAAAAGAGGGCACATTGAAGAAAATACTTTAGAGAGACAGCAGAAGTCTTTAAAGGTCAGAAAGTCGGATTGTTCCATTCTGCTCCTAAGAGTGAGCTGGCAAAACCTCTGCCAGAAGGCAGAATGTTAGCTGTTTGGTATCCTGGAGCAGATCAGCACTTCAGTTATTGAAACTTGCATGCTCACAAGGTCCAGGAAACCACAGTCTGTGAGTCAGAGGAAGAGATGAAAGGGAGAAAGAATTGGAGTTGAGAGACTTCATTTTGCTTAAAGATTTTTATGTTCAGGAGCCGCTAAATAGGGAGAGTGCCTGTTGTGTGCTCTCTTTTCTTTTAACCCAAGCAGTGGTTTTCAGCCTGTGGTTCATGGACCCCCTGGGTGTCACTGGACAACTTCAAAGGAAGTGGGTTTTGATTTGTGAAAACAGTTTAGATGTCCACAAACTGAAAAGGATAGAAAAACTGCTCTAGGGAGACTCTCCAGAGCTTTCATCTTTTAAAATGCTTAAAGTATTTTTCCTGAAATTAATTAGAGGCTGTTATTAGAGGTACACAGGCCGTTACGGAGGCACGCAAATGGGAAAGCAGCTGACCAAAGTTCTGAGAAAAATTGCTGCTTCTGCTTGTTGAAGCAATGTAATTTCAGTGTTTCTCCTTGAATCTTATGTTCATTGTGCTTGAATTGTATGGATTTCTTGAGTATGCGTTTAGAGTAGATTTGCTTTAAATCCCCCTCCCAAAAAAGACCACACAGCAACGATGGTCCCTTGCTTTCTCATGTACAATAAAGCTAAGTAAATTATAGTGATATCCGCTAATATTTTTTTAAAAACACATACTGCAAAATACCCTGTAAAGCAAATAGTTTACCTTCTTCCAAGCTTGTGAAATGTATCAGTATTGATCTTTAGAATTCTGCAGCTTATCT